>NC_061121.1:140803643-140946239 GCF_002878395.1 Capsicum annuum | reverse complement strand
CTCCTTTAGTGCGCTATAGGAGTCAATAATTGTTAATGGACGTTAAAATTTGGCCATCAAAGTAGGTTTTATAATGCATTAAACTTATTTTTGTTAACTTTATTTTTGCACAATATTCAAATAACTTTTTAATTTTCACACGTCATTTATGTTCCGGACTCTCTTTCTAAACAAATCACAATTATTAGTTGGTGAGGGGCTCTCTCGCAAATTCCTAACTATTAGTTGATGAGGGGCTCTCTTGTATTTCATTTTACTAGTCAAGTGTACGTGTTTTACACGTATGTGTTCACTCAATATAAAAAATTACATATAAAAATAATAAACTCAATATAAAAAATTACATATAAAAATAATAAAGTATATAATAGTACCATTGAATTACGATATATGCAATATTATATTAATTTAAATGGCTAACCATAAAAGTATATTTTCTGTAATTTAAAGGTGAATATAAACTTTCAAAAAATTGACAAACTAAAGAGGAATGAGATTATTCTTAGTATGCGTAAATGGGGAGATTTCAAGATTGCATGAGAGGCGAAATTTTATTTTTTATTTATAAATGGCTTGAGTGTATATATAATATTTTGATTGAAGAATCTTAAATATTATGAAATAATCAAGTGGCTATTTGTTCTATATGAAATCTAGTGCACCAAAAAATATAAAAATAATATTTAATAACTCTATTTCATAACAATTGATTATTTAAGAAAATAAAAGAAAATATGACCCTTCACGTGTTATTATAGTATTTAATACAATGGTTCACATTTTTCTAAATAAAGTTTTCAACAAAATTATATAAATAGGTTGATGGAAAGTAATTAAAATTGTAATTGTAATTGATTTTACAATTTATTAATTACTAATTTTATGGGATATCTCATAAGATTCACATACCAAATGAATCCTAAGAAGATAAAATAATAGTTAAAATTTAAATATTTGGTTCATCCTTCGATCAAAATACATGTCCGATACTTCTCACAATTGACTTTTATATAAATAATATTTTGATTTCAAGATTTATGTTGAAATTAAGATTAAACTTAATTTGGTCTATTTGAAGGTGATAGATTCAATGACTGAAAAATATAAAATTGGACAAATATCAAAAAATCACAATTGGCAATTTTAAGTAGTTTTGACAAACAAATTTGCATTCTAAAATCAAAACAAGAATGCACATATATAGTTGCAAAAAATAGATTCATAGAAAAATAAAATAAAAAGTAATTAAGAAATTATAAATGCATTTAAAGTACTCACAAGTAATCCGTGTAGATAATAAAACTTATCAAACCTTAAATCAATTCGCTTTTATTGACTTTTGAAGTTGATCATCCTTTTGAATTCATTCAAATGTAGGAAAAACAGAAAGACGCTAAATTGTGATTTTAATAGTTATTTGAAGAGTCCCTATTTGGTTATAGTTTCCTTTTCTGGAATAAACTCAAACTATCAAGGAAGTTGAATTCAACTTCTATTTGATGCCCAAAAGGAACAAAACTATAATTGAAAGTTTTTAAAATTAATTTCAAAGTCCTAATATTTAGTATAATAATTAAATAAAAATTATTTAAAGGAAAAAGAAAAGATAAAAAAGATGATTTTGTCTATTGCGGTGTCTTTTTAATGAAGGTAAAAAGTTCAAATCACTTTTATAAGAGTTTTCACACTTTTAATATATTATAAATAGATATAGATATAATAGATATATATGAGTTAACCATTTTAATGATATTTAAGAAATTAAATCAATCTAATAATTATCCAAGTTGTACCTTATTAATGTGTAATCAATGAATCCGTTAATTATATAAAAAAAAAAATTAAATATACTCCTTAAAAAAAATTTACCACATAAATCACCTAAAAAATTTTAGAACCAAAGAAAAAAGACCCTAATAAAATAAAGGTACATAAAAAAAATTTAAATGAAAAAAAGACTCGTATAAAGAAAATATGGAAACGGTAATATATAAAACATATTCTTATGCATAACATGCTTATGTATAATGTAAATATGGCGAAACATGACTGCAGTAATGTATAAGGTAAACCTATATATAAAAAGTTAATATGGAATGTATAAGGTAAAAAATAGCATGCCCAAGTACAAGGTGAAACATAACTGAAGGGAAAAATCTGGAAAATAGGTCAAATCATATAAACTGAATAACATAGACAACCCTTATACATAATCCTTACGCATATAAGATGAGAATACTTCAAGTCATATACATACCACTAACAATCCTTATAACTCTTGCGTGTATAAAATAGCAGAATAGATCAACCATATACAATGCTTTTTAATGTACATGTAGTAGAAATTACAGCAGATCTCTCAATAAAGGTGCTTCTTTAGCCTTATACATAACATAGCTATGTATAACAATGTATAAGAGTGCATAAGGTTGGGAAAAAATACAGATTAAAAAGCAAATCACAAAACCTTTGAAAGCTGAGGTCATCCTAATTTTGAAAATTAAGCACATGTAACAAAGAAACCGTAGATTTTTAAAGAAGATGATCAAAAAAAAATAACAAACCGTCAGATATCTTAAAAGATGAAACCGTAAAGTTGAAAAAGAAAAACCTCAAAAATAAATTAAGATGATGAAGTTGAGTAATCTGATGAGATATATTTTAAAATTTAAAATCTTGAAACCTCCAGATAATGCTAGCTTGATTTTAGACATATATTGTGGAGCATTAACCGATCAAAAAGAGATGATTTGCTATGTATGAGGGTTTTGGAGAGAGAAAGTATATAAATGGGATATTTGAAATTAGTTTTGCCAAATGAGATTTTATGTGAGAATTGTAAAATTAAGATGTATATTTATTTAATTTTTGATAATTTAAGTATGACACATATTAGGGCCAAAGGAGATAGGTTACGAAAGAAAAAGAAATGAGAATAATTACTTTGTAACAAAGATGAGTTCTACAAGATGTTGCGCTTTACTCATTATCAAAGTTATATTATAACCTAAATATCATTTGATACACCTAAAAACATAAGTCAGAGATGATTTATCATGAATAAGTGCATGCTAGTAAAACAATTCAGCTCCATCACATATACTTGTACACAATCTATATAAAACCTTCTACAGCATTCAACTTCTCTTTAATTCCTGATCTAATTTCACACCATCCTTTTCTTCTCTCAATTGCCACCGATAGTGGTGGATCTAGGATTTATTTTCAATTCATGGATGCTCACTTATTTTAATATAAAGTTGCTATAATTTAAATAGAATAGGTGCAGATCATTTTCCAACACCATACTGCAACTTCCCAAAATTTAAAAGAGCAATTCAGCTAAAAGTTAAGTGGATAGGAATTTTATCTTGAAGCTGGATTTTTTTCCTGTTTAATCCCAATTATACTGTGGCCTTATTCTTTTACCTAATTTTTCTACATTCAATCATCAACACACAAAAAAGTCTTCATATTTACAGTTGTTAGCTATTTTTTACTTATTATTATTGCATTTTAGTACTTTACCTTGACTGCTTAAATTTAAAAAGTGGGGAGTTAAATCTTTAACAAACAAACTTTCAATTAATTACTTTATGATTTAAACAAAGTAATCATCTCAAGGAGTATTTTTTTACTTAAAAGTATGGCCCTCCAAGTTACTGTGACCTCTACAGGTGTATCATTCTCTTCTAAAAGTTTATATTCTCTCTGTCTCAAAAAAATTTATCGTTCTTATTAAAGAAATGTGTCAAAATACTTATCATCTTTAATGAAAATATGTCTCAAAATACTTGGATAGATTCTATATCCAATTAGTGGTAACAACATCCTAAATATATGGTTGTTCCATGGTGAAAACACTGTTAATTTACCCATTGAAAGAGCCACAGTATAATCAAATTTCCCAAATATTAGGGAAGTAGTAATTTTGCAAGTAATAGAGAGAAAAGAAATAATGGCTCCAGGAAAATCCTAGATTCCGAAGAAGTTAAGAAAAAAAATATGTATTTCCATGAACAATTAAAAAAAAGAATCAACTCTAGCGAGAAATCAGTTTTTACCATCATTGCAAAAATTTTAGTATCGTTTTGATGAAGAGATCTAAGTCGAATACTGCCTAACCAGCTAACCCCAAAAAATCAGATCATTTACCCCAAAATAAACCTCTTACATCAATTCTAAGATGTATATTTGCATATATCCATGGAACAAGGTTTCTTTGATTATTAAGAACCTTATTGATACCTCCAATTTAGAACCCTAAAGGTAAGAATTATAAGACCAAGAAAATACAATCACTATTTGGTGACAAAAATATGCAACTAAAGAAAATTGAACTAGGCAATTACCTCATAAAACTAAATTCTCATATTCTGTCGAAGAGAGCATGACCACAAAAACAAAGTTGAAGTGTGTTAATGAAAGATGTTTCTAGAGTGGTGACTGAAGAAAATTGAACAAAGGGAGTTTTTAAGTTTCCTTTTTAACTTTTGGTGACATTGATCAAGGCTAAGATGATAGTTAAAAAGTTTAATTAATTTAATGGAGATCAAATTAATATTTTTAAAATTTGTTAATCTTTTCTAAAATACAAATCAACCCATAACTTATTTAATGTGTAATAAAATAAGGGATCCAATCATTTATTCTCATCTCATCGTTCTCATTCAGTTTCAAAAAAAAATATTTTTCTCTGAAAAAGCTCAAATGTCTCCTCTCTACTCTTCTTAACAGATTGTCGTCGATAGCACAACAGAACGACGTTGTCACCATCTCTGGCGACTATCAGGTGTTTGAGAACTCACATTCAACTTCATCATTTCTTCTTTCCTTGTAGTTGTCAATTTCTCTATTTTCACATGTAAAGAGTTTTCTTTGTGGATTTTAAAAAATAAGATTTTTTAGTTAATGAAGAAAAAGAAGAACTTTAGTTGTATTCTCTTCAAGTATGGATTAATAATTTTGATATTTGATGCTAAAAAAGAACTGAGAAAATCATAATTTATAGTATTTATTCTCTTATTATGGTGGTTGATGTAAATTTGATATCTTTTCTGAGTGAAATATGATTTTTATTGTTGTTGTTGCTCTTGTTATCAAACATTATTGTAAAAATAGTGAAACTTAAATTTTAACTTTTTTTGGAGATATTTATTGTGATAATTTTATCTTCTTGTTTGTGTTGTTGTATTGAATCACTTCTCTTGGTACATGTTGGTGTTATTAGTGTTTGTTGGTATTGTTGGTGTGTGTTGGTGGTGTTCTTGGTGTTTTTTATTTTGTTGGTGTTGTTAGTATTTTAGGTGGTGTTTGTATTTTTAGGGATCATTTGGTAGAGTGTATTAGAAAACTAATGCATGCATTAGTTTAATGTGTATTACTAATACCTTGTTTGGTATATTTTTGCATCCTATGTATAACTACTCTTGCATAGTTATACACTCTATTGTGTATTAAGGTGTGTATTATTAATACCTCAAAATTCATGATATTGGCAATGCAATAGATCCAATACATGCATTAACATGATTAAAGACATTATTATCCCTAAAAAAAAAATTCACATCCTTTCCAACATATATATGGAGGATATTTTTGTAAAAAAAAAAATTGAGAAATTATTTAATTCATGTTATTTTTAATACATCAAATCAAATGCTACATAAGAAAAACACAAGCATAACTAATGCAAGCATAGCTAACACAAGCATTACTAACACACCATATTTTGCATTATTCTTATACATTCTACCAAACGACTCCTCAGTGTTTTAAATTTTGTTGGTGGTGGTGTTGGTATTATTGTTCTTGTTCTCTAACATTGTTATAAAAGTAGTGAAACTTAAATTTTGATTTTTTTTAGATATGTGTTGCGACAATTTTATGTTTTTGCTTATGTTGTTGTATTGAATCACATCATAGGATATTTGTTGGTGCTCTCGGTGTTGTTTGTCGTGTTGATGTTGTTTGTGTTCTAGATGTTGTTTTTGTTCTTGGTGTTCTTAGTTTTTTTGGTGTTGTTGTTGATGGTATTAGTGTTCTTGATTTTCTTGATTTTATGGGTGGTGGTAGTGGTGATAGTGGTGGTGGTGGTGGTGATGTTGTTGGTGTATTGATAAAGATATTGGTGTTATTCAAGTGGTGATATAGTTTATTGTTGATGATGTTGGTGTTTTTAGTGTGATACAGCTTATTGTTGATATTGGTGATGGTGGTGTTCTTATTGATATATGTGCATGGTAAAAATATTTTTCAATAGATGTGTAATATATTGCAATAAATATGAATCTATTGAAATATATTAAGCATTTGTTGAAAATAACTATATCATTTGTTAGCTTATTGATATGTTTCTTCCAACAAATGACCCATTTATTGCAACATATGATTGATTTGTTGGAAATATTATTGTATTGTGTTGTATTTATTAAATTTACTATTATCCTTTTTCTTAATGATGCACAAATCAAGTGTAATTTTTTCCCTCTTGTTTGTAGATACAATGGCTTTCAAAAAAGAAGAGTGGATCAACTTCTCATTAATCAGTAAAATAGCTTAATTACAAACATCATTAGAACTTGTTGAACAAGCCTTTTCACAAGAAAATAAAGTGTTATCATTTGTAGATGTACAGAAAGATAATGGAGATGTAGAAAGAAATAATGATAAAATTATTGAAGGAGAATCAATTGAAAGATCTAGAGATGATGTAGAAAAAAAGATGAGAAAGATAAGGAAGAAGTTGTGGAGGAGAAAGATGAAAATAAAAATAAAGATGGTGAGGATGGAGATAATAAAGAAAGTAATAAAGAAAATAAGGAGGAAGGTGGGGATGATTATGAGGATGAAGATGAAAAAGAAAGTGAGAAAGGAGATGTGGAGAAAGAAGATAAAAAGAAAAGTGAGAAAAAAGAAAATGTTAAAAGTGGGAATGATGTTGAAGACGAAAATAAAATAGAGGAAGTAGAGGAAAGAGCTAATGATAATATTGACGATAATTTTGTGATACCGTCAATCGACCATGAACGTAAATTGAAAACCCAACATAATTTTGTTAAAACGTTTAGTATTGGCAAGTTACAAGTGAAAATATCTGTATATAGTCCTATAAATTTTATTGGTGATTTTATTGTTTGATCAGTAATGGGTAAAAATTTTGATGGTTTTAGAAAGACATTGAGGGATGAGAATTGAAGAATTATTTAAGCCCAACAATTTTTGACACTTTTTTGATCTATTAGAGGATAATAATGTACGCTTTCAAATGACTATGGTGTATGGTCTTCTCAATTGTAGGATCAAGTATAAGGGTGGTGAGGAAGAAACTTTAAAGGATAAGGAAAAGAAGATGGATGAGATTTGGATAAACTATTGTGGCATGCCAGCTTGTTTTGACATGAAAGGATTTTCCACAGTGACTGACGAGATGTCATCACCCTTCTGAACCTATTTCTATAGTAATACCTTTAAAAAAATCAAAGACAAGCGAGACACCTAAATCAACCAAATCATCAAAGAAAGGCAAGATGCAAACCAAAACAACCATTATAACCAACAAAATAAAAAATAAAATAAATAAGTTGTTAGTCATTGTTGGACCTAGCTACAAAGCCAGGCAGTTAGTACTTGATCTCAAGAATAAAAATTTTTTGAAGAAGCACAAGGAGTTGTTGTGCTTAGTATGATTTGTGCATTTCATTTTATGGGATAAAGACACCAACAAAGTCATAGAACCTTAATTATTAGTGCTTGATTAGGAATTGGATGCATTCAATAATTATCCATGGTGATATGAAAGTTATTTTTGACTATCAAATATTTGTTGATGAAATTATACAGCTTTCCTTGGGCGTTCATGGTATACTTCACCCCTAGTTTTTTAGTGTTTTGTTTATTTAGGTGATTGAACTATTATTCTATTTTTTTATTTGCATCATGTTATATTCTTAGACTTGGGCATTTGAAGCTATTCTATACCTCCGGCAGCAAGTCAAGGACTACTTAGAAGAGGTTTCTCATTCAAGGATCCTTAGGTGATTGCTTGTCAAGAACAAATCAAGGAGGAGTCCTCTTGATCTCCTTAACCTTTCTGATGATGCAGTAAGTCTTCTTTTAAATAGAATAGTTTTACTCAAGCTAACACATTACAACAGGTGTCTTATTTTGTGCAATAAGTATCTCATGTGTTGCAATAAGTTACTTTTCTATTACAACTTATCTTTGTAGATTACCCATATACTGTAATTTATACAATAAATAGGTAATATGTTGTAATAGATAAGTAATTTATTTCAACAAATGAGTAACTTGTTACAATAAATTACCCATCTATTGCATAAGTTCTCTAAACCTGTTAACAGTTTATTCAATCAACTACAAATTTATGTAATAGATAGGTCATCTATTGCAGCAGATGTCTTACCTGTTGCAATATTTCATTTATCTATTACAACAGGTTACCCCTACATTGTAAGTTATAGGTTGATTTTAATATATCTACCTTTATTTATAGGTTGTGCATCACTTGATTCTCCCTATTGAGCAAGAGTTGAAAATGTTTGTCTTTCTTATTCTAGGGATTGTTGACACAAAATTAGATCAAAGGTAAACTTGATAGAAAAAGTTGACTGGAGAAACAACCATCAAAGAAAAACACCTAGGGAAGGCAACTTATTTTTCCTAAGCCTGTGTTGAGTTTTTTGGTTATGCTAGTGATGCTGCAATACATTTGGGTATTTGTATTAATATTGGTGTTAATGTTGGTGGTGGTGGTGATGTTGATGATGCTGATGTCAAAGATAGTGATGAGCATGTTGATGCTCATAAATTTTCTTAAAAAAAAAGATTTAACCATGATAATGGCTATACTGGTAGTGGATATGGTGGATTCATCCCTTTTAGTGGGAATGACACCTCTTTTGGTCATTCTGCTAGCTTATGTTCAGCATGTAAATGTAAGAAATAGAAAAACAAACACGAGAACTTGATTAAGTCTATTGATTCTCTTACTGTTGTTGTTAAGGAATTGACATCAAAAAGGAGTTTCATTCCATCAAAGCAAATTACAAAGTCATCCACTCCATTGAAGGATAAGAGGAGGATAAAAGCAATTTCTCAGGTACTATCATTTATTAAATCAATAAAAATTGTAACTCAATTTCCTTGCACTGTTGAGCAAATTCCAAGGGTCATAGGAGAACAGGGATAGCTGAAGAAGGTGAATATTTATAAGTTGGTGAAAGCCACAAAGAAGGAAAAGCTGAACACAATATTGAAATTAAAAAAGGGCCCCAGAAGTTTACTCCATGCATAAATTTGTTACAAAAGATTTCTAGGACATGAATAGTATAGATGTTTAGTGGGTGGACTAGGTAAGTTACCTTTTCTAACCATCTATTATTCAATTTCATTGATATCTTTATTTAGATGATCCATTTGTATCAATAGATTTCTCATTTGTTGCAATAGATTATCCATTTGTTGCATTAGTTGGTTGTAGATTAGATAATTTGTTAGCAGGTTTAGAGAACTTATGCAACAGATAACTTAATTCTTGCAACAGTTTTATTATCTGTTGCTATAGATAAGTCATCTATTACAACAAATTACCTATCGATTATATCATTTCAACTGTTGTTAGAAGTTATTAATTTATTTAAATTTTATTCTTATATCAGTATGTTGGAAATTATTTACCTCATTTGTTAAGTAGCTATAGCAAACTCAGTGAATAAGCAACAACTCCTGGTGGAAGAATGTAACGCCCTGAGAGTACACCCTAGGAGCCATACGGTGCTTACAGTCCCAAGAGACCACAAGTTAACCCATGAGCTGGTACCTGCTGTGAGCACTGAACAAAACTGATGACAAAGAGAACATGTGCAAAATTTAATTGAAACGCCATTGGGTTTTAAAAACTGTAATCAATACTGAATCATGAAGTTAACATTTAAAAACATATTGAAAAGCTAACTAATTGTCTGTACTAGTCTGAAAAGCCTCTACTAACTGACTGAGGAGCTGATAGGACAAACCCCCAACTAACTCCGACTGAATGGAAATGACTGAAACCGATAAAGTAATCTGAACTAAATAAATCATGTCCTTGAAATATGAGGACTCACCACTGCTACGGCTGATAGTCCAAAAAATCTAAGCGTGATTCGGGAACTGAGCATCCGAACCTATGCTATATCATACGCAAGAAAAGAGTATGTGATCAGTACTTTTAATGTACTGGTATGCTAAATGAGGTAGGCTGATATGCTTGGTTTCATGAACATGAATAATAACTGTCTGAATATATATATATATATATATATTCATATTCAGACAGTTATTATTCACGTACTGAATACGTGAAATCTGTAAGTACTGAGGATGTATTACCAATCATATAATATGTTTTGAAAAAAACTGTAAATACTAAAATATTAAAATCAGATAAATGAATAACTGATAAGCTGTATGCTATGGTCAAGCAAACCTGAACTGAGTTCTGAACTGAATACTGGAACTGAAACTGTAGGAGGTATCATCTAACCGATATACCCCGCTCTGAACTGATTGGGGTCCAACCTGTAACCCTAGTTGGAAGGGTGCTAGTATCGTGCTACGGGTACTAACAATGGATTTGGAGCCATTCCTAATTAACGGGTGACCCCTGAGATCAGCCCTAAACTGGCGGGTGATCCTTGAGAGTGTCATTCCTAAATTGGCGGGTGACATCTTGTAACCTACGTTGGCTATGTAGTTATGTAACTTAGGGATTGCTTCTAAGGACCCAATCCTAACTAATGGGTGATCCCCCCATACCTAGGCTAGCTCGGTGCTGAATACTATTTCCAACTGAACTGACACTGATTACGGGACTGAGATAAGCTTAACTGAAGAGGGAATTGACTCGGATTACTGAATGAATCTAAGTTTGACTTATATGACAACGGACTAAACTGATAGAGCTTATACATGTCTAAAATTATTCTGTAACCACTGAGACTAAGTAAATAGCTAAATTTTGGGCATTCATAACCCCTAGGACTCAATTAACAATAACAATAGAGTTACATGAAAGCTTTGAAACCATGGAAGGAGATCATTGTTCACAATTATTCACTTAAGCATTTCATCGAACACATGGGGACTAAGACTTTAACATGGGGATACTTTATAAATATGAAAAAATCGCACAATCCTATGACCAAATCATAAACTGATGGTTTAATTCTGCATTTGCAAGAACATGAAATGGAAACCATAATATTTAAAACATATCAAAGCTTTAGGGACATATTAATTAGTCATGGTTCAATATCCTTTCATCTAGGTATTTTATCAAACACTTGATATTCATAGTGTGGCTAAGCATGGGAATAGTTTAAAGCTTGTAGTAATAGCATGATTTTGATACTAAATCACCAATTAAGGCTTTAAATCAGCGAACAACATCATTCAAACGTGTAGGGTTTAATAAAAACAACAATTTCGTGTAGACATGATATAAAATTCTAAATTCATGAAAATTCATGGACATAATTCATAAAATGTGTAATAAGGGCTGCTTTCAATGAAAATAGATTGTAAACATCATGTATAATCAAAATTCATAAAAGCTTAAAGGAGATAAATCATTATAAACATGTAATTCTCATGATTTAAAACATAAAAGATAGATTCTTGGACTCCATGGGTAAAAAGGGCCCATGGATGAACATCAAACACACCTTAGGGTTTTAATCTTGCAAAATAATTATAGTTCTTGATTTTTATTGGGTGGGGAAGCTTGAATTCTTAAACTTTATTGATGAATTAATGGTTGAACTTGATGAATTTGGGTGGTGGCTAGGGTTTCTTTTGAAGAGGAAATTGTGAAAATATTGAATATAATGCTTTAACTAATGATTAATCCCATTTTTTATTGAATAGGATGAAGGGAAAAGGACTTAAATGCCCTTAAAAATTAAAATCTGAATTGAAAAATTGGAAATCCTAATGTTGACACCTGGCGCGACGCAGTACAATCGCATCGGGCCACTATAAAAGGATGAACCCGAAATGGCACTCCTCCGCGATACGGCGCTATCGCATTGCATCTCCGGAAACTGACAAGCCCCATTTTACCCATCACCATGATGTAATGAAATTGTATTACCTCACTGGAAAAGACGAGTGCCATTTTTGGGGTCTCCGCGACGCGGTGCTGCTCGTTTTGATCTACTATTTTCATTAAAAGTGTCATAACTTCTCAGCCGGTTATAAGATTAAGGAAAAATTGGCATCGTTGGAAAGCTAATTCAATTTCCTACAATTTGGTGGGTTTGGAAATGGAAAATTCTTAGTAGAATAAAAGATATGCTCGTTGAAAATTTACTATAGCGATATTTTTCTCAAAACTCAATCGGTAAGGAATATTTTGATTCATCTATTAGCTAAGAGCTACTTGAGGCCTTAATATACATCAAACTCACTCATAAAACTACTAAATCACTACAAATTTATTTCTCATGAGCTTGAAACATTATTCTATTATTGGTATGGATTCTCGGGGTATTAAAATTTCTCTCCTTAGGAACATTTGTCCTCGAATGTGGCTAGTTAGACTGAGAGTACATAGATTAAGATAATTGATATCACATACTAGACATGTATGAATAGGAACATGACTGCCTAACTGAGTCTGAAACATGATACATAAACTGAATATCATGAACTGAACTGATTCCTTGACTCCATGCAATGGCATGTGAATGGTTATAAGGCTAAGATTAGAATGAGAGGGTCAACGTATGAGTATCCCTTACTTCAAGATGGATATTACTACATGGAGAGAAGATGGAATATTTAGGACATGAAATTTTGGGCATTACAATACATCTCCCCCTTGGGAAAGTATGTTCCCGGAAGATATTGGCTTGATTAAAATATTGAAGAAATACTGAGATAATACACGAAACACATACAAACTGAATCATGACTAGACATATGGAGTGAAAAATTGAGGTTTGATGAATAGAGGGTTAATGACGTGAATTCATCAAAGAGGTTTGAACTGAAGACATGCATGGCATGAATCTAAATTTCACTGATCATTAAGTGTGTAATATGAGTACTTGAACTAAACATACTGTAAAGCATGAGTACATAAGTCATGATCTGCATGACCTGATTTAGGAGTTCAAAAATTTATGGAACATGATTTGTACTTCCGGGCAAACTGGAACTGCTTATACCAGGAACTGGAAGCGTACATAATTCCCTATGATGTGCATGAATGTGAACTATGATTACGGAACTGATATGTAAGACATGATTAGATATTATGACGACTGGGTAACCTTGTACTGAGATAAGAATGGATTAGGCATCATCCTCCCCTACTATTTTTTTATACATACTGGCATCACTACTAGGATCTGAGAGCCTGACTTAGTTATTTACTCTATCATCTCCCCCTTAGCTTAAATCCATCATTCTAAGTCTTTGAATAACTTAATCAATAACTCTAAACTGAACTATCACCACTATACCCTAGAGTTTAAGGTAGACACTGAGGACGGCTCTACTAGAGAATTGGGAATGACACCAAAATTAACAGTTATATAGAAGTTACAAAAGAAAATAAAGCTTCAGGTTCTAATAAAACATACACACGAAGATAAAAGGCTAGTAACATACCAATAACCATATCAGGAGAGTTTTCTTGATCATGACGAGACTAGAGTGCATAAAGTCTGTTCTGGCATTGACTACTAGTCGTACTAGAAGTGGCACCCTGCTAAGTTGGGCGACCGAATGGGACTGGAGGATGGTGGAACTGAACCCTATTGACGCAAATATTTTCCCCTCAGAGCCATTACTCTACACTCTTGCATCCTATGGCCTGGCTTACCACATCTAAAACATACATCGTTGCCAGCACTACACACACCTAGGTGATTTCTACCACATTCTCCATAAAGCGGATGGGTACGACCACTGCTCATACTAACCTGGGTTTTGGAGCCTGGCGCCCCATCATGACTATTATTCCTGAACATTGGTATTGGTCCACTAGTTGAATAAGGAGCTTGGGCTAAAGATTTCGGATAGAATTGAGAACGGTTACCACCCTTTGACCTTGGCTGAGAAAAATTGAAACTACCTGTCCTAGCCCTCTTATTCTCTCTTTCCTTCTTTTTATCTTTCTCTTCCTCAATCTACTGGTAGTAGATCATAAGCCTAGAAAAATCCATTTCCTTAATCAATATAGCAGTCTTACACTCCTTGAAAACAATATCAGCTACACCAAAAACAAACTTACTCATTCTAGACCTGTTATCAGCCACCACATGAGAAGCATACTTAGGTAGCTGAGTAAACTTAAGGGAATACTCTCTCATACTCATGTTTCCTTACTTTAGAATAAAAAACTCTAACAACTCAGCTTTTAGAATAAAAAACTCTAACACCTTAGCTTTTATCTGCTCCAATGGTAAAAATCTATCTAAGAAGGTTGTAGCAAACTCCTCCTATTCTACAGGCCCTGCATCGGCACCCCTATCATTTTTCCACTTCTTAAACCAGGTATGAGCTACATCCAGTAAATGGTAAGCAACTAGCTCTACATTCTCACTAGACATCACCCCCATAATGTCTGTTACCTTTTGCACTATGTCTAGGAATTCTTGTGGATCCTCGTCAGACTTAGATCCCAAAAATAAAGGAGGGTTTATTCGGGTAAAGTCTTGAATCCTAGCTGTGGCAGTATTAGACACTGGGCTGGCTTAAACGGCGGCTGGATGAGCATTTTGAGCCACTATATAGTGATCTAGAGTTGTGAATACAGCTCTGAACTCTACATGAGAAACATGCTCATTCAGGGGATCGTTCTAAATGGGTTGTGGTGCTGGCTAGTTTATATTGCATCTTCCGTTAGTATTTTTGGGAGGCATAGTCTATAAACGGAAGGAAAGTCAGATTATATAGACAGTTTAACTTGAGCCCATGCTCAGTCGCAAACCATGAACACTGAAAGAAGGGAAAATTTTCCTAAAATGCCTTATAGCCTCTTGTCAATAAGTGTGGTGCGCTTCACACCCATGCACAAGACTCTACTTGATACGGTTTTTAGACTTTCTAGGATACTTTAATACCTTAGGCTATGATATCAATTTTGTAACAACCCGAGAGTATACCCTAGGTGCCACACGGTGCTCACAGTCTTGCGAGACCATAAGCTAACCCATGAGTTATTACCTGCTGTGAGCACTGAACAAAATTGATGACAAAGAGAATATGTGCAGAATTCAACTGAAATACCATAAGGTTTTAAAAACTGTAATTAATACTAAATCATGAAGTTAAAATTTGAAAACATACTGAAAAGCTAACTAACTGTCTATACTAGTTTGAAAAGCCTCTGTTGACTGACTGAGGAGCCATGGGATAAGCCTCCAACTAACTCCGACTGAATGGAAATGACAGAAACTGATAAATTAATCTGAACTAAATAAATCATGTCCTCAAAATATGAGGACTCGCCACTGCTACGGCTGATAGTCCAGAAAATCTATGCGCGATCCAGGAACTGAACGTTTGAACCTATGATATAATACATCATAGCATTAAAAAAAAGTATGCGACCAGTACTTTGAATGTACTGGTAAGCTAAATATGGTAGGCTGATATACATGGTTTTATGAACATGAATAATAACTGTTTGAATATATATATAACATGAAGTACTGAATAAAGTTCATAAAATATGTAGATATTGAGGATACGTGAAATCTGTACGTATTGAGGATGCATGACCAAAAATATAACATATTCTGAATAATATCTGTAAATACTAAAATATTAAAATTTGATAACTGATAGTTGTATGCTATGCTCAAGCAAAACTAAACTGAGTTCTGAATTGAATACTGGAACTTAAACTGTAGGAGGTATCATCTAACTGATATGCCCCTCACTGAACTGATTGGGGTCCAACCTGTAACTCCAGTTGGAAAGGTACTAATTCTACTCGCTCCTCGCTCGCTCGGTACTAATTCTACTCCCAACTAAACTGACACTGATTACGAAACTGAGCTAAGCTTAACTGAAGAGGGAATTGACTCAAATTACTGAACGGATCTATGTTTGACTGATATGATAATAGAGTGAATTGATAGTGCTCAAACGTGTCTAAAACTATTCTGAAACCACTGAGACTAAGTAAAAAGCTAAATTTCGGGTATTCATAACCCTCATGACTCAATTAACAATAACAATAGGGACACATAAAAGCTTTGAAACCATGGAAAGAGATCATTGTTCACAATTATTCACTTAAGCATTTCACCAAACACATGGGGACTAAGACCTTAACATGGGGATACTTTATAAATATGAAAAGATCGCACAATCACATGACCAAATCATAAACTGAGAGTTTTATTCTGAATTTGCATAAACATGGTATGGAAATCATAATATTTAAAACATACTAAAGCTTTAGGGACATATTAAGTATTCATTGTTCAACACCCTTTCATCTTGGCATTTTACGAAACACTTGATATTCACAGTGTAGGCTTAGCATGGGAATGGTTTAAAGCTTGTACTAATAGCATGATTTTGGTGCTAAATCACCAATTAAGGTTTTACATCAGCGAACAACATCATTCAAATGTGTAGGGTTTAATAACAACAATAATTTTGTGTACACATGATATAAAATTTGAAATTCATGAAATTTCATGGACATAATTCATAAAATATGTAATAAGGGTTGCTTTCAATGAAAATAGATTGTAAACATCATGTATAATCAAAATTCATAAAAGCTTAAAGGAGATAAATCATTATAAACATGTAATTCTCATGATTTAAAACATAAAAGATAGATTCTTGGACTCCATGGGTAAAAAGGGCCCATGGATGAACATCAAACACACCTTAGGGTTTTAATCTTGCAAAATAATTATAGTTCTTGATTTTTATTGGTTGGGGAAGCTTGAATTCTTAAACTTTATTGATGAATTAATGGTTGAACTTGATGAATTTGGGTGGTGGCTAGGGTTTCTTTTGAAGAGGAAATTGTGAAAATATTGAATATAATGCTTTAACTAATGATTAATCCCATTTTTGATTGAATAGGATGAAGGGACAAGGACTTAAATGCCCTTGGGAAATTAAAATAGGAACTGAAAAACTGGAAATACCGATTTTGACACCCGGCATGATGCGGTACAATCGATTTAGGCCACTGGGAAAGGATGAACACAAAATAGCACTCCTCCGCGATGCGGCGCTATCACGTTGCGTCTCTAGAAACTGACGAGCCCCATTTTACCCATCACTAAAATGTGATGAAATTGTGTTGCCTCACTGGAAAAGATGAGTTCCATTTATGGGGTCTCCGCGATGCGGTGCTGCTCATTTTGATCTACTATTTTCATTAAAAGTGTCATAACTTCTCAGCCGGTTATAAGATTAAGGAAAAATTGGCATCGTTGGAAAGCTAATTCAATTTCCTACAATTTGGTGGGTCTAGATCTAGAAAATTCTTAGTAGAATAAAAGATATGCTCATTGGAAATTTACTATAGCAATATTTTTCTCAAAACTCAATCGGTAAGGAATATTTTGATTCATCTATTAGCTAAGAGTTACTTGAAGCCTTAATATACATCAAACTCACTCATAAAACTACTAAAGCACTACAAATTTATTTCTCATGATCTTGAAATACTTTCCTAATATTGGTCTGGATTCTTGGGGTATTACAATATCTCCCCCTTGGGAGCATTCATCCTCGAATGTGGCTGGTTAGACTAAGAGTACAGAACTTAAGACAACTGAGATCACATATTGGACATGTATAACTGGGAACATAACTACCTAACTAAGTCTAAAACATGATACATGAATCGAATATCTTGAACTGAACTGATTCCTTGCTACATAAAATGGCATATGAATGGTTATAAGGCTGAGATTAAAACGAGAGGGTCAACATATGAGAATCCGTTACTTTAAGCTAGATCTTGTTACGCAGAGAGAACATGGATGACATAATACATAAAATCTCGGGAATTACAATACATCTCCCCTTTGGGATAGTATGTTCCTTGAAAGATACTGGCTTGACTGAAATATCGAGGAAAGACTGAGATGATATACAAAACACATACGAACTAAATCATGACTAGACATCTGGAGTGTGAAATGGAGGTCTGATGAATAGAGGGTTAATGATACGAATTTATCAAAGAGGTTATAAGTGAGGACATGCATGGTACGAATCTGAATTTCACTGATCATTAAGTGTGTAGCATGAATACTGGAACTGAACATAATGTAAAATATGAGTACATGAGTCATGAGCTGCATGACCTGAATTTGGAGTTCAAAAATTTATGAAACATGATTTGTACTCCTAGGAAAACTGGAACTCCTTATACTAAGAATTGGAAGCGTACATGATTCCCAATGATGTGTATGAACATGAACTATGATTATGGAACTGACATGTAAGACATGAGTAGATATTATGATGATTGGGTAACCTTGCACTGAGATAGAATGGGTTGGGTATCATCCTCCCTTTCTACTTTTCTACACATACTGGCATCACTACTAGGATCTGAGAGCCATACTTGGCTATTTACTCTATCATCCCCCTTAGCTTAAAGCCATCATTCTAAGTCTGTGAACCACTTGATCAACAACTCTAAACTGAACTATAACCACTATACCCTAGAGTCTGAGGTAGACACTGAGAAGGGCTCTACTGGAGTATTAGGACTGACACGAAAACTAAAAATTATATAGGGGTTACAAAAAAAATGAAACTCCAGGGTCTAATAAAACATACACTAAAAGATTAAAGGCCGATAACATACCAATAACCATATCAGGAGAGATTTCCTGATCATGATGAGATTGGAGTGCATAAAGTTTGTTCTAGCGTTGACCACTAGAGGTACTAAAAGTGGTGCCCTGCTGAGTTGGGGGACCAGATAAGACTGGAGGATGGTTGAACTGGACCTGTTAACACAAATCTTTTCCCCTCTGAGGTATTACTCTACACTCCTACATTATATAGCCTGGCTTACCATATCCAAAACATACATCATAGCCAGCTCTACACACACCTAGGTGATCTCTACCATATTCTCCGCAAAGCAGATGGGTATGACCATTGCTCACACTACCCTATGTTTTTTAGCCTGGCGCCTCTCATGACTGTCATTCCTAAGAATTGGTACTGGTGCACTAGCTGAAGAAGGAGGTGGGGCTGAAGATTTTAGATAGAATTGAGAATGGTTACCGCCCTCTGACCTTGGCTGAGAAATAAATTAAAACTACATATCCTAGCCCTCTTATTTTCTTTTTCCTTCTCCTTAGCTTTCTCTTCCTCAATCTGCTGGGAGTGGATGATAAGCCTAGATAAGTCTATCTCCTTAATCAACATAGCAGTCCTACACTCCTTAACAACACTATCAGCTACACCAAAAATAAACTTACTTATTCTAGACTTGTTATCAGCCACCACATGAGGAGCATACCTAGCTAGCTGAGTAAACTTAAGGGAATACTCTCTCACACTCATGTTTCCTTGATTTATATTAATAAACTCTAACATCTAAGCCTCTCTTAGCTCCAAAGGGAAAAATCTATCAAAGAATGCTGTAAAAAACTCCTCCCATTCTACAGGCCCTATATCAACACCCCTATCTTTTTCCGCTGCTTAATCCAAGTATGAGTTATATCCTATAACTAGTAAGCAGCTATCTTTGCACTCTCACTATACTTTACCCCCCAAATGTTTGTCACCTTCTGCACCATGTCTAGAAATTCCTGTGGATCCTCATCAGACTTGGATCCCAAAAATAAAAGAGGGCTCATCTAGGTAAAGTCCCTAATCCTAGCTGTAATAGTATTGGCCACTGGGTTAGCGGGAACAGCGGTTGGCTAAGAATTTTGAGCCACCACGAAGTGAGCTAGAGTAGTGAATACAGCTCGGAACTCTGCATGAGAAACATGTTTATTCAGGGGATCTTCCTGAATGGGCTATGGTGCTGGCTGGATTACATTGCTTCTTTCATTAGTCTTTCTATAAGGCATATTCTATAAAAGGAAGAAAAGTTGGATTAGAGAGAGATTTTAAGTTGAGCTCATGCTCAGTCACACGACATGAACACTGAAAGAAAGGAAAAATTTCCTAAAACATCTTATAGCCTCTTGTCCATAAGTGTGGTGCGCTTCACACCAATGCACAAGACTCTACTTAACGCGGTTTTCAGACTTTCTAGGATACTTTAAAATCTTAGGCTCTGATACCATGTTTGTAACACCCTGAGAATACACCATGGGAGCCACACGATACTTACAATCTCAAGAGACCACAAGCTAACCCATGAGTTGGTACCTGCTGTGAGCACTGAACAAAACTGATGACAAAGAGAATAAGTACAAAATTTAACTGAAACGTCATAAGGTTTGGAAAACTATAATCAATACTAAAGAATAAAGTTGACATTTGAACACATACTGAAAAGCTAACTAACTGTCTGTACTAGTCTGAAAAGCCTTTACTGACTGACCTAGGAGTTGATGGGATGAACCCTCCAACAAACTCTGACTAAATAAAAATGACTGAAAATGATAAAGTAATCTGAACTAAATAAATCATGTCCTCAAAATATATGGACTCACCACTACTATGGCTGATAGTCTAAAATATCTATGCGCGATCCAAGAACTGAGTGTCTGAACCTATGATTTGATACAACATTGTGCAAGTAAAAAGTATGTGATCAGTACTTTGAATGTACTGGTATTCTAAATAAGGTAGGATGATATGCATGGTTTCATGAACATGAATAATAACTATTTGAATATATATATATATATATATATATATATATATAACATAAAGTACAGAATAGTGTGTATAAAATCTATAGATACAAAGGATACATGAAATTTGTAAGTACTGAGGATGCATGACCAAGCATATAACGTGTTCTGAATAAAATCTATATATACTGAAATACTGAAATCTAATAACTGAATAATTGATAAGTTGTATGCTACGGTCAAGCAAAATGAAACTGAGTTTTGAACTTAATACTGGAACTGAAACTTTACGAGGTATCATCTAACCAACATGCCCCGCTCTGAATTGATTGGGGTCCAATCTGTAACCCAGTTGGAAGGGTCCTAGTACCGTGCCACGAGTACTAACAATAGTCATGGAGTCAATCCTAACTAATGAGTGACCTCTGAGATCAGTCCTAAACTGGTGGGTGATCCCTGAGAGTGTCAGTCGTAAATTGGCAGGTTACATCTTATAACCTACGCTGGCTATGTAGTTCTGGAACTTAGGGATTACTTCTAAGAATCTAGTCCTAACTAACGGGTGAGCCCCTATCCCTAGTCTCGCTCGGTGCTAAATCCTACTTTAAATTGAACTAACACTAATTATGGGACTGAGCTAAGCTTAACTGAAGAGGGAATTGACTCAGATTACTGAACGGATCAAAGCTTAACTGATATGATAACAGACTTAATTGATAGTGCTCATACGTATCTGAAACTATTCTGAAACCACTGAGACTAAGTAAAAAGATAAATTTTGGGTATTCATAACCCCCATGACTAGATTAATAATAACAATAATGTCAAATAAAAGCTTTGAAACCATGGAAGGAGATTATTGTTCACAATTATTCACTAAAGAATTTCATCAAACACATGGGGACTAAGACTTTAACATGGGGATACTTTATAAATATGAAAAAATCACACAATCACATTACCAAATCATAATCTGAGGTTTTTTTTTTTGTATTTGCATGAACATGATATGGAAACGATAATATTTAAAACTTACTAAAGCTTTTGGGACATATTAAGTAGTCATTGTTCAACATCCTTTCATCTTGGCATTTTATCAAACACTTGATATTCATAGTGTAGGCTAAGCATGGGAATAATTTAAAGCTTGTAGAATAGCATGATTTTGATACTAAATCACCAATTAAGGTTTTAAATTAGCGAACAACATCATTCAAACGTGTAAGGTTTAATAACAACAACAATTTCGTGTAGATATGATATAAAATTCTAAATTCATGAAAGTTCATGGACATAATTCATAAAATATGTAATAAGGGCTGCTTTTAATGAAAATAGATTGTAAACATCATGTATAATAAAAATTCATGAAAGCTTTATGGATATAAATCATTATTAACATGTAATTTCATGATTTAAAACATAAAAGATGGATTCTTCGACTCCATGGGTGAAAAAGGCCCATGGATGAACATCTAACATACCTTAGGGTTTTAATCTCGCAAAAGAATTATAGTCCTTGATCGTTATTGGGTGATGAAGCTTGAATTCTTAAACTTTCTTAAGGAATTAATGGTTGAACTTGATTTATTTGGGAGGTGGCTAGGGTTTCTTTTGAAGAGGAAATTGTGAAAATATTGAATATAATGTTTTAGCTAATGATTAACCCCATTTTTTATTGAATAGGATGAAGGAAAAAGGACTTAAATGCCCTTGAGAAATTAAAATCAAAATTGGAAAATTAGAAATCCCGATATTGACACCCAGCACAATGCGTTACAATCGCGACGGGTCACTGGGAAAGGATAAACCCGGAATGGCATTCCTCCGCGATGCGGCGCTATTATGTTGCATCTCTGGAAACTGACGAGCCCCATTTTGCCCATCACAAAAATGTGATGAAATCATGTTGCCTCGCTGGAAAAGACGAGTTCAATTTTTGGGGTCTTCGCGACGTGGTGCTACTCGTTTTGATCTACTACTTTCACTAAAAGTATCATAACTTCTCACCCCGGGTATCGGATTAAGGTGAAATTGATATTGTTGGAAACCTAATTCAATTTCCTACAATTTGGTGGGTCTGGAGATGGAAAATTCTTTGTATAGTAAAATATATGCTCATTGGAAATTTACTATAGAAATATTCTTCTCAAAACTCAATCGGTAAGGAATATTTTGATTCATCTATTAGTTAAGAGTTACTTGAGGCCTTAATATATATCAAACTCACTCATAAAACTACTAAAGAACTATAAATTTATTTCTCAAGAGCTTGAAACATTGTCCTAATATTTGTCTAGATTCTTGGTGTATTACAATATCTCCTCATTGGAAGCATTCATCCTCGAATATGGCTGGTTAGACTGAAAGTACAGAACTTAAGACAACTGAGATTACATACTAAACATGTATGACTAGGAACATGACTGCCTAAATGAGTCTAAAACATGATACATGATTTGAATATCATGAACTGAACTGATTCCTTGACTACATGCAATGGCATGTGAATGGTTATAAAGCTGAGATTGGAATGAAAGGGTCAACGTATAAGTATCCCTTACTTTAAGATGGATCTTGTTACACAGAGAGAAGATAGAAAATTTTGTATATGAATTCTCGGGCATTACAATACATCTCCTCCTTGGGATTGTATGTTCCCCGAAAGATACTGGCTTGACTAAAATATTGAGAAAATACTGAGATGATGCACGAAACACATACAAACTCAATCATAAATATACATCTAAAGTGTGAAACTAAGGTCTGATGAATAGAGGGTTAATGACACAAGTTTATCAAAGAGGTTTAAAATGAGGACATGCATAGCATGAATCTGAATTTCACTGATCATTAAGTGTGTAGCATGAGTACTAGAACTGAACATACTGTATAGAATGAGCACATGAGTCATGAGCTGCATGACCTGAATTTGGAGTTCAAAAATTCATGGAACATGATTTGTACCCTAGGCAAACTGGAACTTCGATACTAGGAACTAGAAGCGTACATGATTCCCTATGATGTGCATAAACGTGAACTATGATTATGAACCTGACATGTAAGACATGAGTAGATAATATGACTACTGGGTAACTTTACACTGAGATAAGAATGGGTTAGGCATTATCTTCCCCTACTGCTTTCTACATATACTGGCATCACTACTGAGATCTGAGAGCCTGCCTTGGTTATTTACTCTATCATCTTCCCATTACCTTAAAGCGATCATTCTAAGTCTGTGAAACACTAAATCAATAACTCTAAACTGAACTATCACCACTATACCCTAGAGTTTAGGGTAGACACTAAGGAGGGATCTACTAGAGTATCGGGACTAATACCAAAATTAACAGTTATATAGGGGTTAAAAAAATGAAGCTCCAGGGTCTAATAAAACATACACACAAATATTAAAGGCTAATAACATACCAATAACCATATCAGGAGAGCTTTCCTGACCATGACAAGACTTAAGTGCATAAAGTTTATTCTGGCATTGACCACTAGAGGTACTAGAAGTGATGCCCTGCTTAGTTAGGCAACCGGATGGGACTGGAGGATGGTTGAACTGACTCTGTTGATGCAAATCTTTTCCTCTCTGAGACATTACTCAACACTCCCGCATCATATGGCCTAGCTAACCACATCTAAAATATACATCACTGCCAGCTCTACACACACCTAAGTGATTTCTACTACATTCTCCACAAAGTGGATGGGTATGACCACTGGTCACACTACTCTGGGTTTTAGAGCCTGGCGCCCCATCATGAATATCATTCTAGAACATTGGTACTGGTGCTCTAGCTGAAGGAGCTGGGGCTGAAGATTTTGGATGGAATTGAGAATGGTTACCACCCTCTGACCTTGGCTGAGAAAAATTAAAACTACTTGTCCTAGCTCTCTTATTCTCTCTTTCCTTCTCCTTAGCTTTTTCTTCCTCAATCTGCTGGGAGTGGATCATAAGCCTAGACAAGTCCATCTCCTTAATCAACATAGCAATCTTACACTCTTTGACAATACTCTTAGCTATACCAAAAAACAACTTACTCATTCTAGACCTGTTATCATCCACCACATGAGGAGCATACCTAGATAGCTGAGTAAACTTGAGGGAATACTCTCTCACACTCATACTGCCTTACTTTAGATTAATAAACTCTAGCACCTAAGCTATCTCAGCTCCAAAGGGAAAAATCTATTTAAGAAGGCTATAGCAAACTTCTCCCATTCTAAAGGCCCTATATCGACATCCCTATCCTTTTCCGTTGCTTAAACCAGGTATAATTTAAATCCTATAACTGGTAAGCAGCTAGCTCTACACTCTCACTAGACTTTACCACCATAATGTTTGTTACCTTTTGCACCATGTCTAGGAATTCTTGTGGATCCTCATCAGACTTAGATCCCATAAACAAAGGAGGTTTCATTAGGGTAAAGTCCTAAATCCTAGCTGTGACAGTATTGGCTATTAGGTTGGCAAAAATAGAGGCAGGCTAAGTATTTTGAACTGCTACGGAGTGAGCTAAAGTAGTGAATGCAGCTCTGAACTCTGCATGAGAAACATGCTCATTTAGGGGATCTTTCTGAATGGGCTATAGTGCTAATTGGTTTACATTGCTTCTTCTGTCAGTCTTTCTAAAAGGCATATTCTGTAAACAAAAAGAAAGTTGGAATAGATAGAGAGTTTAACTTGAGCTCATGCTTAGTCGCATGACATGAACACTGAAAGAAGGGAAAATTTTCCTAAAACATCTTATAGCCTCTTGTCCATAAGTGTGGCGCGCTTTACACATATGTACAAGACTCTTCTTGATGATGTTTTTGGACTTCCTAGGACACTTTAAAACCTTAGGCTCTGTTACCAAGTTTATAACGCCCAAAGATTACAGCCTGGGTGCCATACGGTGATTACAGCCTTGAGAGACCATAAGCTAACCCATGAGTTGGTACCTGCTGTGAGCATTGAACAAAATTGATGACAAAGAAAATATGTGTGGAATTTAACTAAAATGCCATAAGGTTTTAAAAACTGTAATCAATACTAAATCATGAAGTTAATATTTGAAAACTTACTGAAAAGCTAACTAACTATATGTACTAGTCTAAAAAGCCTTTACTGACTGACTGAGGAGATAATGGGACAAACCCCCAACTAACTCTTACTGAATGAAAATGACTGAAACTGATAGAGAAATCTAAACTAAATAAATCATGTCCTATAAATATGAGGAATCACCACTATTACGGTTGATAGTCCTAAAAATCTATGCATGATTCGGTAACTGAGCATCTGAACCTATATATGATACATTATTGTGCAAGAAAAAAAGTATGTGATCAGTTCTTTGAATATACTGGTCTGCTAAATATGGTAGGTCGATATGCATGGTTTCATGAATAATAATAACCGTCTGAACATATATATATAACATAAAGTACTGAATAGAGCGTATGAAAGCTATAATAGTAAGGATACATGAAATCTGTAAGTACTGGGGATGCATGACCCAGCATATAATATGTTCTGAATAAAATCTATAAATATTAAAATACTAAAATCTGATAACTAAATAATTTATAAGTTGTATCCTATGGTCAAGTAAAATTGAATTGAGTTCTGAACTGAATACTAGAACTAAAACTATAGGACGTATCATCTAACTGACATGCCCCGCTCTGAACTGATTGGGGTCCAACCTATAACCCTTGTTGGAAGGGTGCTAGTATCGTGCCACGGGTACTAAAAATATTTGTGGAGTCAGTCCTAACTAACGAGTGACCCCTAAGATCAATCCTAAACTGGCGAGTAATCCTTGAGAGTGTTAGTCCTAAACTGGTGGGTGACATCTCATAATCTATGTTGGCTATGTAGTTCTGAAACTTAGGCATTCCTTCTAAGGACCCAGTCCTAACTAACGGATGATCCCCCATCCCTAGACTTGCTCGGTGCTTGATACGGCTCAAAGAGGCATCTTAGCACTCGAGGACATGAATACGTGAGTGAAGACCCGATCTTGTGTGGATGCCCATCAAAGGAACAAGCTTTGAAGTGTACAGAATAAGTCCCATACTCCAAAGCTATTACTGTTCATCCGTCACTGTTCATCCGCCCCTTTGCAAGGGTATTTTAGTCATTTGTAATAAGTTTCCCTAGCTATAAATATAACCTTATTAGGTTATTTTGGGGAATATTTTTAATGATATTTGTAGCCTCTTTTGAGAGCCTCTTAGCAAGGTGGAATCCTTGTGTTGATGAATCACTTAGAAACGGAGATTTCTTGGGAATTCCAGTTCCCTTGAGGTCACATAATATATAGGTTTAGGTTGTGTTTGATATTAAAGGTCCAAAAGTAGAATAAGCTTTTGGGTTGTTAATATTATATCTTCATTTGTCTATCTATCTATCTTTATCTTATTGCACTTTGTATGTTTGTAGTGGACTGTTTTTGTGTCTTGTTGAATTTGAAAGTTGTGTTCTTGTGTTCAACTTGTTCATCACGTGTTGTTGCTATTTTTTAGTGTGTTTTACTCTTGATATCACTTCCTTTCTTGTTCTTCTTGCGAATCCGAGATAGTTTATCAAAAGGGTCTATAGTTCTTGAACTAGTGGACTAATTTTGGTGTTTGTGTTGTTGTGTTCTTAGGGAGTTTTGGTATCATTTGGTATCAGAGCAAGGCTGGTTGTGTTCCTACACTACTAATCTTGGGTTCACTTGGATGAAAATTCAAAAAAAATATTGAAAACTGAAAAATTCCAGAATATTGAAATCTTATTCTAGTTCTTGACCGAATCTAGATTTTGTCGTTGTCTTGGCCGAAAATTTTATTTTCTCATATAGATCTAGAAGTCATTTTGTTTGTTTTTTTGTTTCTATTGTTAGTTTCTTCATCACTAACACTCTTGAGTCTAGATCTAGATCTGAGCTTGAAATATTGATATTGTTGTTGTGAACCAAATAGTGACCGATTGTTGTTGCAAGTTAGAGACTTGAATGTGTGATGTGTTGTTGGTTCAAGGTTTGAACGTGTATGGTGGTTATTGTATTGTATTTTTAAGCTTGTAAAGGTGTTGCTGATGTTTGGGGTCCAACTTGAACCTTAGAACTTCAAGATTCAAAAATTGTGTTCTTCACATCTTCATCTATTATTGAAGAAAAAGTGGATGTTTGATCTTGGAAGTTGAATAAAGAGAAAGTGTATTTTGTTAGTCTTGAAAGACAAATTTCCAAAATTTAAGATCTCAAGACAACCAATTCCAACCACTCAAAGGACTTTAACAACCACTTTTCCAACAATTTTTCATAATTTAAGGACCATGTTTTAGGGAAATGGTACAAGAAAGTCAAGTCTTCCACTTTTGAATTTGAAAAAAAGGATTACAAGACTTATATTTCTATCCTAAAACCAAGTCCACCAAAGTCCAAATTGAAAAAAAAATGACCAAGACTTGAAATTGGATAACAAAAGTAGTGTGGGACTGAGATCAATACGTAGCTGCTACGTTCATCACGTTTTACTGTTCACGCAGCATACTTAAGCTCAATTTCAGATTTTGTAGTTTCCTTTTGTTGTTCCTTAGTTTCAATTTCGTTGGTTCCAATACTAATTGGCAAACTAGTACTCGTCTAATAGATTGTTAGTTAGTCTTTGTGTTCGTTCATTCGTGTTTAGCTTTTGTTGTGTGCTTTTCTCATTTTTGAGTCGTAGTATTCTTTTTAGTTCAAGTTCGTACATTACTTTTTGAGTCATTTAAAACAAGAATCTAATCCGTCCTCTAGCCACAATTGGAACCAAGTGACCTCATTGGAGTACAAGTGAGTTATCAACACTTGTGAGGCTAATAAAGTGAAAACTTCAAAAGTGTGAGCTTAAGAGTGTGTGGACTATTTTCATACATCGTGCGGACTGATTTTTGCTAACCTTTAATGTGTTTGATTTTTTTTGTGTTGTTTGTTTAGTAGCTCTTGATAGGTACAATGGCGAATGAAGATGAAATGCCTAGTTGGGTTAAATCCATTATGGCAAGGCTTGATGCCATCGATAGTCAAATAATGGACAGAATGGAAGGGAGATTGGAAGGGACGGAAAACTCTCTTTGCAAGAAGTTGAATAACTTGATGGAGCATCAAAGCCTTCCTAATCAAATTTTCATGAGTGGCCATGCGCTCCACATGAGCTACAAGGTAATCAAACTAACTTTTGCACTCTGGTGAATAAGGATAATAGCCAACTAAGTGTGAATGATAGTTTGCCTTTAAGTGAGCCGAATGTGCCTTTATTTTGTGATGACAATGTACAACTTGAAATTATGGATATACTAGTTGATCCACCTAGTGTTGAATCCATTGTGGCAAGTGATAGTACATTGTCTTATGGAATTCGTGACAACCAACTTATGTGTGAAAATGGTGATGTTAAACAAGTTGGCCAATTGACTAAAGATGACCGTCTAGTTGTTTTTGTTGTAGATCATCCTAGAATAGAGGGGATATATTATTGTATTGGTGGTAGTCACGGGGAAAGGAAGCATGTCCTCCACCCATGTCCATGGATACCCTAGCCCTTTGATCCCATTAATCACTTGAGGTGTTATATTGATTCATTTCAAACCATATTCAGGAATGACATTTGTGCATTATGTGAGCATAATTATGTTTATGCTAAGCATATCTTGTATGTAATTCGGGTTTCCCGTGATTGGTGTATCATTTTTGAGAACCTGAGGGATGTTTGGGTATATGTGAAGTTTGATTCACCTTGGCATAATTCTATGATTCATTACACTAACCCTAACCCTAACCCTCATACCTTGAGGAACTTGTATTTTTTTGTCCTTCCTATCATTTTGCAAGGTCCGGATTCGAGGACGAATCCTTTCTAAGGAGAGGAGGATGATACGGGTCAAAGAGGCATCTTAGCACTCGAGGACATGAAGAAATGAGTGAAGACCCGAGCTTGTGGGGCTTCCCATCCAAGGAACAAGCTTTGAAGTGTAGAGAACAAGTCCCACACTCCAAAGTTTTTATTGTTCATCCGTCACTGTTCATCCGCCCCTTTGCAAGGGTTTTTTGGTTATTTGTAATAAGTTGCCCCAGCTATAAATATAACCTTATTAGGTCATTTTGGGGAAGATTTTGATGATATTTGTAGCCTCTTTTGAGAGCCTCTTAGCAAGGTGGAATCCTTGGGCAAAGTGGAATCCTCGTGTTGATAAATCGCTTAGAAACGAAGAGTGCTTAGGGATTCGGTTCCCTTGAGGTCACGTAAGAGATAGGTTTAGGTTGTGTGTGATATTAAAGGTCCAAAAGTGGAATAAGCTTTTGGGTTTTTAATATTACATCTTCATTTGTCTATCTATCTATCTTTATTGTATTGCACTTTGTATGTTTGTAGTGGACTGTTTTTGTGTCTTGTTGAATTCAAAAGTTGCGTTCTTGTGTTCATCTTGTTCATCACGTGTTTTTGCTATTTTTTAGTGTGTTTTACTCTTGATATCACTTCCTTTCTTGTTCTTCTTCCGAATCTGAGATAGGTCATTAAAAGGGTCCGTAGTTCTTGAACTAGTGGACTAATTTTAGTGTTTGTGTTGTTGTGTTCTTGGGGAATTTTAGTATCAGTGCTGAATCCTACTCCCAACTGAACTGACACTGATTACGGGACTGAGCTAAGCTTAACTGAAGAGGGAATTGACTTAGATTACTGAATGGATCTAAGTTTGACTGATATGATAACGGACTAAACTGATAGTGTTCATATGTGTCTTAAACTATTCTGAAACCACTGAGACTAAGTAAAAAGTTAAATTTCGGGTATTCATAACCCCCATGACTCGATTAACAATAACAATAGGGTCACATGCAAGCTTTGAAACCATAAAGGAGATCATTGTTCACAATTATTCACGTAAGCATTTCATCAAACACATGGGGAATAAGACTTTAACATGGGGATACTTTATAAATATGAAAAGATCGCACAATCACATGACTAAATCATAAACTGATGGTTTTATTCTGAATTTGCATGAACATGATATGAAAACCATAATATTTAAAACATACTAAAGCTTTAGGGACATATTAAGTAGTCATTGTTCAATATCCTTTAATCTAGGCATTTTATCAAAGACTTGATATTCATAGTGTAAGCTAAGCATGGGAATAGTTTAAAGCTTATAGTAATAGTCTGATTCTGGTACTAAATCACCAATTAAGGTTTTAAATCAGCAAACAACATCATTCAAATGTGCAGGATTTAATAACAATAACAATTTCGTGTAGACATGAGGCAAAATTCAAAATTCATGAAAGTTCATGGACATAATTCATAAAATATGTAATAAGGGTTGCTTTCAATGAAAATAGATTGTAAACATTATGTATAATCAAAATTCATAAAATCTTCATGGAGATAAATCATTATAAACATGTAATTTCATGATTTAAAATATAAAAGATGGATTCTTGGACTCCATGGGTGAAAAGGGCTCTTGGATGAACATCTAACATACCTTAAGGTTTTAATCTTGCAAAACAATTGTAGTTCTTGATCGTTCTTGGGTGGAAAAGCTTGACTTCTTAAATTTTCTTTAGGAATTAATGGTTGAACTTGATGAATTTGGGCAGTGACTAGGGTTTCTTTTGAAGAGGAAATTGTGAAAATATTGATTATAATGCTTTAACTAATGATTAATTCTGTTTTTTATTGAATGGGATGAAGGGAAAAGGACTTAAATGCCCTTGAAAAATTAAAATCAGAACTAGAAAATTGGAAATCCCAATTTTGACACCGGGCGTGATGCGGTACAATCGCGGCCGGCCATTGGGAAAGGATGAACCCAAAATGGCACTCCTCTGCGATGCGGCGCTATCGTATTATGTCTCTGAAAATTGAAGAGCCCCATTTTACCCATCAGCGCGATGCGATAAAATTTCTTCACCTTACTGGAAAAGACGAGTTCCATTTTTGGGGTGTCTGCGATGCGGTGCTACTCATTTTGATCTACTGCATTCACTAAAGTGTCATAACTTCTCACCCGAGTATCGTATTAATACAAAATTAGTATCGTTGGAAAGTTAATTTAATTTCCTACACTTTGGTGGGTCTGGAGCTGTAAAAGTCTTAGTAGAATTAAAGATATTCTCGTTGGAAATTTACTATAGCAATATTCTTCTCAAAACTCAATCGGCAAGAAATATTTTGATTCATCTATTAGCTAAGAGTTACTTGAGGCCTTAACTTACATCAAACTTACTCATAAAACTACTAAAACAATATAAATTTATTTCTCATAAGCTTAAAACACTGTCCTAATATTGGTCTAGATTCTCGGGGTATTACAGAGAAAATTTGAGAAAGTTTGAATGGGATGAGGACATAATTGATTACTATAGTGGAAAGAGACCATATTTGTGTGTCATGAATTAGACAGGAGAAAAGAGGATTCTTGCCATCATAAACTTAGAGAAAAAATACTTCATGACTATTGAGATCATCATGAATAAGGAGGTCATGAATGTTATGACTGCAACATACCAGTTTTTTAATATTAGAAAGTTTTTATTTACATGGAGCCTTTGTTGGAGTTGTCCCCAAGATTGTTGAAGCTAAGTGGCATAATGAATCACTTGTCAGAAAATTTCTCAGTGAACGATGGACTTTTAAAGGTCGAAAATAGAACCTTCCCAAAAAATGAGACTGGTGTCGCGTGTGGGTCATGCTCTTTTGTATTTATTGAGTACTTGATAATCGGCATTGGTATGACAACTCTCAAGACCTTATTGAATGACAATACAGTTTCAAGGATACAAAAGGTTTAGGTTACTGGGTAGCATGTAAGAGTTTGGTGCCATGATGTGGGTTGTAATTTGTTTGTAGACAAAATAATAAGTTATTATTTCAAGTATCTTTAGTTAATTATATTGTGTAATTGATGATGACAATATTTTATGTTTAATTGATATACAGTTATTTTTTCATGAATTTTATTTTATTCTTAGATTTGAAAAATATTAAATTATTACTAAAAATGAATTATTAAGTTCAAATAAAGAAAAAGATGCATTATCTGTTTGAACTAGTCAAATAGATATAATCATCTATTACAGCAAATGTCTAATATATTTGATTATTTCCAATAGACTCTACATATGTTACAATTGATGATTCGTCTATTGGAAATAATCAAACAGATATAGACATCTATTGTAGTAGATGATTTATCTGTCGAAAATAATCAAATAGATAGAGACATATATTGCAATAAATGACTCATATATTGAAAATAAACAAACAGATATAGTCATCTGTTGAAACAGATGACTAACCTGTTGAAGCAACAAACAAACAAAGACACCTATTGCAACAGATAACTAACCTATTGAGGCAGATGCCTCATTTTTTAAAAATAATTAAATAGATATAGACATCTATTACAAAAGGTACTCATCTGTTCAAAATACTCAAATAGATATAGACATTTATTATAACAGATAACTAACTTGTTGCAACAGATAGCTCATCTATTGAAAGTAACCAAACATATATAGATATTTGTTGCAAAAAGTTAAAATATGTTGCAATAGGTTACACTCTTAATTGATCATGTAATTACTATATAATTCATTGAGATTTTACTTAAACTTATTAATTGAAATCTAATTATAGTTAAACAACTTGGCTTATTACTAGTCATTCATTAACGAAGCATTTCACATCAAATTAGTCATTAGAACACTTTATTTAGGACGAATACACTTAGTTGATCATATAATTACTAGATAATTCATAAAGATTGTAATTGAGATTATTAATTGAATATTAATTAAAGTTAAATAGCTTCGTTTATTAAAAATCATAGTTTAATGAAGCATTTCACATCAAATTAATTAATTGATCACTCTATTTAGGACAAATATGCTTAGTTGATCATATAATTACTATAAAATTAAGTGAGATTGTAATTAAACTTATTAATTGAATACTAATTATAGTTAAATAACTTTATTATTACTAATCATGAATTAATGAAGTATTTCATATCAAATTAGTCAATTGATCACTTTTTTAAGATGAATACAGTTAGTTAATCATGTAATTACTATGTAAGTTTTTTTGAGATTGTAATTGAACTTATTAATTGAATGATAATTATAGTTAAATAATTTTATTTATTACTAATCATGATATAATGAATCATTTGACATTGATGATGTCCAAACAATACCTACCATTAAATGATGATACGGTCGCTGTCAAAATATAGTAACCCAACAGAGGTTGGGATCGAAGCCTAAGGGAACACGTGGCTTTGCATATCTCAGCAGTTGTAGTTAACGGGAAGAACAAGAAAAGTAAATGGGGGGTTTTGATGTAGTAATCTCGAGCAAGTAACTGTACTAACTTCAATTGTAATCAGTGTAGGTGAACACTAGGATTGTGTGTCTCCTGGATTCTCAACTTCGTAGGCTTATCATGCTTCGTTGAACCAACCCGATACATTGTATGCAGAATCGATAAGTTAAGTACCTTCTGCAATCTTTTGGATGAACAAAAGGATTTCACCTTTTATCTTTTGAGTCTCAGGATGACGCGTTACGAACCTTTATCTTGATTCCAGTTAACTATTACCTTTTGATTCTTTAGTTATTAGATGAAACCTAACCATCTTACTATGATAGAAAACAGAAGCGTGGATCGACAGTTAAACTCCAAATTACTGTTGTCTTTATCTTTTCCTAGTCACTGTTCCTCTTTTGGAGTAAGCAAAAATATCTAGGCGAGATCCTAATGTGTGCACCCATTAAGAAAACGGCCATAACGAAGATAAAGCAATACATGCATGGGTATCAGTTTAAAACAACGAAAGCACTTTCCCTACTTCATCAATCCTCCAGGGTTTTCACAACCCTAGCTATGGGTTTTAGCACTCATGCTTATGAAGAGATTCATATTCAAAATCATAGATGAAATCACAATGATAAGAATGAATAAAACCCACAATCATAACTGAATTAATGAATCAAAGTCTATACAAGAAAATTTCAAGATCAAAATCATATCTTGGAATCAAAATATGTTTATGAATATCAAAAGTGTGTTATTCCTACTAAAAGACACATAAAGGGTTTTTATAGTACATGAGGAAACCCTACAACCAAAGTTCAAATAAAATAGGAGAAAACCAAGTCGGTGGCCACATGTGATCCATATCCGCGGTCTGGTACCGGGTGCAGGTAGTACCTGCGGTCCTAACACTGGGCGTAGGTACATACCACAGGTACCGGGAGCAAAAGTTTTGCAAGTTCAGCTCTCTAGATTTTGGACTTTTGGTACTTGCTTTGCCTGCATGCTGTCCGTAGGTCCTACATACGGAGACATGTTGACTTGGTAAGTGTTGGGAATCATCTTTTCAGCTCTTTTTCAATTTTCGAACATACTTTGATCACGATAAAGCTGAAAAATATCCCGAATATCCATAATTGCTTCAAAAATGGCCAAAAATACCTTTGTCGCAAACTTATCATCCAAAACATGGTTTCCTACAAAACATACCCAAAAGACATCATATCTAACAAAATAATCTTAGAAACATACATCTTTTCCTCATTTTAAGCATCGAAAGAGTTATATTTCTATAGCACATCAACATCATCAACTTAGAATGTTCGCATATCCTCAGGCAACAAAGCACAACAAAAATAAAAACGACGTTTAACTAGGAGAAACTAAGTTATCCAAGGCAGTTAGTCAACATGTAAAGCTCCAAACACGACAACCCCCTCCAATCTTGTTTTTTAAAACCAACTGTGTGTGAACATGAAGCACAACAATGTGACACACTGGGATTAAGGTATGGCAATTACATTAGCAACAGATAACCACTTATATATACAAGTTACACTATCCGAAACAAACAAATAACTAGCAATATGAATCAAGTGTCCTCACAACAAGAATGTCCCACTCACTCATATGAAATCATGCATGTTAATGCAGGGACAGCCAAGATACACTCGCACTCAGAAGAGAAGTTCCAATCAATCCATGTCAAATACCATAGGCTTGCGCTTATTTTCTTTACCTTAGCATTCCGATAGCCAAGTTAAGATCATTATAGAAATTTATTTAGCTTGTAGCGTAGGCTTGGGGGCTGGTATGGTACATATGGACATATCAAGTGACTAAACCTCTTTGGTACTACACTAACTTTGGGGTCTCATTTACTAGACAATCTCCTTTTTATTTAACCCTTATTTCTCCTTTTTTATTCTTTTATGCACATTCAGATTGGGGGTGGTCTTTTATTTTTTTTATTTTTTTATAATTTTTTTTCTTTTCTTTTTCTACCACACCCAGCCCTGCTAAATTTTTCTCTTATTTTACCCTTCTTCATATCCATTTTACACTACGTACCCTTATGATAGTCACCCTCAACTTAGGCATTTTGCCTGAGTTGAGGTGCACAATGTCCAAGGATGGCCAAAACAGATTCATTGTACTATAAATGGGAAGGTGAATGATACAACAACAACAACAACAAACCCAGTGTATTCCCACTTTGTGGGGTCTGGGGGGGGTAAGATGTACGCAGTCCATACCTCTACCTCTGATGAAGTAGAAAGGCTGTTTCCGAAAGACCCCCGGCTCAAGTTACGAGATATCAAACAAACACATAGTACAGCACAGAAGCAGATGACATAACATAGATACTGCAGCCATAAGGAATATAAAACAGAGTAAAGCAGGAATGCAGGAATATAAAGCAGAGGAAAGCACACAGATTCGTAACAAACATAGAACACGGAACACGGAACAGAACATTGAATACGGAATCATACCAGGAATACACCCCCACCAATTACCTCCCTACATTAGCGACCCGAACAGGCCCTAATCCTCTGCCGTAATTCGCGTCTTCCAGACCTTCCTATCTAGGGTCATGTCCTCGGTAAGCTGTAACTGTTCCATGTCCCGCCTAATCACCTCACCCCAGTACTTCTTCGGTCTACCCCTACCCCGTCTAAAACCATCCAACGCTAGCCTCTCACACCTACGGACCGGGGCATCCATGCCCCTCCTCTTCACGTGTCCGAACCATCTCAATCGTGCTTCCCGCATCTTACACTCCACTGAAGTCACCCCAACCTTCTCCCGGATAGTCTCATTCCGAGCTCTATCCCTTCGGGTCAGTCCACACATCCAGCGCAACATCCGCATTTCTGCCACCTTCATTCTTTGGGTGTGGGAGTTCTTAACTGGCCAACACTCCGCTCCATACAGCAAGGCCGGACGGACTACCACCCTATAGAATTTACCTTTAAGCTTGGGCGGCACCTTCTTATCACACAGCACCCCCGATGCAAGTTTCCACTTCATCCATCCCGCCCCGATACGGTGCGAGACATCCTCGTCAATCTCACCGTTACTCTGGATCACGGACCCGAGGCTCTGGATCATGAACAAGAAAAATAGGTTACAAGGCTCATAATAAGGATTAAGAGATATAATTCACACATGGAGGGTCATTTAGGCTAAAAGTGAACTAACATAACGGGCCTATGATCCTTTCCTAACCGACTATCTTTCAACATAGGCAAGACTAACCAGGCAAGTTCTAAATTCAATATACAAAGGGAACTAGGTAGTATGTCACACCCAATGAATTAATGTGCATTAGGTACCATTCTAAGTTAACTATGAATCTATTTTTGTTATTTATTTTAGTTCACTAGAAAATCGGATAAGGGTTCAACTTACCTCGAAAGAAAGGTGTTAGGCATCTTTCGAGGTCCACAAATGTGGTTCCCAGTAAAATTCATACTTTACGTGAAAATTTTATGTGATAAATAAAGATCAATTATTTTTTATTAATTTAAATATTACTAAGTGGAAAAACAAAAAATGTAATTTAATTATTATAAATTATCTAAGTGATAAAATCAATAAAGCACATAAATATGACAAGCGAGGAGAGAGAAAGGACATAATTTATAACAAAATATTTATATTAAACTAAAGATCCTAAACTACCCCAAACATATAAAGTAATTGAAAAAGAAAGAAAAACAAGTTCGACTGATCAAACCAAGGAGTTATGTTGTTTATTCGAATCAGTAGCCAATTTGTTAATCATTACCCGGCCCATTAACCAGCAGTCGGATTATAAACAGCTGACCGTGACATGTGTTGCATTGTCTAATTATATTTGAGTTATTATCACCTCTGAATGCCTACCCACCCCACACCTAGCCTGTTGATTGTAAAGCCTAACAGCATTCTAGAAAAGAAAGAATAAAACTAGTGTTTCCTAGAATGCCTACCGTCCCAACCTATCATCTAAGAGGCATTGGACTTTTCTACTTTGAATTTAAGGTCTAGACAAATAAACATAGGCTTCCTAGTTAGATTCAAAGCACGTAAAATATATTGGGCAACAAGTAGCACGTAGTAGTCTAAATTAAGCCTTTTGATTAATTAAAAGTTGATTAAGGTGATTAACTTGCTAAAAAAACATTATTCGTTTTATATGATTAGGCCTATAAGCATATCTCTAATGTCCAAAGACAGGTTGACATGTTATAAGTATAGGCAAAATGAGCTTCTGGACCCCTGTACTATGTCGGTTTTGTAAGTTGGCCACTTCTACTTACATGTTTGTAATCTGGACCCCTGTACTATGTCTGTTTTGTAAGTTGGCCACTTCTACTTACATGTTTGTAATCTGGACCCCTGAACCCATTAAAAAGCAACATTTCAAACCCTTTGACCGTTGACTTTGCCTATGTGGCATTAAAGTGCCGACTGGGAACTTGGAGAGTATAGTCACTCGCCTGGAGTACGAGTGAGGGTCAATTTTTGGCCAATTTTATATTAAAATAATTTAAAAAAATAAAAAAAAAGGATTAAAGCTTTTTTTCAGTTTTTTAATTTAAAAATATTTTTAAAAATTAAAAAATAATAAATTTAAAAAAAAGCCCCCCAAACCCCCCCCCCCCTCCACACCCCCACCCCCCACGCCCAGCCCTATCCCAGCCACCCCCCCCCCACCCCAACCCCCGTTCCGAGCCCCTCACCCCACCCAGCCCCAGCCCAGCTACCCCCACCCCACCCTAGCCCCATCCAACCCCTCCCCCACCCCACCGCCGTCCACCAGTCCCCCATTCCCACCGGCTGCCATGGCCATTATAAAATCACAATTGTAATTGTAAAGTGCAACTTCTAAAGTCTAAAATATAACAATTCACATAACATTAAGAAAAAAATCAATACAATCGAATAGAACTTTGAGAAATTTTTTTCCAAACAAATCAACACAACCAACAAGAATCAGAAGATGAAGATAAAGAATCAACAAGAAACAAACAAACAAATGACGTGGTTTTATTTCTTCTTCGATTCTCACTTCTCAATTTTTCCAAATAAACAACAAGAATCAAATAACAAGAATCTTTCTTCTTTGACTCTCACTTCTCAATTTTTCCAAACAAACAATAAAAATCTAATCATCAGCTGCTACAAATTGAGTAATCTTTAGATCATCATCATCTTCAACAACCAAAGCTCAAACACAAACAAATCGGTGAACGAAAAGCTTCAAGAATTGCCAGAAATTGTGCAACAAAAGAAAAAAAATTGTGCTTTTTTTGGCCTCTTAGTGCTTGAGCGTTTCTTTTCAATTTTTTCAAAGAGTGAGAAGAATAAGAAGATTAAAATGATGAACGAAAAGAAGAAGGAGAAGAGGAGGGAAAACCATAAGAAAAGGAAGAAGAAGAAATGCAAATCAGAAAAATGGGGAAGAGAGAGGAAGGGGGAGGGGTTTATTTATTTATTTATTTAATTATTTATTTATTTTAATATTTTTTATATTTAAAAATAAAAATGACGTGGAAGCTGAAGTGGCGAGTGCATTACACTCACCAAAAAAATATTTAAAATGTTGCTTTTTAATGAGTTCAAGGGTCCAGATGACAAACATCTACGTAGAAGTGTCCAACTTACAAAACCGATATAGTACAGGGGTCCAGAAGATTATTTTGCCTAATTTAAAACCTAAAAAGTGTTAGACAAAGGTATGATGGATTTGTTGAAACTTAAATAGTGCAAAATAAAATTATCAAGCTATCATGCACAAATAACTTTTGGTTGAAAAGCATAAATAGACATGTTTGATTATTATGCCAATAAACTAAAAAAAGATTTTCGTGCGCTGAAATTTACTTTTGATTGCTGCAAATAATATTAAATATGCTGAAATATTATTTAAATACTGAAAATTAAGTTATAGTTGCTGAAAAATTAATATCTAGTTGCTGCAAATTAATTCAAAGGCCGAAATTTAATAAAACGTGTGAAAATAACATAAGCGTGCTGTAGAAACAAAATGAAGACTGAAAGTATGTTTATAACATGTCAAAAATTTGTTTAAAAATTAAACATGCTGTAAATTAAACTGACACATTCGTACTTAATTTAATATGTCGAAGGTTGATTAAAGCTCCTAAAACATGATTTCTAGGTGATATAAAGCTTATTATTAATCCTACATTATATTTGCCTAAGTAATTCATGCAAGCAAATAAATAACGTAATCCCCAACCCTACAAGTAGTCCCCCCCTTTTATTATTACATAATAGAGATTTACAAAAGTTGTTACGATACAATGAATTAATAAAAAATGAACAAATAAATAAATAAATAAAAGGGAATGAACAACCCCCTTTTCCCATAAACTCCCGGCGACTCTTCCAATCCCTCAACATCTCTCTCTAATTATACCTGTTTGTCATAAATAAAGTAGCACAAAGGAAAAGGGCGAATACCCCACACAGTGCTTCAAAAACACAGAAACAAGCAAACAAAGACATAGCAAATTAAGTACAAATACCACATAGTTTCTAGAGGCATGTTTTCTAGCATCATCACATAAGGAATAAAAGTTGCATCGGCAGGAACTTACTAGTTGAAGATAACAAACAACAATAGGAAAATCAAGTAGCACAAAGTTAAAGCATGAACCAACGCAGATAAAGTCAAGACCGATTCTCCAACAGTGAATTTCAATTCAGAAGTGATTTTGTTTTTGAAAGAATATTTAAAGCTTTATTTTCGTATAGAGAGTGAAAGAGTATAGAGAATATAGAGTGTGTTCCCCCTTTTAAGAATGAAAAGTGGTTGGTTTTATATAGGCCAAGAGTTGAAAATTTTCCCCAAAATAGGGATGGAGGGAGAACATTTTGCAGAGTCAATCAGAATATTTTTTTCCTTAATGCACTAATTTGAATTAACATAGTATCACAAATTACGTCGACACTGTCAAAATAAACTAATGAAAAGTTGTCCAAGTTGGAGGAAAGGAAAGGCAATCAGTAAAAAGGTTAGAAAAATACCCACCACAAATCACACGAAATTAATTAAATCAAGGAATTACCATAAATAAGCAAGCAAAATAAATAACATAGAATATGAGCGACCCTAGTGTTTATCAAACAGAAAAATCAACGGAATCAATCATATAATTTTGCCAAAACAGAAGAATCGAAGAAAATATAAAATATTCCTTGATTGGGTGATTGCAATTACGTGCAAAGTCAGCTCTAAAGTTACCAAACATAATCCACTAACATGTTAAATTCAAATCTGCCAAAAATAAGCTATCATAAGGTCGTTATAATTAATTTCTAATTTCTAAGGATATTGAGCACACAAATCAGAATATCAAATCACCATTTCAAGATTACCCACGAAACAATAAGAAAAACATAATTTCAACACTGTCTCAATAACAGCGACATAAAGAGAGGATCAAGATTAAGGGATTGTCCGAAATCAGCCTTCAAGTCGAACATTAGGATTAGGATAAAACTCGTATAACTTAAAGGGGTTTTCCCATATAACAATCTAGAGATGAACATAAACACGTTTATAATTAAACGATTTGAATCCAAACTCAGAGTCAAATACCGCGAATTTTAAATATAAGAGACAGATTCGGATAATTCGAAAGCAAAGCATGCAATTTGAGATAAAAAAAAAGGGACAAAACCAGGCCATAATCACAGACCTCGCCGGTCATCAACTTCGGCGAGGATGTCACGAACGGGATAGAGGCGGCGCTGGTTGGCTTGTTGTTGGGTGTTTTGCCGTGATTTCACCGGCGTAGGAGGGGAGGATGGAGCAGCGGCAGCCACTATGGCTGCTCCGCCGGCTGCTGTCGTTGGTTGTTGCTGGTGTTGGGTAGCTATTCTTGTCGGAAGAAAAGGAGAGAGGGGGCGCCGATGAGGGGTTGACGCCGGGTGAGGAGGACGGCAGATGGTGGTCTTGAAAAGGACAACCGTCCGGTGGCGGCGGTGGAACAGTGAGGTGGAGCTGGTTTAGAGAGAGAGTACAGAGAAACGGGGTGCGACTGAAGAATGAGGGAATGAATCAGGGTTATGATTTTGGTGTTTTAAAAGGAAAGAATGTGAATTTGATCTTAGCTGTTAATCAAGTTTGATCAACGGATGAAATTAAAATTAATTAAAAAAAAATTAACAATTGAATTTTAATTAGGGATTAAAATTAATATCAACTTTGACTAAAATTGATACTAATTGAGTACAAAATGGCTAAAATTTAAATAGATAAAGAACATTACATGAAATAAGTTGTTATTTTAATAATAATAATAACGATAATAATAATAATAATAATAATAATAATAATAATAATAATAATAATAATTTATAACATATTAGAAGTATGAAAATCGTTAGAAAAGTTATTTGAATTTTTTGCCCTTCATTAAAAGACTTCTTTAAATAAAAATGTCTTTCATTATTTTTTAAATTATTAGTTAATTATTTTTTATTATATTAACTAGATTCTCTAAAATATATAAGACTCCTAAAATATATAATAGGAGAATTAATTAATATTTTTCTTTCTACTAGACTTTCTAAAATATATGGAACTCCTAAAATATATCTTAGAAAAATTAATTAATATTTTCCTTTGTACTGTTCAATTAGAAAAATACTCTTAAAATAGGACTCTATTAAGAAAATGTTTCTATAAATATTAAAATGTACGTTAAACTAGAGAACAAACTCGTTTGCCTATTGGTATAATATGATTTATGCTTATTTAACTTGATTCTATTGCATGTCTAGATTGGTGGATGCTTGATTTTCTAACCCTCAACTTCTTCATTATTTTGTCAACATAATAGAATTCAAAATGTGTGTATATGTATATCTTCTTTGTTTGCATTCAAAATCATTCTTTAAGGACAAAATTTCCATTCAGGCAAGAATTAGTTGGATTAAAATCGAAATTTTGTGATCACTATTATATTAATTTTTTTATAGTTTACAGGTCGTAAATGATTGTTAGTTGACTTTGAAGAATTTTTTGTGTAAAAGTTAGGTTTAATTGTATTGTTTTGATATCTTTATTATCTTAGTATTTTATTTTAATTTACAAATGCTAGATGAATGTGGGTCAGCTTTAAATTTTTTGGGGGGATAAAAGTTAGGTTTAATTGTATTATCGTAATATCTCTATTAGTTTCTTGTTTTGTGGTAGTTTATAGTTCGTAGATGAATCTCAATTGGCTTTGAGAAATTTTTGTGTGTAAATTTAAGTATAATTATATTGTTTTGATATCACTTTTATCATATTAATTTGTTGCAGTTTACAGGTGATAGATAAATGTTGGTTGGCTTTGAAATTTTTTTTATGTAAAGATTAGGTTTAATTGTATTATTTTGATATCTCTATTATCGTATTATTTTGTTATTGTTTACAGGTGCTAGATGAATATCGAACAACTTTGAAAAAAAATTTATGTGTAAAGATTAGATCTAATTGTATTATTTTGATGTCTCTATCATTGTTGTTGACACCCAATTTTGGCTCTCCATACTTAAAATTAACACATTTATGCTCCCTAATCGTTAAATGACACAATATGCAATTTTTTTTCGTATTTTTTTACAATTGTAATAAATTGTTGATAATCATCATTAAAAAATTAATCAAATCAAAATCTCCTCATTTTTTTGACTTTATGTTCACATATTGTCCCTGATTTAAGGAACTTATTGAAAAAAAAACAGATATGAATATTATTTTTTCTTTTTTAAATATTTCACACACACTAAAACAGGCTTAAAAATTTGATTTTCTCTCTCTTCTCCTCTCACGCCATTCTCTCCCTTTTTGACCGTCGATCTACTGTTGCCGGAACTCCGGCGAACATCTCCTCCCCTCTCCCTTCTCGTTTCTCTAACAGCAGCCAAAGCCGCCGCCGACTCACCAAGATACAACCAAACCAACCCCTTCCTTCACCTCTATGCCGCCGTTGTCGGAGCTGACTGCCGGGCGGCTGGCGTTTCCAAAGTCGTCCAGCGCTGCCTCTCTTTTCCCCTTTCTCCATCACTAAATAGCTCCGACGAGTCACGAACGTCGCTGTCCCCTCACTGTTGTGGCATGAAAATGATCCAAATCCGATTGAATCCATGTTTTCTGACGTTGCTCTGGTGAAAAATCCGTTGAAGCAACGTCGTTGCCACTATTATTTTGATTGTTGTCTCTGTTTTCGATTAGTGTAATTATTATTGTTTTTCTTTTATGATTGGTTTGTTATCTAAGCATATTTGGTCGGAATTGGTCGTATTTCAGTGAAGCTCCATTAAAGTCGATACTGTTTTCACTGTTCTTTCTTTTCTTGATTTTGGTTGGTTGCATCTATTTATTTCACTGTTATTATCTTTTTGATTATTTTGGTTTATTGCATTTATTTATTTTTCTTTGCGAAGCTTGCTTACTGTTAATGTTAAATTGTTGCCACAGTTTATCCCAAAATTTACTTTGAAATTACTAGTGCTTTGCTACTGTTTAGTTTATTTTGGATTGTTTTGAATATTTTTTTTATTTTTGTTGTTTTGTCATTTATTACACTGATAACAAATAATTTCTCCGTTTCAAAAAGAATGATTTATTTTCCTTTTTAGTTCGTTTAAAAAACAATGACCCCTTTCTCTTTTTGGCATTACTTTAATTTCAACTTTGTACATGACATATTTAGGATTATAAGATTAAAGGATATTTTGGTACATTTGATACTACTTTAATTTAAGGCCACAAGATTCAAAAGTCATCTTTATTTTCTTAAATTTTGTGTCAAGTCAAAGTAGGTCATTCTTTTTTAAACGGAGGGGGTAAATTCTACGCTTGGCCAATGACACTATCTATTCATCAAATATTTGAGGCCATCCCATTACAAAAGACGAACTTTATTTTGTCAAAATTATTAGTTTATATCAAATGCCAATACATGGTCAATGAAATTATCTCTCAGTCGGGATATTTGAGGTCACCCCATTATAAAAGACAAACTTTATTTTTTCAAAGCTATTATTTTATATTAAAGATCGACACTTGGCTGATGAATAAATTCTCCGTTGATTTTTGAGGCCTTCACGAATAAAAAGACGAATATTACGTAAATAAAATACGTAATAAATAATTAAATTCAGGTGATGACAAAATTTTTATAACAACGCAAAAGTTTTGTAATTCGTATCTTGGCAAGACGATTTAGGACGGCTAATAAATCAGCAACCACTTCATAGCCATGTCGTATTTAAAATCTAACCTGAGCCCCCTTTTAACGAAAAATTATATTTTTTATACATATATGAACCCATAGGTTTTCAATTTATTTTGATAGTTGTTTGTTTGTTACTAACATTTTATTACAAGTGTTTGTACTGGTTCTCAGGAATACTCGTCGGGAATGACATTCAAAGCAAGCTTTAATTTTATGTTTGTATTTTTATACATTTACACTGGTACAAATATTAATTATAGTGAAATCTTTATTTTTTGGGTGTTGGGCGGGATGTTTTACTTACACAGCACCCATCACGCGTTTAGGCAAATTTAGGCTGTTAATATTTATATTAAAATTAATTTAGATATTTAATCAATTGCTTTATACTTACGCATTAAAAAAATTGCGTAATCTTTTCTTTAAAATAAATTTTTCTTTATTCAATTATTCTTTTTTTTTTATACACATTCTTATATACGTTCGATCATCTTCACACAATTTTTTATATACAATAATTTATGTAATTTATACATTCTTTATATGCAAATTGTTTATATTTTGTTAATGCATATTTTAAATTTGTATTTATTAACATTGATTTTTTTTCTTCGTCTTGTAAAAATTCCAATTCTGGCCGGGAACCATATTTGTGGATTCTGAAGGATGCCTAGTCCCTTCCCTTCGAAATAATTTGAACCCTTACCTAGAATCTAAATTGATTTCGTAGATTAGAATAAAGTCATACTTGTTAATAAATAAATAGGTTTCCTATTTTTTCTTAAAAATTAGGTGGGGACTCTGCACAAAATCAATTCTTTTTAAGTCATAATGTTGTGCTCGTTTTGAACTTAGGTGAAAATCGGGTGTGACAGTTTGGCGACTCTGATGGGGAATGCACGGATCTAATCATTATAGATTTAGATAAATATTTATGTTTTTATACATTGTTATTTTTCATACTAATTGTCTTAGTTTATTTTGTTTATGTGGCATAAATTATTTATTTGTTATTATTTTGCATAGATTATTTATTTATTTATCGCTTTATATAAATTGACATTACGTTCATATTTCTCCAATTTGGAAAATTGACACTCACACACATTGTACACGAGGATTGTGCATTGTACTTTTCCAATTTTTTTTTCAAATCACCTTATTTTAGAGAGTTGGCGTATACGTGAGGTGAACGAGAGTTTTACTACCGTGGGACTACGTGCCTTTTCATATAGGAAATCCAAGTCCGCGTCTACCCACTCTTAATCAACATAGAATAAAGTTAAAATAACACCTTTGTAGGTACTTGCATTGTTAGTCAGTTTTATTCAAATGTCCGAAGGGTTTACGACCCAAGTGACACATTATCATAGTTTCTATACATATTTGAAGAATTATTGTGTCTGTACATATTTGTTTGCTCTAAAATGATTATACTTTAGTGTGAAGGTGTAGTCTAATCTTTATTTTGCATAGCAGATCAGTTAAAAATGCACCTTAGTGACATCGCCACTAGCTGCATAAAGGTTTGAACTACGTTTTGACCTGATTCTTGTCCTGACAAGATACGTAGGCAACCCTGCATTTGGGTTCGGTCACTTCACTATTTCAGAATAATTTCTCCGGTATGCAAAACTAGATCAAATTTTTTGGAACAGTTCAAAGACGCTCTCTAAAGGACTTCAAGAGCGCAAATCAATAACTCCTCAAATTCAAATCTTAATCAATGCCTAGCCGGCCTACCTTTAGTTCCTCAACCAATTTTGATGCAAGAATACCTAGCTTCTTCTTCCGGACATCATAAATCATTAAATTTTTTGGCGTATCAATCCTCACTTTCAAAAGCAAGGGTTCAATATTTTTTTCAGTTATAATAATCTTGCCAACTGCGGCAAAATAATGTCATAATTCCTTCAATGTCTGATTTTTTTAATCTTGTCAGCATACTGAAGTTGTGTCAAAGTTCTTCCCATGCTTTACCTTCATTCTTTCGATCATTTGATCAGAACAATTTCGATGCTAAAAGCAGTTCTTTAGTGATCGTCTTTCACATTATTTTTATGAATGACCATCAATTTTTTTACAATCATACATTGCACATACAAATTTATAAATTTTCCTGAACTACGCAGACCTGATTCTTGTTTTCACAAGATACGTAGGCAACTCTCATTTGGGTTCGGTCCTATTCTTTTAGAAAAATAATAAATTTTTGACTTGGTTCGTACCAGAGTGTGAATGAGAAAGAACAAACTAGTATGATGTAGAAGATCAATTTCATGGTAAACCATAGATTCTTTTGGTACTTTTTATCATACTTGAGTAACGCTTGAAAATTCTTTTGCATATATCTAAAACAAGAACTAAACCAACCTCCTCGTTTCATGTGCATTGCGTGGTTGGCTTTAGTTTAATTCATTGCATTGCATTGTTCATCTAAAACTTGACCTTAATGTCAGTTGAGGCAAAATTCTAAGTTGCACTTGGTTTAGGAAAGGATCGTAGACCTTCTTTGACCCGATTGAGCCTTTCATAGCCCACCAAATGACATTAATCCTAGCATTACCTTCTTTTGAGCCTAAGACCTTTTTTTTTGGACAACCGCATCTGAGCCTATACCTTTCTGAGTGCTTACGTGCACTATCTCTCTTTTGGCCCTATCTCCTTGAGCATACTAAATGCGTGCAAATTGCGGACGAAGATTCAAGATCAAGAATGAAAAATGCAAAGGATATATTGTCCCAGTTAAAAAAACAAAAAAAAACGATTTCAAAAGAAGCAAAACCCCCATAAAAAAAAGAGAACAGAAACAAAAAGGAACAGAAAAATAGTTTATGAAAAAAAAGAAAAAACTCCAACACAAGATTCAAAAGAAATCGAAGCAAATGCAAAACAAGGGGCAACGATGCACAACAAAGAAAATCACGCGTCAAAGTGCAATAAATGTCAACAACACAAATACAGTGCAATGCTCATTGAGGAATTAGTCACTTTTTATCTCAAATATTATCTTACCTTTCCCCAAGCCTACATTACAAGCCAATAGCAAGTCCTACAAGATTCTATTTCAAGTGTTCTCATATTAGTGGATACTTACATGAAGGTCAAGCCTATGGTATCGCAATTGCGTGCATTGAATTCTTTTCTGAGTGCGAGTGTATTTCTTGATACGTCCCTAGATTCAAAAGAAAATTACTCAAATATGTGTGAAATGAGGCTTTCTTTTACTCAAATATATGCGAAGTGGAACTTTCTTTCTGGAGAGGGTACCTGAAGCATGAGGATATGCATAATTCGAAATATTTGTTTAAAGCAAGACAAAAAATCTTATCGTTACTTAGGCGTGTCTAAGGTACCACTTGAAACTATAGGAGTTACCCTAAACTTGATCTTGGTTAGCTGAGAAAAGGATGGGGGAATTCTAATACACACTACTAATTATTGGTATCAACTTAAGCCAAGACATGATCGTGTCCTCTTCATCTTTCAGCACTTTTTATCAAGAAAAGAAAAAAATTCTTTCTTTCTTTTTTCAAGATGCCCACTTTCAAATACGGACATTTATTTTATCTTTCATTCAAGGTGTCCATTTTCACATATATGCATTTTTTTACTTTTCATTCAAGGCACACAGTTTTAAAATACGACATTTGGCTTTTCCTTTCAAGCACATATCTTTAAATATCAACATTTTATTTTTTTACTCAGGTGATCATTTTTGAGTAGTTTTTTTATATATTTTTTATAGTCCTACCAGTCGAGAGAGATACTAGATTTCAGTCACCGCACTAGTTGAGGGCCTCAATCTTCGTAGACAATCGAAGATGTCATGTATCTTTTCAATTTGCAATAGCAAAATATTTTTTTAGTTTTCTTAGAAGAAGTCAGTGTTAGCATAAATCATGCACTAGGGCAAATTTTGAGAGCCGCCTCAAAATTTACTTTATTTTCTCATTTTGAACTATATTGACCTAATTCTCATAACAGTCGAGATATGTAGGAAGCTCTATGCAGAGTTCAATTATCACAACCCCATAATTATTCTTTCTCCCCACCAAGTACACAATCTTGCACCTCCCAGCATCTCACAACTCAATATTGGGGCAATTTTGAAAGCAACATTGGGAATATATGAATATTTTTATTCTCAAATATTTCTCTGCTCAATAATTATTTTTTACATGGGCTTTTCCAACCTAAAATAGGACAATTGAGTCAGTCTACCATTCAAAACATAGTTATGTATGTTTTTCTTCAATTAAATATTTATGCTTGCTTGCCTTTACTTGCACATATCACACTTCATTTATTTCTTTTTGCACTATATGCTATCTTTGACTTTACTTGCACGCATCGCAATTTATTTATTTTATCATTTATTATTTAAACACGGTATGTTTTCTTTGTCTTTATTTGCATATCTCACAATGTATTTATTTTATTATTTAAACACTGCATGTTATTTTTGTCTTTGCAAGTACATATCGCAATGCATTTATTTTATTATTTAAGCACTGCATTTTATCTTTGTCTTTATTTGCACACATTGCAATGAATTTATTTTATCATTTAAGCACCACATTCTATTTTTGCCTTTACTTGTACGCATTGCAATGCATTTATTTTATCATTTAAGCACTGTATTTTATTCTTGCCTTTACTTGCATGCACCGCAATGCATTTATTTATTTTATCATTTAAATACCGCATGCTATCTTTATCTTTATCTGCACGCATTGCAATGTATTTAAGTACCATATGTTATTTTTGCCTTTATCTGCACGCATTGCAATATATTTATTTTATCAGTTAAGCTCTGCATGTTATCTTTGTCTTTATCTGCATGCATTGCAATGCATTTATTTTATCATTTAAGCACTGCATGTTATCTTTTCCTTTATCTGCACGCATTGCAATGCATTAATTTTATTATTTAAGCATCGCATGTCAACTTTACCTTTATCGGCATATATTGCTATGCATTTAAGCACTGCACGCATATATCGCAATGTATTCATTTTATCATTTAGGCACTGCACGCCTCGTAAAAATCACAATGCATTTATTTTGTTATTTAAGCACTGCATGCCATCTTGGCCTTTTCTGACACATATTGCAATGCATTTATTTTATCATTTAAGCATTGCATGTCATTTTTTTCCTTTATTGGCGCATATTTCCATGCATTTAAGCACTGCATGCATATATCATAATGCATTCATTTATAATACCCCAAACTTTCTTTAAGTCAAATCTAGTCTCCAGAAGAGTTAGTGATGACTTCCTAAATGATTAATGTTTAACCCAGATAAAATTTCCCCAATTTCAACTTTTTATCATATGGAAAATTGAATTAGCTTTTCAATAATACCAATTTTGTCTAAATTTGGTATCGGATTAGAAATTTATGGACGTTTTACTGAGAGCTGTCAGAACCGCCCAGGTGCGACGAGCAGGTTGACGGATCGTCGAGCTAGTGATGGATCGTCGCCTAAACTGTCGCAGCTAAGGTAGTAAGTCAATTTTCTGGCTAAGGTGCGATAGACAGGTTGACGGATCATCGAGCTAGCGATGGACCGTCGCCCAAGCCATCACTACTAAGGCAGTGAGTCCCTATTCTGCCCCAAGTGCGATGGTCAGAACGACGGACCGTTGCACAAGCCGTCACAGAGCCCATTCAGCAATTCAAAGATGTTTTTAAAAGGGTATTTGGATTTTTTTCCACCTGTTTTAACCCTTAATTATACTGGACAATATCTCATAACTTCATTATTCATCCACAACATCCAATTAGGGTTTCTCTCAAAGATCAATCCCCAAGAACAAGAAACCCTAAGTGCTTAATTCCAAGTCAAGAATTCAAGCTTTCCTCCACAAATCTTTAAGAAATCATCCACCCAGGTATGTCAAGTGTTCATTCATAGATTTCTTTCATCCATGAAGCCCAAGAATCTAATTTTAAATTATAAATTGTGATGTTTATGTTGTGGATTGATTACGATCATGTTGATGTTGTGTATGATACCCAAGTTGGAATCATTAAATGTGTTTTCATTAATTTATATTAGCATGTGGATTGAAATCTACTAAATTGTGTTGATTTATGTAGCCATGATGAATTAATTTAATGTCCAAGCCTAAGCTTATAGTTATACATGTAGGGTGTTTGATAAAATGCCTAAGAGAATAGGAAACATGCCTTATGACTTAATTGTGACCAAAATGATGAACCTATGTTTTACCCTTAAGTTCAAATGACTCTCATGTTATTATTATGCATTGTGATAGACTGATGTAATGCTTATGAGATTAGGCTTATGAAATTACGACATGTTTACATGTACTTCTATTCATGTGTGAGCTTATGGCATGAAAATACTTCATGAATATCCCCGATGATTGTACTATGAATTGTTGACTATGGTCATGTGTCAAGAAGTGTCAAGTCTTGTCAGTTTTATGCTATTGAGTCCTAGGGGTACTTGTACCCGACAATTTAGCTGTGTTCTTAGAGCCAGTGTCATGTTTTCAAGATACTCTCAGTCAAGCCATGTTCAGTAGAATTCAATCAGTCTCATGACTCAGGAAAACTCAGTAATCTCAGTCAGTTATCAGATCTCAGTAATATTCCATCAGTCAACAAAACTTAATAAACTCAGTCCAGTAGGTTCAGTATAATTAATTCAGTGTCTACTCAGATGGGAGTAGGATTCAGCACCAAGTGATCCCAAGGATGGGAACTCACCTGCGAGTAGAGGGTGTGATTCTTAGAAGCAATCCTTGCGCTCCAGAACTACGTAGCCAGCGTAGGTTGAGACATCTAACCTATTAGATGAGGATTGATGAAGTAGATTAACCTATTAGATGAGGATCCCATCGTTCTCCTTAGAGTACCTGTTAGATAAGGGATCACTAACAGCTTGTCTTAACTAGTAGCGCGGTATTGATACTATTCCAATTGGGTTTACAGATTGGACCCCAACTCAGCTATATTGCTTTATTTGGGGCATGTCGGTTAAATGACTACTTCCCACAGTTACAATCCCATTCTCAGTCTCAGTAATAGAACTCAAATAGTTCTACAGAATTCAAGACTGTCAGATACAGTCACTCAGTTCAGTACGAAACTCAGCTAGTTCCATCAGAAACAAGACTGTCAGACACAATCATTCAAATAATAGTACAACAGTTATACAAAACCTATGTTATCAGTATTCAAATTCAGTAATGTCTTAATCTCAGATACAATTTATGTATTCATGCTTGTATTCTCACATTCATGTTATTTGGTCAGCTAGTATTGTTCATGTATATATAAACCTTTGCATTCAGCCTACCTTACTTGCATACCAGTACATTCAATCATACTGAAGCATTTGTGCTATGGTGTTTTATACCATAGGTTCAAAAGTACGAGCTCCAGAGCATCAGTAGCATTCCAGTCTCAACAGTCAGAGTTAACAGTAAGTCCTCGTCCTTCGAGGACATGATCATTACTTTATTATGTCATTACTTAGTTTGTTTCAGTAGTTGGAGTTAGTTGGGGACATGTCCCATCAACTCCGTATTCAGATCGTTCAGTTTTAGAGGCTTTCAGACTACAGTATGTTCAGATAGTTTATTTTAGTTTATGTTTTAGTATTGATATACCTTACTCTCAGATAGTATGTTTCATCCATTTTAAACCTTATGGTATGTTCCAATCTATTATTTCCACATTTTACATGATGTCATACAGTATGCAGGGACAAATATTAGTCATGGGTTAGCTTGTGGTCCTTCAGGGTCATGAGCACCATATAGCGTTCCGGGTACTAGATTTGGGGGTTACAAACTTGGTATCAAAGTCAAGTTTAATAGTGTTCTAGGAAGTCTGAAAGCTGGATCTAATAGAGTCTTGTGCGTGGGTGTGTTGTGCGCCACATTTATGTACAGAAGGCTATGAGATGTTTTAGGATAGTTTCCTATTTTTAGTATTCATGTCGTGCCAGTGAGCATAGTCTTAAGTTAATCCCTCAGTCTAATCCATTTCTCTTCCATTTATAGAACATTCCTCCAAAGAAGTGAACTGGGAATCAGTCAGTCCCTCAATCTAAAAATCCTTTAGGCAAATATATCTCTCATGCAGAGTTCAGAGCTGTATTCACTACTCTTGCTCAGTCAGTTGCTGCTCAGAATGAATGATCGATTGTTGTTTTGATAAACCCAGTGGCCAGTTCAGGTGCAACCAGGATTCGAGACTTCACCCAAATAAACCCTCCATCCTTTTTCAGGTCTAAGTCAGATGAGGACCCTCAGGAATTCCTTGATCAGGTTTAGAAGGTTACCGACATTATGGGGATTACTCCTAGTGAGAGTGATGAGCTAGCTGCATATCAGTTGCAGGATTTTTCTCACACTTGATTCAAACAGTAGAAGTCAGAAAGGTCAGTTGATGCAGGATCCATAGAGTAGGAGGAGTTTGTCACCGTATTTCTAGAGAGGTTCTTTTCCCTAGAGCTAAGAGAAGCTAAGGTGCTAGAATTTATCAACCTCAGCTAAGGCAACATGATGGTGAAAGATTATTCTCTTATGTTTACTCAATTATCTAGATATGCTCCTCATATGGTTGTAGTTAGCAGCGCCAAGATGAGTAAGTTTGTCTCTGGGGTGAATGATAGTGTGGTCAATGAGTGCAGGTCCGCGATGTTAAATAGTGACATGAACATAGTCAGTCTTATAACTCATGCTCAATAGATTGAAGAGCAAAAGATCAAGATGAGGGAGAAGCAGAATAAGAAAGCAAGGACAGGTAGTTTCAACTTTACTCAGCCTAAGTCTGAGGGAGAAAACCATTCTCATTTTTATCCTAAATCATCAGTTCCAGCTCCTTTTTTCGCCAGTGCTCCAGACCCTAAGTTTAGGGATGATAATAGAGATAAGGCGCTAGGCTCTAAGTCTCAGGCTAGTGTTAATAATGACCGAACTAATCCCTTTTGTCAGACTTATGGTAAGAACCACAAGGGCGTGTGTAGAGCTGGCAGCGAATTCTATTTTGAATGTGGCAATCTAGGCCATAGAGTCAGAGATTGTTCCCAGTCAGGTTATCAGGGTTAGCAGAACAGTTCCTCAGCTCAGTTCGGTCGCCTAAATCAGTAGGGTGCCACTTCCAGTGCTACTAGCGGGCAACTCCCAAATCGACTTTATGCTCTCCAGTCCTGACAAGATCAAAAAAAATCTCCTGATATGGTTACTGGTACGTTACAGATCTTTCACTTGCATATTTATGCTTGTCTAGATCCAGGAGCTTCCTTGTCTTTTATTACTCCTTACATAACGGTTGATTTCAAAATCAGTCTCAAAATTATAGCAGAGCCCTTCTCAGTATCTATCCCAGTGGGTAAAACTATCATAGTCCGATGGGTATACAGGAATTGTCCGATTATGGTATCTCAGAAAATCACTTCAGCAGACTTAGTCGAATTAGAGATGACTGATTTTGATGTTATTCTCGGCATGGATTGGTTTTATTCCTGCTATGCCACAGTTGATTTCAGAAATAGAGTTGTCCAATTTTAGTTTTTGAATGAACCTGTCCTAGAATGAAAGGGTAGTACTTTAGCTTTCAGAGGTCAGCATATTTCCTACCTTCGAGCATGAAAAATGATATCTAAAGGATGCATCTATGATCTTGTTCGAGTTAAGGACACTAGTTTTGAAACTCCCAGTCTTGAATCTATCCCAATCGTGAATGAATGTTTAGATGTATTTCCCGAAGATCTTCCAGGAATTCCTTCCGAAAGGGAAATAGACTTCGGCATTAATCTCCTTCCAGATACTTAGCCTATATCTATTTCTCCATACAGAATGGCACCAACAAAACTCCGAGAATTGAAAGAACAGTTGAAGGAACTCCTAGACAAGGAATTCATCAGACCCAGCGTGTGCCCATAGGGTGCACCAGTCTTATTCGTGCAGAAAAAAAATGGTTTTCTCAGAATGTGTATAGACTATCGTCAACTTAATAAAGTCACGATCAAGAATAAGTATCCACTTCCCAGAATCGATGACTTGTTCGATCAACTTAGGGGTGCTAGCTATTTTTCTAAGATAAACCTCAGATCAGGCTATTATTAGCTCAGAGTCAGAGAATGTGACATTCTGAAAATAGCCATTCATACTTGGTATGGTCACTTTGAATTCTTAGTTATGTCCTTTAGTCTTACCAATTCCCCAGTAACTTTCATGGACTTGATGAACCGTGTGTTCAAGCAGTACTTGGACATGTTCGTCATAGTCTTCATAGACGACATCCTTGTTTATTTTCACAGTAAGTGTGATCATGCAGACCATCTCAGAATAGTCTTGCTGAATCTCAAAAATCATCTATTATTTACCAAATTCAGCAAGTGTGAATTTTGGCTAAGGTTAGTAGCATTCCTTGGTCATATTATTTTCGATGATGGCATTAGGATCGATCCTCAAAAGACCAAAGCAGTAAGAAACTGGCCTCGCCCTATCTCTCCTTTAAATATCAAGAGTTTCTTGGGTTTTGCTGGCTATTACCGATGATTTATTGAGGGATTTTCTTCTATTGTATCCCTTAAGTCCAGAATGACTCAGAAGAAAGTCAAGTTTCAGTGGTCAGATCCTTGGGAGAAGAGTTTTCAAAAGTTAAAGACTCGACTCACCTCAACTCCTATTTTGGCTCTTCCAAATGGTTCTGATGGGTTCGTAGTGTATTGTAATGCATCCAGAGTAGGTTTGAGTTGTTTTCTCATGCAGCATAGTAAGGTCATAGCCTATGCCTCTAGACATCTTAAACCCCATGAGAAGAATTATCCTACTCATGATCTCGAGTTAATAGCCATAGTTTTTGCCTTGAAGATTTGGAGGCATTATCTATATGAAGTTCATGTAGATATGTTCATAGATCATAAGATCCTTCAGTATGTCTTTTCTCATAAATATCTCAATCTTTATCAGAGAAGGTGGTTAAAGCTCTTGAAAAATTATGACATGAGTGTCCTTTATTATCCGCGCAAGGCCAATATGTGGTCGACGCTCTCAGTAGATTGTCTATGGGTAGTGTTGCTCATGTTAAAGACAGTGAGAAGAAGTTAGCTCAGGAAATCTATTATCTTGCCCGACTAGGTTTCTGCTTAGTTGATTCTTCAGAGGGTAATATATGGGTTCAGAATAGTTTAGAATCATCTCTAGTTTCTGAGGTAAAAAAAAAGCAAGATAGAGATCCCAGTCTATTTAAGTTGAAAGAGTCAGTCAAGGATCAGAAAGTAGAGGTTTTCTCCCTAAGGGGGGATGGTGTTCTGCATTGTCAGAGTCGTCTGTCTGTTCCAGGTGTAGATGACTTAAGGCAGTAAATTCTTGTAGAAGTGCATGGTGCGCGTTACTCTATTCATCCAGGGTCCATAAAAATATACCGCGACTTGCGGTATATCTATTGATGGAGTGGAATGAAGAGAGATGTAGCAGAGTTTGTAGCTAAGTGCTCTACATGTCAGCAAGTTAAGATTGAGCATCAGAAGCCTAGTGGGTCCACGCAGGAGTTCAGTAGTCCTTCTTGGAAGTGAGAAGAAGTGAACATGGACTTTGTGACAGTTTTGTCTTGTACTCATTGCCCGCATGATTCAGTTTGGATCATTGTAGACAGGATGACCAAATCAGCTCATTTTCTTCCAGTCCATACCTCTTATTCAGCCGAGGATTATGCCAGACTCTATATTAGGGAGTTGGTCAGATTGCACGGTGTTTCGCTATCTATTATCTTAGACAAAGGTACCCAGTTCACCTCATATTTTTGGAAAGCATTCTAAATGGGTCTTGGTACCCAAGTTCATCTCTGTACAACCTTTCATCCCCATACAAATAGTTAAGAAAAAAGGACCATTCAGGCTTTAGAAGACCTGCTAAGGGCATGTGCAATTGATTTCAAGGGTAGTTGGGATGACCACTTGCCTTTGATTGAGTTTGCATATAACAATAGCTATCATTCCAGTGTTCGGATGGCTTCATTCAAAGCTCTTTATGGTAGGAGATGCAGGTCTCCAGTCGGTTGGTTCGAAGTTAGTGAGGCCTCAGTTATAGGGCCTGACTTAGTATTCGATGCCTTAGAAAAAGTCTAGTTGATCAGAGAAAGACTTCGGGCTGCTTAGAGCCGACAGAAGTCTTATGCAGATGTGTGTAGAAAGGATCTTGAGTTCAAGATTTGTGATTATGTCTATCTAAAGATCTCTCTTATGAAGGGAGTGAAGCAGTTTGGCAAGAAAGGAAAAATCAGTCCGAAGGGAAAGCTCAGTCCTTGTTATATTGATCCCTTTAAAATTCTCAATCATTTCAGCAAGGTAGCTTATAAGCTCGAGCTACCTTCAGATCTTGCCTTAGCTCATCCAGTCTTCTATGTCTGTTTGCTCAAGAAGTGCATAGGTGACCCAATAATCATATTCTCTATTCAAAGCATAGATGTTCAGAATAGCCTTTCTTATGAAGAGATTTTAGTCAAAATCCTAGACTATCAGACTCACAGACTGAGGAACAAAGAAGTCCCTCTAGTCAAAGTTCTTTGGCAAAATCAGTCCGTTGAGAGAGATACTTGGGAAGCAGAAGCAGATATGCGAACCAAGTACCCTCACCTCTTCTCTGCTAACTCAGATCTAGCTCAAGGTAATAGCTTTTCTTAAGCCTTTTAGTTTCATGTTCAGATTTTAGTTACAAGCTTGGTATCCATTTCATGTTCAGAATTCCATTATAAACTTGGTATTAAATACCATTGCATATTCAGCCATTCATTTATGTATTAGTTCAGTCAAGTAATCATGCATCAGATATGTATTTTTATAGTGAGAAACTTAGTTCCTCAGAATACTCAGTCATGTATTCAGGAATCAGTTACTCATGCATCAGATGTGTATGTTCAATATGATATATATTCAGTTTATCAGTCATGTTAGTCATGGAGTCACATTTCAATCATTCATGTTCAGGATGTGTTTCAGTCTACCGTTTTTCCCCTCTCGTCAGTCTCATTCAAAGATGAATATTTTTAAGAGGGAGATATTGTAATACCTCAAACTTTCTTTAAGTCAAATCTAGTATCTAGAAGATTTAGTGATAACTTCCTAAATTATTAATGTTTAAACCAGATAGAATTTCTCTAATTTCAACTTTTAATCATATAGAAAATTGAATTAACTTTTCAATGATATCAATTTTTTCCAAATTCGGTATCAGAGTAGAAAGTTATGGACGTTTTACTGAGAGCTGTCAGAACCACCCAGGTGCGACGGGTAGGTTGACGGACCATCGAGCTAGCGATGGACCGTTGCCTAAACCGTCGCAGCTAAGGTAGTAAGTTAATCTTCTGGCTAAGGTGAGATGGACAGATTGACAGACCGTCGAGCTAGCGACGGACCATCACCCAAGCTGTTGCTACTAAGGCAGTGAGTCCCTATTCTGGACTAAGTGCGACGGTCAGAACGATGGACCGTCAAGCCAGCGATAGACCATCACATGAGCCGTTGTAGATCCCGTTCAGCAATTCAAAGCCATTTTTAAAAGGCTATTTGGGTCTTTTTTCACCCGTTTTAACCCTTAATTATACCAGACAATAGCTCATAACTTCATTATTTATTCACAACATCCAATTAGGGTTTCTCTCAAAGATCAATCCCCAAGAACAAGAAACCCTAGGTGCTTAATTTCAAGTCAAGAATTCAAGCTTTCCTCCATAAATCTTTAAGAAATCATCCTCCCAGGTATGTCAAGTGTTCATTCATGGATTCCTTTCGTCCATGAAGCCCAATAATCCAATTTTAAATTATAAATTATGATGTTTATGTTGTGGTTTAATTACGATCATGTTGATATTGTATATGATACCCAAGTTGGAATCGTTAAATGTGTTTTCATTAATTTATGCTATCATGTGGATTGAAAGCTACTAAATTATGTTGACTTATGCAACCATGATAAATTAATTTAATGCCCAATCCTATACTTATAGTTATGCTTGCAAGGTGTTTGATAAAATGCCTAAGAGAATAGAAAACATACCTTATGACGTAATTGTGACCAAAGTGATGAACCTATGTTTCACCCTTAAGTTTAAATGGCTCTGATGTTATTGTTATGCTTTGTGATGGATTGATGTAATGCTCATGAGATTAGGCTTATGAAATTATAACATGTATACATGTACTTCTATTCATGTGTGAGCTTATGGCATGCAAATAATATCCTCGATGATTGCACCATGAATTGTTGACTATGGTCATGTGTCAAGAAGTGTCAAGTCTTGTCAGTTTCATGCTATTAAGTACTGGAGGTACTTGTTCCCGATAATTTAGCTGTGTGCCTAGAGTCAGTGTCATGTTTTTAAGATACTCTCGGTCAAGCCATATTCAGTAGAATTTAATCAGTCTCATGCTCAGAAAAACTCAGTAATCTCATTCAGTTATCAGATCTTGTAATATTTTATCTGTCAACAAAACTCAATAAACTCAGTCTAGCTAGTTCAGTATAATTAATTCAGTGTCTAATTAAATGGAGTAGGATTAAGCAACGAGTGATCCCAAGGATGGGAAATCACCTGCTAGTAGAGGGTGTCATTCTTAGAAGCAATCCTTGCGCTCCAGAACTACGTAGCCCGCGTAGGTTGAGACATCTAACCTGTTAGATGAGGGTTAGTGATGTGGCTTAACTTGTTAGATAATGGTCCCACCGTTCTCCTTAGAGTACCTGTTAGATGAAGGATCACTCACAGCTTGTCTTTACCAGTAGCGCGGTATTGACATCCTTCCAATTGGAGTTACAGATTGTATCCCAACTCAGCTATATTGCTTTATTTGGGGTATGTCGATTAGATGACTAATTCTCATAATTATAATCTCAGTAATAGAACTCAGATAGTTCTACAGAATTTAGGATGTTAGATACAGTCACCCAGTTCAGTGCGAAACTCAGCTAGTTCAATCAGAAACTGGACTGTCAGACACGGTCATTCAGATAATAGTACAATAGTTATACAAAACCTATGTTATCAGTATTTAGATTTAGTATTGTCTTGATCTCAGATACAGTTCACGTATTCATGCTTGTATTCTCATGTCATGTTATTCGGTCAGCTAGTATTGTTCATGCATATATAAACCCTTGCATTCAGCCTACCTCACTTGCATACCAGTACATTCAATCGTACTAAAGTATTTGCGCTATGGTGTTTTATACCATAGGTTCAGAAGTACGAGCTCCAGAGCATTAGTAGCATTCCAGTTTCAGCAGTTAGAGTTAGTAGTGAGTCCTCATCCTTCGAGGACATGATCATTACTTTATTATGTCATTACATAATTTGTTTCAGTAGTTGGAGTTAGTTGGGGACATGTCCCATCAACTCCTTATTCAGACAGTTCAGTTTTAGAGGCTTTCAGACTACAGTATGTTCAGACAGTTTATTTCAGTTCATGTTTTGGTATTGATATACCGTACTCTCAAATAGTATGTTTTATCCATTTTGAACCTTATGGCATGTTCCAGTCTATTATTTCTGCATTTTACATAATGTCATACAGTATACAGGTACAGATATCAGTCATGAGTTAGCTTGTGGTCCTTCGGCGTCATGAGCACCGTGTAGCATTCCGGGTATCAAATTTTGGGTGTTATATTATTTTATCATTTAGGCACTGAACGTCTCGCAAATGTCACAATGCATTTGTTTTATCATTTATGCACTGCATGTCATCATGGCTTTTCTTGCACATATTGCAATGTATTTGTTTTATAATTTGAGCATCGCATGTCATCTTTAAATTTATTTGCACATCTCAATGCATTTATTTGTTATTTAAGCATTGCATGCCTTGTCTTTACCTGCACATAGCGCAATATACTTATTTTACCATTTAAACATTGATGCAATCTTTGCTTGTAACATTTTTTCTTAGTTAGTTAAGAACTGAATGTTATCTTTAATTTCTCAAAAAATTAAAAAATTAAAATAATCATCAAGCTTTATTTTTTGTTCGTATTATTGAGCAGTACTTCTTAGTTTGATGCACTTTCAAGCATATAATTTGTGAATAAATTGGGTACGTCCGCCCTAAAATAGGACATTTTGGGTTAGTCTACCCTTTAATAAGACCTTTTATGCGTGTCTATTTTTGGTTGAATATTATACTTATTTTTTATTAGAATTATGCAATGTCTTTATTTATTTATCTTTACATTAGTTAAAGCATTACATGCCCTTTTTTTTGAATTTTTTGAAAAAAATATCAAACTTAGTTACTCGTTTGCCTTTATTGAATATTGTTTTTAAGTTTCATAAATTTTGCAGGCATAAAATTTGAGTACACATTGAGTTCGTCCACTCTAAAATAAGACATTTTGAGATAGCAACTCTAAATTGGAGTTCACTTGAACTTAAATAATATTTTGTCGAGCAAAATTGGCTACACGTCAACATTTTTATTTGAAGACTTCTACATTATCTTCAAACGAAAAGGGCAAACTGTTGACACTCAATTTTGACTCTCCATACTTAAAATTAACACATTTATGCTCCCTGATCGTTAAATGGCACAATATGCAATTTTTCACATATTTTTTTATAATTGTAAATAAATTGTTGATAATCATCATTATTTTAGGATTTTTACTCATTTATTGTCATGTTTTAATTTTACATAATTTATTAATAATTATCTTTAATTTTGTGAATTTTAAAATTTTTATCAGTTTATTATTATTTTAATATTTTTACAAAGTAATCTACATACGTACACAGCATGACACTGTAATTTTTTACTGCACAGTATAATTTTAATTATTTATAGCATAATATATTTTTTCAAGATAATTTTATTTTTTATTTTATATTTATATGTTTTTTGTATTTATACATCAACATTTATTATTTTATATGTTATTTAATACGACCTGTAAAAGTGAGTTAATTTAATTATTTTAATACACAAAATAATAAATTAATCAAATCAAGATCTCCTCACTTTTTAAATTTTTTTGACTTTATGTTCACCTACTAGTCCTAATTTAAGAAACTTTTTGGGAAAAAGTAGGTATGAATATTATTTTTTATTATTTTTTCTTTTTTAAATACTCCACAAATAAACAAACACAGGCTTAAAAATCTGATTTCTCTCTCCTCTCCTCTCACACCATTCTCTCCCTTTTTGACCATCGATCTACTGCTGCCGGAACTCCGGCGGACTTCTCCTCCCCCCTCCCTTCTCGTTTCTCCAATAGCAGCCAAAGCCGTCGCCTCACCAAGATACAACCAAACCAACCCCCTGCTTCACCTCTATGCCGTCGTTGTCGGAGCTGACTGCCGAGCGGCTGACGTTTCCAAAATCATCCAGCGTTGCCTCCCTTTTCCCCTTTCTCCATCACCAAACAGCTCTGACGAGTCACGAACGTCGCTGTCCCCTCACTGTTGTGGCGTGAAAATGATCCAAATCCGACTGAATCCATATTTTTTGACATTGCTCTGATGAAAAATCCGTTGAAGCAACGTCGTTGCCACTATTATTTTGATTTTTGTCTCTGTTTTCGATTAGTGTAATTATTATTATTTTTCTTTTATTATTGGTCTGTTATCTAAGAAGATTTGGTCGGAATTGGTCATATTTCGGTGAAGCTCTATTAAAGTCGATACTGTTTTCACTGTTCTTTCTTTTCATGATTTTGGTTGGTTGCATTATTTACTTCACTATTCTTTCTTTTTGATGATTTTGGTTGATTGCATTATTTATTTTCCTTTGCTAAGCTTACTTACTGTTAATGTTAAATTGTTGCTACATTTTATCCCAAAATTTACTTTGAAATTACTAGTGTTTTGCTACTGTTTAGTTTATTTTGGACTGTTTGAATATTTTTTTTACTTTTGTTTTTTTGTCATTTATTACACTGATAACAAATAAATTCTAAGCTTGGCCAATGATATTATTTATCCATCGGATATTTGAGGCCATACCGTTATAAAAAACAGATTTTATTTTGTCAAAATTATTATTTTATATCAAATATCAACACATGGCCAATGAAATTATCTCTCCGTCTGGATATTTGAGGCCACCCCATTATAAAAGATGAATTTTATTTTATCAAAATTATTATTTTGTATTAAAGATCGACACTTGACCGATGAACAAATTCTTCGCCGATTTTTAAGGCTTTCACAAATAAAAAGACAGATATTATGTAAATAAAATACATAATAAATAATTAAATTCGGGCAATGAAAAATTTTTTATAACAACGCAAAAAGTTTTGTGATTCATATCTTGACAAGACGATTTAGGACGGCTAATAAATCGGCAATCACTTCGTAGCCATATCATATTTAAAATCTAATCTGAGCTCACCTTTTAACGAAAAATTATATTTTTTTTATACATATATGCACACATATGTTTTCAATTTATTTTGATAGTTGTTTATTTGTTACTAACATTTTATTACAAGTGTTTGTACAGGTTCTCGGGAATACTCGTCGGGAATGACAATCAAAGAAAGCTTTAATTTTATGTTTGTATTTTTATACTTTTACACTTGTACAAATATTAATTATAGTGAAATCTTTATTTTTGGGTGTTGGACGGGATGTTTTACTTACAAAGTACCCATCACGCGTTTAGGTAAATATAGGCCGTTAATATTTATATTAAAATTAATTTAGATATTTAATCAATTGATTTATACTTATACATTACAAAAATTGCGTAATCTTTTCTTTAAAATAAATTTTTCTTTATTCAATTTTTCTTTTCTTTTCATACACATTCTTATATACGTTCAATCATCTTCACATAATTTTTTATAAAAATAATTTATATAATTTATACATTCTTTATATGCAAATTGTTTATATTATTTTAATGCATATTTTAGATTTGTATTTATAAACTTTGATTTATTTTCTTCGTCTTGTAAAAAACTTAAGTCCGGCCGGGAACCACATTTGTGGATTCTGAAGGATGCTTAGTCCCTTCCCTTCGGAATAATTTGAACCCTTACCTAGAATCTAAATTGGTTTCGTAGATTAGAATAAAGTCATACTTGTTAATAAATAAATAGGTTTCTTATTTTTCCTTAAAAATTAGGTGGCGACTCTGTACAAAATCAATTCTTTTTATGTCATAATGTCGTGCTCGTTTTGAACTTAGGTGAAAATCGGGTATGACAATTGTCTTATTTTGTAGCAATTTACAGATGGTAGATGAATGTCGATTGACTTTTAAAAATATTTTTGGTAAAGGTTAGGTTTAATAAATAAATTTTTCATATTTACATACTCAAAAGATATTAAATTTTGTTATTCTATTCATCTTTATCATTTAAACAAGTATTCTATTTAGTGTAATGTTTAAACTCATTAAAGTGAGGTACACGTGTAAGACACGTACACCTAAACTAGTAACTAAAAAAATCAAATATTTATAAATTACCGGTGTGACCATTAATAAAATATTAAAAAATTATGTTTAATATTGTATTTAAATTAATAAATTATGAAAAAATGATAATTAAATTTTAATATTTTTTTTTCAAATTATGGATGTGACACGTCAAAATTTATTCAATACTAAAATAATGCATAGAAAATATTGATATTCAATATTAATAATTTTGGTAAAATAGCAGCCTAAGAGGAGTATCGGGAGGTCAAAATTGGGTGTCAACAACTGCCTCTTCAATGCTTGAGAATGATAAAAGAATTATCGAGCAACGAAAGTTGACTTAATAGCCAATTTTGTCTGACCGAGGGAATAGTTTGTTAGAAGTAAAGCAACATGAGGTGATTTTAAAATAGTATGGCCGAGACTTTGATTTTAAGTCGCCTACATATCTATGATTTTATGAGAATCAGGTCTTGTGTAGTTCTAGATTTAGGAACGAATCTCATTCCTAAAGAAAAATAACGAATTTAGAACACGAGTTTACAAGGTCGGAGTATGAGTAGTTTTGAAATGTGAAATATGAAGAGATTGAGATATTGGGGTAAAAAATATTTCAAAATCGGATGGAGAATAATTCTCAAATAACTTTCATTTTACCTAACACTTTTAACACAACTAGATAAAAATGAGTAAAGCAACTATATATAAAAGGTTAAACAATAATGTGAAAACAAATAATGATTAGATAAGATAAGAAAGCGTATCTGTTTGAGGTTGTCCTTGATCCAAGATTTTTGAGATCCTCAAAAATCTACCCAGTTTTGACTTTTAAGGAAAATGATCACATTGACCACGTGCGTGCAAAATTAAGTGTCCTTATTTTAGCTCGGATAAGCTCAATTGTCTAACATATTCTATTTCAGGGTGGATGAACCCAATATATCAAGCGTATCCTATTTTAGGTTAAATGAGCCCGGCATGTCAACCATATTCTATTTTGGATGGATGAACCAGGCTTGTCAAACGTATCCTATTTTTTGGGTGGACGAACCCGGCATGTCACACATATCCTAATTTTGAATGAATGAACCCGGTATGTCAAACATATCCTATTTTTTGGGTGGATGAACCTGACATGTCAAACATATCCTATTTTTGGATGGATGAACCCGGCTTGTCAAACATATCTTATTTTTGAGTGGATGAACTCGGCTTGTCAAATATATCCTATTTTTGGGTGGAAGAACCCTACATGTCAAACATATCTTATTTTTTGGTAGATGAACCCGGCATGTCAAACACTCCTACTAAAAGACACATAAAAGGTATTTATAGTACATGAAAAAACCCTAAAACCAAATCCTGAATGACATAGGAGAAAATTGGGTCGGTGTCCACAGGTAGTCCGTACCCGTGATCTGGTACCGAGCACAGGTAGTACCTGCGGTCTTAACACTTGGCTCAGGTACAAACCGCAGGTACCATGAGCAAACATTCTCCAAGTTCAGCTCTCGGGATTTTGGACTTCTGGTACTTGCTTTGCCTATATGAAGTTCGTAGGTGCTACATGCGGCCATGTGTTGACTTGGTAAGTGCCAGGAGTCATCTTTTAATCTTTTCTTCAATTTTCGAACATGCTTTGATCACGAACAAGCTGGAAAACATCCCGAATATCCATAATTGTTCCAAAAATGGTCAAAAACACCTTTTTCATGAACTTATCATCCAAAACATGGTTTCTTGCAAAACATACCCAAAAGACATCATATCTAACAAAATAACCTCAGAAACTTGCATCTTTTTGTCGTTTTAAGCGTCGAAAGTGCTACATTTCTATAGCACATCAAACATCAAATTAGACAAATAATTTCTATGTAATTTAATTACTATGTAACTCATTGAGATTGTGATTGAATGCTAATTATAGTTCATTGTAATTGAAATTATAATAGAATTCTAATTATAGTTCAATAACTTTATTTATTACTAATCATGGTACAATGAATCATTTAACATTAAATTAGTCAATTTGATCACTCTATTTAGGACGAATACACTTAATTGTTCATGTAATTACTATGTAATTTATTGAGATTGTAATTGAAATTATTAATTGAATACTAATTATAATTAATTATTATTAAAATTATTAATTGAATTCTAATCATAATTAAAGAACTTTATTTATTACTAATCATGGTTTAATGAAGCATTTCACATCAAATTAGTCAATAGATCACTCTATTTAGGATGAATACACTTACTTAATCATCTAATTACTATGTAATTCACTGAGATTATAATTGATCTTATTAATTGAATGCTAATTATAGTTAAATAACTTTATTTATTACTAATCATGGTTAATGAAGCATTTCACAACAAATTAGTCAATAGATCACTCTATTTAGGACGAATACACTTAGTTGATCATGTAATTACTATGTAATTCATTGAGATTATAATTGAACTTAATAATTAAATGCTAATTATAGTTAAATAACTTTATTTATTACTAATCATGGGTTAATGAAGTATTTCACATCAAATATCAAACATATCATTTATCTGCTGCAACAAATGTGTATATCTGTTTGATTATTTTCAACAAATGAGTGATTTGCTACAACAGATAATGCATCTATTGCAACATATGTAGAGTATTTTAGAAAAAATAAAACATATTAGACAACTGTTTCAACAGATTTCTATATTTTTTCTAGCATATGTGTATATCCATTTGATTATTTTCATGAAATGAATTGTTTTTTGCAATAAATAATGTATCTGTTGCTGTAGATATAGAGTTTGTTGGAAATAATCAAACACATTGGACACCTACTGAATAGATTTTTATAATTTTGCAATAGATGTGTATATCAGTTTGATTATTTCCAATACATGAGTCATCTGCTATAATAGATAATGTATCTGTTGCAACATATGTAGATTCTTGTCATGATCCGAACCAGGGCCTGGTCGTGATGGGTATCTCAAGTCTCACGAGGATCGAAGATCACCCCTGCACCTAACTAAACAAAACACACCATACTCCATGGTCGCCTGAATTTCGAACATGTAACTAGATAGCATACAATAGTCTAAGAAAATTTTAAATACATGTCCAAAACCAACCACCAATGACAGGCCAAGCGACCGACCGCCGCCACCCAATAGCCATAGTAGTCCAAACAAATCCTTCTAAACTATGATCTAAAATTGAGCATCAATAAAGTGTAGGGACATACCCCCGACAATAGCCAAAAATCAAATCCAAAAGAGTAGTCAAAATGTAAAGGAAACCATAATCATGAAATGGGGTCTTTTGAAGTATGAAAGCTCACCACTTCAATCAGACTCGCTAGCTGATGAATCCAAGTCACTTTACAGGAGAAGTAGAAGTATAAAAAAATTCCTGCATCACGTGGGGATACAGCATCCGAAGATGGTTAGCAGGGTGAACGCTAACATGTAACTCGGGGTTAAGGATAACATAATACCATGATCAACAGTTTAAAATCATTCAAAATGAATGCACATTATCAAATGCATAATATATATATATATATATATATATATATCACATGCTCGGGTAGGGAATAAGTCTTAACATGTATTTCAAATCTTTTGCGTAGATTGTGCAGCTCAACCGTCATATAATAGTACGCACTGGCTATATGGCCCTACCTCTCACCCCCCGATCGGGTCCCAATGCATGTAGCCATACGAATCAAAAAATAATCTCATATATATGCACAAAGGAGACTCAAACCTCCTAACATATACCAAGGTCACTTAAACACCCGATCATATAATGGTTTATAGGGACTCAAACCTCCCTAATTATGAAATAATAATAAGGGAGACTTGAACCTCCCCGGTCACTTTGACCCCCGTGTTGGCAAACGCGATTCCCAGTATCGATCATTCGGACCTCCACTTTCACAACTCAGCTACACAACCCTTATTAAAGCCCAATTAAAACAAGTATCACAGATTTTCATTCATTTAACCACATACCACATTAAGACATACATTATTGGTATCGTCATACCAACTACACTTGCAAGGTAATAATAACATGCCAAAACAATTTTCATTAACTTGGAGAAAATAACTCCCTTTGTTCATGAACCCACGGAGGGGGTTACCAACTCTCTTTGTTCATTAAATCATACCATTGTATTTCAAATACCTCTTCGTATCATGCAATAGTGCAAGAGTTGTTAAATTTTACAAATTCCCACAGTTCTCATAACCAAAACCAATTTCATATTATGGGGTTGGAGTCATAACCACTTCTAAAGCCACAAGTTTGGGAAAATCACAATTTCCTTATTCATTCACCATACCCATGCACCCATAAGTTCAAAACTATATTTAAAACATGGAAATCATATATATACCATGAGAAACATTGTTCAATTCATTAACATTAAAAAACCCCAACCTTTGTTTCAAAACCATCACATTAATCTCATGAACCATACTTTAAAACTCATGCTTTTACAAAATTAACAATGAGGGAAGAGTCATATGCCTATAATAGTAAGATGTACGAAGAGAAATCACCCTTGAGAGTCCTAATTGATCAACCTCTTGAAGACCCTAAGTGTTCTTAACCTTGAGGATTTGGGAGTATTTGATACTTAGATTGTTCCTGAGAGATAATATCACCCTAAAGAGGTTATAAGACGTGGGGTTTCAAGTTGGATAAGAGGGGAGATGTCTAGAATGCCCTTAACTTAAGATCTTAAAAAGGGTCGCAATTGATTACGAGTCAACCTCTTGGCTTGTAACCTCTCCATATGAATCGTCACCACGATTCATAACCAAGGCAGTACCACTAAGGCACCCTACACTGTGATCCTTTCGACTCAATGACATCACTCGTAATGGGACTCTATGACTCGTAGGGTCCAATTGTAGTCAACACGGAACCCAATTTGGGACTTACACTGCACACCCTATAATTACACCTAACAACTCATAACATATCCTTATGTCTCTTAGTGAGGCACTCATACTCAGAGCAGAATCAAGTCACAAACTTACTGTTTTGGTTACGACTCATCCCAACAACTCATTAGGACACCCTATGACTCATAGGGTCCAGTCGTAACTAAGATAGTGAGCTCAAAGCCCAGGAAATTTTCAAGGGACAAAATCTGGGGTGTTTCAATTCTCCTCCACTTGGATTATTCATCCTCGAATGATGGGACAAGGCAATTGCTAGCATGATTTGATTCCATTTTCCTCTACTCTTACCTTTAACAAACTCAGAAAATAAAGATGCTAAGGAAATCACTCTTTCCTTTAATAAAGTCAGAAAACAAATATGTTAAGAATAACACATACCTTAAGCATGATTATCCAAAGTGAAAAAAAGAATGGATACTTGGACTTCATGTCCTCATTGTCTTCCCAAGTAGCCTCTTAAACCTTGTGGTTCCTCCATAGAACCTTTACCAAGGCTACGTTCTTCATTCACAATCGACGAACTTACCAATCTAAAATTTCAACTAGGACTTTTTCATACAATAAGAAATCCAAAATACCTACCTCTCCAAAGGAAGAACCATCAAAGGATCACCCCCACACTTTATTAATATCAAAAAAAGAAAGATCAGATAAATGAAGCTCAAACTATGAGGCAACTCCAACTCATATGCAACATTACCAACCCTATTTAAGAAAAAGTATAGGCCGACATATGAGGGACTAAGCTTCCCTTTCTTCCCAAATTACATTACTCCCTTCATGGGAGATACCTTCAAAAACACTCCATCGCCAACCTCAAACTCTAACTCCCTATGCCTCACATCCGCATAGGGCTTTTGGCGATTTTGGGCAGCTTTGAGTCTATCCCAAATTACCTTCACCTTCTCCATCGCTTGGTGAAGCAAATTTGAGCCAAACATCTCAGCCTCACCAACTTCAAACCACCTAATAAAAAATCTACACCTCCTACCATACAATACCTCAAACGAAGCCATCCCAATACTAGAGTGGTAGCTATTATTATACGCAAACTTTATAAGAGGCAAATGATCAACCCAACTACCACCATAGTTAATCGCGCAAGCTCGAAGCATATCTTCTAACATCTGAATAGTCCTTTCTGTTTACCCATCCGACTGCGGGTGGAAAGCAGTACTAAGGCTCACATTAGTTCCCAAACCTCTCTAAAATGAATTCCAAAAGTGAGATGAGAACTAGGTACCACAATCTGACATGATAGAAACAGGCGTACCATGCAACATCACAATCTCTTAGATGAATAAATTTGCATAATCATCTGTCGAATAATTAGTCCTCACTGGTAAAAAGTGAGCAAACTTAGTCATCCTATCCATGATGACCCAAATCAAACTGGTTTTGAGACCGAGGAAGACTGATAACAAAATCCATATTAATTATCTCTCATTTCCACACCGATAGTTTAATCTCTTAAGTTAAACTATCAGGACTCGAGTGCTCGACCTTTACTTGTTGACACACCATGCATTTAGTCACAAAACTGGCCACATCTCACTTTATATTGTTTCACTAATAAATCTCCTTAAGATCATGATACATCTTTGTTAAATTGGGATGAATGACATAATATGACTCATGAGCCTCAGCTAAAATCCTCTCTTTCAACCCATCTACATCGGGAATACATAATCTGCCTTGGTACCTCAAGATACCATCATTACCAATCTCAAAAGCTACAACCTTTGTTGTCCTATATCCTTCTTAATCTTCATTAAGATAGGATCCAATACATGTTTCTCCTTTATCTCAGCAATAAGAGATGACTTTACCACCTCTTGCACAAATACACCACTATCCTCAAAGTCCAAGAGACAAACTCCAAGGTTAGCTAAATGGTAAATATCTTTCGCCAACTCTCGCTTATCCTCATCCATATGAGCTAGACTCCTCATGGATAATCAACTAAGAGTATCAACAACCACATTAATTTTACTTGGGTGATAGTGGAGACTCATGTCGTAGTCTTTAAAAAACTCAAGCCACCTCACCTTCTTGAGATTCAACTCCTTATAGATGAACACATATTCCATGCTCTTATAATCAGAGAAGATATCTACATGGACACCATAAAAATAATGTTGTCAAATCTTCAATACGAATACTACAACCAACAACTCCAAGTCGTGAGTCGGATAATTTCTTTCATGAACTTTTAACTGCCTAGAATCATAGGCCACCATCCCACCATGCTGTATCAATACATAGCCAAGTCCTACATGGGACACATCACCACAGATAACAAAACTATCAATACCCTTGGGAGAGTCAAAACAAGAGCTGAAGTCAACTTATCTTTTAGCTTCTCAAAACTACCCTCACAAGTGCCAGACTCACCTTCTTCTAGATCAACTTAGTCAACAGGGCAGCTACAGTTGAGAAACTCTACACAAACCTTCTATAGTAGCCGGCTAAAAGAAGCTTCGGATATCAGTTGAAGTCATCGGCCTAGGCCACTTCTTAACCATTGCAACTTTATGAGGATCCACCATGATCCCTTTACTAGAAATGACATGACCCAGAAAAGTAACAACTTTCAACTAGAACTTGCACTTCATAAACTTTGCATACAAATGCTGATCTTTCAAGGTTTACAATACTATACAGAGATGATTGGCATGATTTGCCTCGTTCTTGGAATACACTAAAATATCATCTATAAACACGATGACAAACAAATTCAAAAACTGATAGAAGACCCTATTCACCAAGTTCGTGAATGCCACCAGGGCATGAGTAAACCCAAAAGACATGACTAAGAATTCATAATGACCATACCGGGTTTAGAAGGTAGTCTAAGGGATATCCACCTCCCTAATCTTTAGCTGATGACAACCATACCTAAGATTAATTCAGAAAAAACTTAGTACCCTGAAGCTGGTCAAACAAGTCATCAATCCAGGGAAGAGGATACTTAATCTTCACCATAACCTTATTCAACTAATGGTAATTGATGCACATTCGAATAAAACCATCTTTCTTACACATGAACAAAATAGGAGCACCCCATAGAGAAATATTGGGATGGATATAACCCTTGTCAAGGAGATCTTTCAACTGCTCCTTCAACTTAGTTGAAGTCGTTCTATAGGGAGGGATACAGATAGGACGATTGAAACAAGGTCAATCCCAAAATTAATCTCACTATCAGAAAGTATATCAGGAAGATCATTAGGAAAAACCTTGGGGAATTGATTAACCATGAGAACGGATTATAATGAAGGACCTTCCGACTTAGAATCCTTAACCAAGACCAAATGATATAGAAATACCTTGGAAATCAACTTTCGGCTCTAAGATATGATATAAACCTCCCCTTAGGCACTAGAGAACCCCCTTCCCACTCAATGACCGGCTCATTAGGAAATTTAAACATGACCTTATGGGTTCGATGATCTAAGGAGGCATAGAAAAAATGCAACCAATCCATCCTCAATATGACATCAAAATCAACTATGTCTAACTCTATCTGATCTACTAGAGTTTCTCTAACACCAATAGATACCACACAACCCCTATAGACCCTTCTAACAACAACAGAGTCACCCACCAGGGTAGAGATAGAAAAGGGATTAGGGATACACTCGGGACCTAAACTAAAATGTACAGCCACAAATGTAGTCAAATAAGAAAGAGTAGGCCTTGGATTAAGTAGCCAATACACATTATGAGAAAAGAGTTGTATCATACTTGTGAAGACATCGGGGGATGCCTCCGAGTCCTGGCAGGTAAAAAAAACATATAGCCAATTTTGACAAGTGTCGGTACTAGAAACAAAAGCGGCACCCTTTGGTGCAGGAGCTGATGAAGTGGCAATAGGAATCTTATTTGCCCTAGAAGCAACCTTAGAAGGAATATCACTCTATAATTTACCAATTGGACCACACTTAAAACACCTGTTCCTCCCTTTTTCACAAAACCCATGGTGCATCTACCCGCAGAATCTACAAGGAGAATATAATGGAGCATACTGATCCCCACCAGCCTGAGATTGGTCACCCTGCGCCCTAAACCACCGTCATACTTAGAATGATGATCACCCGATAACTTTGGATAAGAAGCACTATCCGTAGAGTAAGAAGCAGAACTCCTCTACTTCTTATTAGACCACTTTCCACCATCTCTACCACTCTACTTTCGACCTCCACCCTGATTAGAAAATCTAAACTTCTTGTTTTATATATTATCTATCTCCACCTACTTTTTCTTTTCTTCCTCAACCTGTTGCATATACTTAACCAATCTGGAGATGTCCATATCCTTGTTTAACAAGGTAGAATTACTCTCTAGAATTAAATTACGAGATAACTCGAAAGTAAATTTCCACATTCTAGTCCTCATGCTAGGCACTAACTTGGGAGCATATCAAGACAACTAATAGGATTTCAAGGCATACTCCTAGACCATCATCCTACCTTGCTTCAGATTAACAAGCACTTTTGTATTTGCCTCTATCAACACCTTAGGAAAGAAGTGGTCCAGAAAAGCACTAAAGAAATCACCCCACAATGCTGATTCGACATTATCTCCCTTAGATTATTCTCATTCCTCATACCATTGGTATGTTACATCCTTTAACTGATAGGCTGGGAATTCTACACCTTCCATATTAGAAGCATGCATAACCCGAAAGATCTTCTACATCTCATCAATAAAGTTTTGAGGATCCTCCTCAACCTCAACACCAGTGAACACATGAAGACTCAACCTCATAAATTGGCCAACCCTTGTGGCCTCAAAAAATAAAGTAATAAAAGTTATACGCTTAGACTGAGAAGCCACCAACTGAGACAATATATGAATGGATTGGTGCAATTTCATATTCAACACATCAGCTTGAGGAGCTCGAGGAGGACTAAAGGGGACCGGTGCAACGCCAGGAGGGTAGTCAGGAACTGGACACCTAGATCGGGTCTGTACCACATAAACAGGCAGTGTCCTATCAGCATTATCCTTAAGGGGTTAGAGCAGTATCCATGAGCTTCAAATCGTCTAGGAGGCATGATCTAAAAAGAGTACAAACTAAAATAAGAGAGACTCAAGACTTTAGACTCTATAGCTTGAAATAATATAACAAGAAAGGGATATATTGCTAAATGCCTTGTAGCTTCTCCATTATAAGTATGGCGTGCTACGCACCCATAAGTGAGACTCTACTTGACACGACTTTGTTGGACATCTAATGACACTAAACCTAAGCTCTGATACTATCTTTGTCATGACCCAAACCAGGGCATGGCCATGATGGGTATCTCAAGTCCCACGTAGACTGAAGATCATCCCTTGAACCTAATAAAACCAAACATACCACACTCCATTGTTGGATGAATTCTGAACATATATCAAGATAGTGTATAACAGTCTAAGAAAGTCTTAAATGCATGTCCAAAACCAACCACCAATGATCGACCAATACTGTCTAATAACCACAGTAGTCTAAACAAAGCCTTCTAAACTATGATCTAAAATTGAAAATCAATAGTGTCGAAACATGCCCCTAATAAGTCAAAATGTAAAGGAAACCATAATTATGAAATAAGGTTTTCCAAAGTATGGAAGCTCACCACTTTAATATGACTCGCTAGCTAATCCCTAATCCAAGTCACTAAGCAGGAGGACTAGAAGTATAACCAATTCCTACATCGCATGGAGATACAACGTCCAAAGACGGTTAGTGGGGTGAATACTAGAATGTAACTTGAGGTTATGGATAAGATAATGTCATGATCAACATTTTAAAATCATTCAAAATTAATGCACCTAATCAAATGTATATATATATATATATATATACACATATATATAAATTATATGTTGGGATAGGGAACAAAGCTTAACATGCATTTCAAATCTTTAACCTGGATTATCTAGCTCAACCATCATATAATAGTATCCATGGTCTATATGGGCCCCAAATCTCACCGCATGGTTGGGCTCCAGTACGTGTAGCCGCATGAACCAGAGAATAATCTTATATATATGTATAAGGGGTACTCGAACCTCCCATCATATACCAAGGTGACTTAAGCACCCGATTATATAATGATTTAAGGGGACTCAAACCTCCCTAATCATGAAATAATAATAAGGGGGACTTGAACCTCCCTGGTCACTTTGACCACCGCATTCGTAAATACAGTTTCCAGTATCGATCACTCGAACCTCTACTTTCACGACTCACAACCTTTATTAAAGCCCAATTAAAATAAGTATCACATATTCCCATTCATTTAACTAGATTCCACATTAAGGCATACATTGTTGGTATCATCATACCGACTACACTTGCAAGGTAACAAACATACATGTACAAGACTATTTATTATTATAATAATAATAGAGCATTTTGATCCGGGCATGTAGTTTTTTTATGTCCAGCCATCTTATATACGGAGCACTTATTTTTTTGTTTGAAATAATGACACCACACCTCCTCTTTATTCTCCTTCTTCCCGATTTTCTTAATTCAACATATGGACGAGATATTTTTCTCTCCAAAACCTGCAATGGAGTAATCCAAGAATCTTAAGAAGGCACTGAATTAATTCTTACAATATAAAATTATGTATTTTTCCACTAAATAATATGGATATGATTACTCGTAAATTTGATTTTAAAATTATGCACCATATTAGACTCAAAGCATTGTCATAGCACATGGACAAGGTATTTTGTCCAAGTCAAAACTCTACATGCACAAGTTCTTCTTTGAAGATCGACCATGGCAACATCACCATGGTTGTTGATACTGAACTTGTAATTTGCTATTTTATGGGCCAATAACTTATTCTCCACATTACTATATTTTTATTGTTATTTTATCATTAAAGAAACAAGTTTGTTTGGTGAGTTGACCAACTCCATACGCCACTCTTGAAATAATTCAATCTCAAAGTTTATTTCCTAAAATAGAGCGACAATGAGAAATTCTCTTTCGACGTCAAATATTGCATTCTTCAACAACAATATTCCAAGTGTATTCCCATATGGTAGGGTATGGGGAGGGTAGAGTGTACGCAGATCATACCACTACCTCAGGTAAAGTAGAGAGGTTGTTTCCAATAGACCCCAGGCTTAGGACTGATAATAGTATACCAAACACAAAAGATAAGTGCATATAAACCAGTACGGTATGCAAAATAAACTAACAGTATAATAAACCCCAAAGATAGGTGCATATAAGTTAGTACGGTATGAAAAATAGCCACACAATAATACTACAGCCACAACACCACGAACAAGAAAATCTAGACAAAAGAACGCTCCCCTACTATTATCGATGCACTCCTACCCCCTATCTCTCTACTCTAATCCATGTTCTCCACATCTTTCTATCAAGGGTCATATCCTCTGTAAGTTGTAACTACTCCATATCATGCCTAATAACCTCCTTCCAATATTTCTTTGGTCTACCTCTACCCTGCCTAAAACCATTCATAGTCAGTGTCTCACACCTTCATACTATAGCATCACATGCCCGAACCAATGTAACCCCACTTCTTGCATCTTGTCCTCTACTGAGGCAACTCTCACCTTCTTTCGAATAATCTTATTACTCACCCTATCCTTCATAGTATGTCCACACATACATTGTAACATTTTTATCCATACCACCTTCAACTTTTGGATATGGAAGTTCTTAACTGGCTAACACTCCGCTCCATACAACATAGTCGGCCGAACTACCACTCTATAGAACTTACCTTTAAGCTTTGGGGCACCTTCTTATCATATAAATTTCAACCACTCTGCCCCAATATGATGTGTGATATCCTCGTCAATCTTATCATTGCCCTAAATTATAGACCTTAAATACTTAAAACTCTCTCTCTTCTGAATGGCTTGAGAGTCCAGCTTCATAACCACTCCAACCTCCTGTGACACATTACTAGATTTGCACTCCAAGTACTCTTGGTTCTACTTAACTGAAATTCTTTAGAATCAAACGTTTGTCTCTAAATCTCTAACTTATTATTAACTCTACCCCGAGTCTCGTCAATTAGTACCATATTATCTGCCAATAACATACACTAAGGCACCTTCTCCTGAATATGTCGCATCAAAACATTCATTACCAAGGCAAATAAAAATGGGCTAAGAGTCGATCTCTGGTGCAACCTATCAAAATTGGAAAGTGCTCTGAATCTCTACCTACCATCCTCACATGAGTCTTTGCACCATCATACATATCCTGAATCAACCTAGTGTACGCCACGGGCACCCCTCTAGCCTCTAAGCACCTCCATAAAATCTCCCTGGGAACTCTGTCATATGCCTTCTCAAGATCAATAAACACCATGTGCAAGTCCTTCTTCCTCTCCTAAAATTGCTCCACTAATCTCAAACATTTTATTTTTCAACTCAACAATATTTGACATTATAATATTATACCTATAAAAAATCTCTTAGTAAGACATTGTATTACAATAAACTCAAACAAGACACTAAATTTATAATATTGTATCTATTTTTAGACAAATGGCCCTGCTCTATTAGTAGAATCTGAGACATTTCCGATGTTCAACTACCTCGGTTTCATATTCGTTAATTGATTAACATGGTCATAGAACTTAAGTCTATCGTACGCTTTTGCTGATTTATAAAAATAAGATACGACTTTTGAATTGTGAAAATTATTTTGAATATTTTCTCCAAGGTGCCTCTTGCAACAAACATAGTGAGCTAAAAGGTAGACAATTGAAATTAACTTTTGGATACTTGGATGCATATCAGAAATTATAAGCAACTCATCAGTATCATCTACATAGCTTCTCATTTGTTCAAAAAAATATTGTCTTGAGGCATCACATTCCTTATCCATTATATAAAAAATCACTGAAAAGATATAATTCTCTACATCCTGTGCCAGCGTTGAGTAAAACTCCTTCATACTTGTTCCTTAAGAATATCTTGGGGATTTCTATGACTTTTCTCATTTGTTTAAAACCATAAATCAAATCCACATAGGCTAAAAAACTAGTTGAAATTTCCATTTTCATCAACCTGTAATGTTGTCTTAATTTCTAAATCTTTGAACTCAAGCATATAATGGTATATATCCAGCACTGCATACCTGTGCTCATGTGTTCCCTAACCAAAGACCTTGCAATCTCTATGTCCTTATAAATATTCCAATAACTCACCTTACAACTCAATTATGTATGGAGTTGAATGGTCATAGGACTTGTAAATGGGTCTTTGCCATTGGGGAGGCTATTTTGAAGTATTTACTAATGACCTTTGTCGTGGCATGAAGATTATGGATCGTAATATACTTCAAAACATATGTGTGATACTTTTCATAAGTTCTAATGCATAATCTATCAGAACATATGAATTTTACACCCCTTACCAACCAATTACACTCCGAATGTGCACATCTAAAATAATATGCACTATGTAAACTAATCACCTTCTTGAGGCTGAAATCTTTTTTCAAGTAACATGCAATAAAGTGACTAGTTCTTTGTAATACCCCAAGTTTAGGACTCTAAAATTTCTAGAGTATTGATAATACTGCCATGACTACAACCCAGGTGATAAGTTGTTATCACTCATTATGAGCCGTAGGATGGGACTCGTTATCATAATAGTAATATTTCTCTGAGTTTCTTCCTTGACCATGAGTCGACGTCATGAGTCATGATGTTTGATAATGAGTCATGTTGAGGAACTTATTATTATAACTGTGAGTTGCCAGCTTTATATCCCTTAGGTAATGAGCCCAGGTAATGACTCGTGATCAAACTTATGAGTTATTACCTGACCTGTAATGACTGGGCCTAATTTTTCTTGCATGTTTTAATTGGGGGATCTTTCATCTTTTCCTACCTATACACTATGCCTCACAGCATAGAAATATATAAAGGACCCTCTTAATATCAGTTATCAAAATCAAATGCTACTCTCTTCTCTCTTAATCCCAAGTCAAGAGAAAACTAGGGTTTACAAGGAATTCACTCTTCAAGATTTAAACTCTGAATTTCTTTAAAATTATTATGTGATTTAGGCATGTTTATCATCCCTAAATTTAAATTTTATACTATGACATGTTTTAATCATTATTTATGTGATTTAATCGTGGGTTTGAAATTGAATTAAGGGATTTTGGTTGTTTACTATTGGAATAGTTTTCCCATGTTTTGAATATGTCATTTATGCATTGATAAATATTTTTTGGGATGGAATGAATGCACTTTTGTGGTTATTGGAATGGGGGACACGAGTTTCCCTATATTGATGCATTTTGGCTTGAAAATTGGTATTAACCTCAACCCATCTTTCATGAATTTGATTTTAAATATGGAATTTGCATGGTTTAACCCACTTTTGGAACTATTGTATTTCAATAATGGCTAAAAGGATAAAAACATATTTGAAAGGCCCTTGATAGCCATGATTTGGATTTAAAAAGGAACTTGCGAGTCAAATTGGTTAATTAGATTGGAATGACATAACTGGATTAGCTTACAAGCATAATTGGTATGATGATACAAAGTGGTAATGCCTAAATATAATACTCCTTAGTTTATGGTTGGGATTATGTTTAAAATGATTGTAATTTGGGCTTAAAGGGTGTTGTGTAGGTCACCGTGGAGGTAGAGGTCCCGGGAGGACTAGCACCGAAAAACACATTTGCTAATGTAGGTGTCTATATAACCATGTGATTGGTTCACACATTATATTTTAGGATGGATGGAGCCTTGGTGTCTTTGTACCTTTTTTTCAAATTTTCTCGGTTCATGTGACTAACATGTGCTGAGGCCTTTCAGCAGGGGAGCTGAACCCATATCGCCTGTAGGTGCTCCTAGGATGGATAGAGCTACATAGTCCAAGTTAATATTTTTAAACTCTCATGTTTATGACCCTTTACCCTATCTCGGCATTTTATATATGTATATATAAATGTGTTCATGTGGTTTATGATTGGATTTTAGACATGGCATTGTTTTATAACTTTCCCTAAGTTACATGCCAATGCTTATCCCACTGACCTCTCCTGGACATTGCATCATTTCATAATATAGGGTCCTAGGGTTCTTTTGTTACTCTTTTACATCGTTAGGTGGTGCGGATATTAGTTGAGTTATTGTGAAGAGGTGAGCCTCTATCATTTGGAAAGATTTACCATTTCATTAGTTTTTTTTTTATTTTGGAAATTGTGACTTTTCTTTGTCATGGTCGGCGGCATGTCCCAACCTAGGTTTGTATTTTGGTTTAGAGAATTTTGTGGACGAGTATGGATTGGATGTTCTCTTTGATTATTAGAATTTCTTAGACTTATCTACATTTATTTTCATTTATGGTTGCCTTCCACTATTTATCTTTATTATGTTCTAGATATTAGGCTAAGGGGGCGATCTCTGGTTCATGGTAGGATTGAAATACCTATCACGACTAGGCCCTGGTTTGGGTTGTTACAAGCTTAGTATCAAAGCATGATTTAGGGTTGTTGGATTTCCATAAAGCCATGTCAAGTGGAGTCCCTTTTATAGGTATGTAGCATGTCACACTCATAAGGGAGAGGCTACAGGGCATTTAGAAATATTTTCCTTTCTTATGTTCTATTTTGGGCTATAGAGTCTAGTTGTCATGAAACTTCTCTAATTCCTAGATTTCTTGCATTTTAGATCATGCCTCCTCGAAGATCTGACATTCATAGAAACTCTGTTGGACCCTCTATACTACCTATGGAAAATATAGATGGAACTCACTCTGTTTATGAAGTGCAAACTTAATCTAGGGCCCCTGCTCTAACTGTGCCACTCCACGTAGAGTTTCACCAGTCCCCACTAGTCCTCTTTGGGCTTCACGAGCTGGTGATATTTATGACCGAATGCCCCAAGAAGATGTCTCTAATAAAGAGTCCTATCAGTCTATTCATATGCTTACTCAGTTGGTGGCATTGCAGTCTCATCAGTTTGGTCATGTCGATTCTTTTACTTTTTCATTTAAGGTCACTCAGGTTGGACAGTTTATGAGGTTTAATCCCCCTTCCTTTAAAGTATCTAAGGTTGACAAGGATCCGTAGGGGATTATTGATGAGATGGAGAAAATCTTTAGGGTGATGCATGCTACTGATGTAGAGGGTATGGAATTTGTTGCTTATCAGTTGAAGGATGTGGCTTATCAATTGTATGAGAAGTGGAAGGTGATAAGGGGTGATGATGATGAACAGGTGGTGTAGGATAAGTTTTTGGGTGCCTTTCTTGATCACTTTTTTTCTCAGAATTTAAGGAAAATTAAGGCAGAAGAGTTTGTGAACTTAAAGCAGGGGAATATAAGTGTGAAAGAGTATGCTCTAAAATTTCAGCAGTTGTCCTATTATGCACCAGAGTTAGTGGCTAACGCGAGGTCCAAAATAAGGAAGTTTGCATCTGGTTTGTCTCGTGACTTAGTGCTGAAATGTTAGGCTGCTAAAGTTAAACAATGATATGGACATCTCCAGGATAGTGGTTTATATACAACAGGTTGAGGATGAGAAAAAGAAGTAGGAAGATATGAGAGAGAGGCAGAATAAGAAGTTTAGATATTTGGAGCAGGGTGCAGGGTAGCAGAATAGTGAGAAAGATGGTGGACAGTGGACTAAGAAGAAGAATTAGGGAAATTCTTATTCGACAACTAGTGTTACTTATCCTAAGCAATCTGGTCATTTTAGTTTTTAGGCTAAAAATGGTCCTAAGGCATATGGTGCCCAGTCTCAGGCTAGCGGAGGTCAGTAAGCCCCACTTTATCCTTCTTGTAGATTTTGTGGATATCTTCACCGTATTGTGATGAGGAGGGAAACTTGTGCTTTAATTATGGTCTGCCCGAATATATGCAGAGCAACTGTCGAGAAGCTAAAGTTTCCACCGAAGCTAATAAGGTCTCGGGTACCACTTTTTTGGCTCCTGCACCAAAAGGTGCCACTTCAGGTACTGACACTGGCCAAAATCATCTCTATACCCTTACTACTCGCCAAGAATCTGAGGAATCCCCCAATGTTGTCACCGATATACAAAAGCTCTTCTCTCATGATGTGTATTATTTGCTTGATTCAAGTTATACCCATTCTTATGTGACTCCTTATGTGGCTGTACATTTTGGTTTTTGTCCTAAAAATATTTCTAATCCCCTTTTTTATATCTACTCTGATGGGTGACTCTATTGTTTCTAGAATGATCTATAGGGGTTGTGTGGTGTCTGTCTTTCATAGAGAGACATTGGTAAATTTAATAAAGCTTGACATGGTGGATTTTGATGTAATCTTAGATATGGTTTGGATTCATTTGTGCTATGCATCTTTAGATTGTAGGACCCAAAAGGTCAGTTTCCAATTTCCTAATGAACCTGTATTGAATGGGAGGGGATTTTCTTGATACCCAATGGGTGGTTTATTTCCTATCTTAGAGCTCAGAAATTGATTTTAAAAGGGTGTTTGTATCATTTAGTTCAGGTTAAGGATTTTGACTTCGAAAGTCCTATGTAATCAATCCCTGTGGTTAATGAATTTCCCGCAGTGTTTCCTGATGATCTTTCTGGAATTCCTCCTGATAGGGAAATAAATTTTGGGATTTATCTTCTATCGAATATCCATCCTATTTCAAGTCCTCCTCATAGAATAGCTCCAACTGAATTAAAGGAGCTAAAGGAGAAATTAAAATATCTTCTTGATAAAGGGTTCATTTGTCCTAGTGTCTCTCAATGGGGTGCTCTTATGTTTTTTGTGCAAAATAAATATGGGTCCCTTCGGATGTGTATAGACTATCATCAGCTAAATAAGGTGAAGGTGAAAAATAGGTATCCTCTTTCTAGGATTAATGAGCTTTTCAACCAGCTTCAGGGTGCTAGGTGTTTCTCTAAAGATTGATCTTTGTTCAGGCTATCATCATTTGAAAATTAGGGAGGTTAATATTCCTAGGACTGTTTTCCAAACCTGGTATGGTCACTATGAGTTTTTGGTTATGTCATTTGGGTTGATTAATGCTCCAGTTGTATTCATATATCTTATAAATTAGGTGTTCATGTAGTTTTTGGACTTGTTTATGATAGTTTTTATTAATGACATCTTGTTGTACTCTAAGAGTGAGGAGTATCATGCCAATCACCTCTGAATTGTGTTGCAGACTCTTAAGGACCAGAAGTTATATACAAAATTTTCTAAGTGTGAATTTTGGCTAAGTGTTGTGAACTTTCTAGGGAATGTCATTTCTAGTGAGGGGATCAAGGTGTATCCATAGAAATTTAAGGCAGTTAAGAAATGGCCTAGACCCATGACTCCAACCGATATAGGAACTTCTTAGGCTTGGCTGGGTATTATAGGAGATTTGTAGAGAGTTCGTCATATGTTGTTGCTTCATTGACAAAATTAACTCAGAAAAAGGTTAAGCTTTTATATTCTGATGCTTGTGAGCTTAGTTTTGAGAAGTTGAAGGATAAGTTGACTTTTGCGCCAATTTTAACTCTGCCCAAGGGTACTGAAGGTTTTGTTGCTTTTTGTGATGTATCCCATATGGTATTAGGTTATGTTTTGATATAGCATGGTAAGGTCGTAGCTTATGCTTCCAGGCAGTTTAAGGTTCAAAGAGGAATTACCCAACTCACGATCTAGAGTTGGCAGTTGTGGTCTTTGCTTTGAAGAACTGGCGCTATTACTAGCATAGAGTGCATGTAGATATCTATTTAGATCATAAGAGCTTACAATACGTGTTTATGTAGAAAGAATTAAATCTCAGGTAAGGCAGTGGCTAAATATACTTAGGGATTATGACATAAGCCTTCACTACCATCCAAGTAGAGCTAATGTTGTTGTTGATGTTCTTAACAGGTTGTCTATGTGGAGCTTATCCTATATTGATTAGGAGAAAAAAGAATTGATGTAGGACATTCACAAGTTGGTTAACTTTGGAGTTTGTCTTCTAGACTCTAGGGATGGGGAATTGATTATTCTGGAAGTGATTAAGTCATCTATTGGTGCTGAGGTGAAGAAGAAATAGGCCTTGGATCCCATACTTATGTAGATTAGTGATGATGGGGGTCAGCAGAAGGTTATGGCATTTAAAATTAGGGGAGATAGTATTCTGAGGTATCAAGAAAGATCATGTGTTCCTGATGTTGATAGGCTGCGAGAAAGGATTTTGATTGAGGCTCATAAGTCTAGATATACAGTTCTTTCAGGCTCGACTAAGATGTACTATGACTCAAAATAGTTCTATTAGAGGAATAATATGAAGAGAGATGTGGCAAACTTTATGGCTAAATGCATGGTTTGTCAGCAAGTCAAGGTTGAAAACTTAAGGCCTGGTGGCATGTTCAAGAGATAGAGTTTCCCATGTAGAAGTGGGATATGATTAATATGGATTTCATTAAGGGTCTATTCGCGGTCTCGAAACCAGTATTACTTGATTTGGGTCATTGTGGATAGGATGACTAAGTTTGATCACTTCTTGCTTGTGAGGACTAACTATTCTAGAGAGGATTATGCTAAGTTATTTATTTAGAAGATTGTCAAGTTGCATGGAGCGCCTGTGTCCATCACTTCAGAACTGGGTAATAATTTTTATATCAATTTTTTGGCGTTTGTTGTAGAAAGGTTTGGGTACTACGATGAACCTTAGCACCGCTTTCCTCCCTCAGACAGATGGACAAGCGAAATAGACTATTCTAACTTTGGCATATATGGTAAGGGCTTGTGTGATTGATTTTGGAGGTAGTTGGGTTGATAATTTACCTCTTATTAAGTTTGTGTACAATAATAATTACCATTCAAGTATTCAGATGGCTCCTTTCGAGGCTCTCTATGGTAGGAGATATAGGTCTCCTATTGGGTGTTTTGAGGTTGGTACGACTAGGTTGTTTGGTCTTAACTTGGTTCACCAAGCCATGGAGAAGGTAAAAGTGATTAGAGAAAGACTTAATACTACTTAGAGTCACCAAAAGTCTTATGTGGATGTAAGGTGGAGAGAGTTGGAGTTTGAATTAGTGATTAGGTGTTCTTGAAAGTTTCTCCTATGAATTGAGTAATGAGATTTGGGAAGAAATGAAATCTTAATACCCGTTATGTTGGTTCGTACCAAGTTGTAAGGAGAGTTGGAAATGTATCTTCTGAGTTAGATTTACCAACTAGTTTGGCTTTTATTCATCCTGTTTTTCATATGTCTATGCTGAAAAAATATGTGGGTGATCCTTTCTTGATAGTGCCTATTGAGGATGTAGGTGTTACAGATTCCTTATCTTATGAGGAAGTATCAATTCAGATATTGGATAGGCAAGTTCGTAGGTTGACGACCAAAGATGTAGCTTCGCTGAAGGTCATTTGGAGAAATCAAAAGGTGAAAAAAGCTACATGGGAGGCTGAAAAAGACATGAAGGCCAAATATCCATTCTTGTTTTCTGGGTTGGACGAACATGTTTAAGGTATGAGTTACTTTTTTTCCTTATCGCTTTTCAAATTTAATCTTAGTTCTCGGTTGCATTCCCTATATTATCGTGCTAATAGGTACCCTAGCTTCTCATTCGGGTACGAGTGACCTTAAGGGGGGTAATGTAATACCCCTGGTTTTAGGAATCTAAAATTTCCAGAGTGTTGACAACACTGCCATTACAACGACCCAGGTGGCGATTCGTCATCACTTGTCACGAGTTATAGGATAGAACTCATTATCACAATAGTAAGGTTGCCCGAGTTTCTGCCTTAACCACGAAGCGATGTCATAAGTCATGACATCTAATAATGAGTCGTGTTGAGGGACTCGTGGTCATAACAGTGAGGTGCTAGGTTTATGGTCGTTACCTGACCCATGACGATTGAGCCCAATATTCCTGCACATTTTAATTAGGGGTTCTTTGGTCTTTTCCTACCTATACATTATTCCCCATTACTTAAAAACATCTAAAGGACCCTTTTAACATTAGTTATCAAAATCAAACACTACTCTTTCCTCTCTAAATCCCAATTCAAGAGAAAAATAAGGTTTACAAGGAATTCACTCTTCCACCTTCAAACTCCAGATTTCTTCTAAATTTTTGTGTGTTTGACGCATGTCTCTCATCTGTAACTTAAAATTAAATACTATGGCATATGTTTTAATTATTGTTCATGTGATTTAATCGTGGGTTTGAAATAGGGTTGGGGGTTTTTATTGTTTACTATTGGAATGGTTTTCCCATGTTTTGAATATGTCATTCATGCATTGATAAATGGTTTCTTGGGATGGAATGGATAAAATTTTGTCGTAATTAGAATGGGAAACATGGGTTTCCTCAAATTGATGGATTTTGTCTTCGAAATTGGTATCAACCTCAACCCATCTTTCATGACTTTGAATTTTAAATATGAAACTTGAATGGTTTAACCCACTTTTGAAACTATTGAATAGCACTAATGGCTAAAAGGATAAAAATAGATTTGAAATGCCCTTGGTGGTCATGGTTTGGATTTAAAAGGGAACTTGGGAGTCAAATTGGTTAATTGGAATGACATAAATAGATTAGCTTGCAAGCATAATTGGTATGAACATACCAAGTGGTAAATGCCTTAATATGAGAATCCTTAGTTTATTGTTGGATGGAGCCTTGGTGTCTCATCCCTTCTTCAAATTTCCTCAGTTCGTGTAGCTAACACGCGCTGAGGCCCTTTTAGTTGGGAGAGCTGAACCCATATAGCATGTGGGTGCTCTTAGGATGGATAGAGCTACATAGTCCAGGTTAATGTTTTTAAACACTCATGTTCATGACCCTTTACCCTATCCTAGCATTCTATATATGTATATGTGAATGTGTGCATGTGGTTTATGACTAGATTTTGGCCATGGCGTTATTTTATCACTTTTCCTAAGTTATATGCCAGTGCTTATCCCACTAATCGTACCTGGACGCTATATTATTTCATGATGTAGGATCCTAGGGTTATTTTGTTACTCCTTTGTAATGTTAGGTGGTGTGGATATTAGTTGAGTTGTTGTGAGATGGTGAGCCTCCATCATCCAGAAAGCTTTACCATTTTATTATGTTTTTTTTAGATTTTGGAAATTGTGACTTTTTTTATCATGGTCGGGGGCATGTCCCAACCTAGGTTGGTATTTTAGTTTAGACGCTTTTGTGCACAAGTGTATGTTGGATGTTCATTTTGATTATTATACTGTCTTTGCCTTATCTACACTCATTGCCATCTATGGTTGTATTCCGTTGTTTATCTTTATTGTGTTCTGGATGTTAGGCTAAGAGGGTGGTCTCCAGCTCATGGTGGGCTTGAGGTACTCGTCACGACTAGGCCCTAGTTTGGGTCGGAATATTCTTCCTTGCCCTTAAATGTTATTCCCTTGTAAAAAACTATTTCATCATCTTGAAGATTGCTCGACTGTGTTGATTAAGAACTACATATTGTATTGCTCACAACAACAGGTGTAGGTGTTTGGTCCTCTTCCAGTTTATCTCTACTCTCATCATTTTTAATATTCATGTCTATGCCATCCAATTCATTATTTAAAATCTCTTATTGGTCTTGTTCTACTTATTGATTTTCTATCGGGTTTTCAATAACGTATACCCTTAAAATGGGCTAGTTGCATCACTTAGATAAGCATTAAAATAAACTTGATCGCTTATATTACAAGGTAGGACACTCTAATTTTCCAAAGAGTTGTGCATGTAACTGATGACAAGATCATTTGGTTGGCAATTTAGTCCACAATTAATGATTATTAAGTTCAAAAAAATCATCATACATCACATCTTTTTGGACTGTCATCACTATCATCTCTAACATGTTACCATCCTTTTAATGTCAAATAAATCGATTATTCTTCTCGATCCACTCACCATTACAATCAACACCTATTGTTATTGAATCCTCTATTAATGATACTTAAAGAAATTTGTTAAGAAAATTAATAATGATAGTATAGTAAAGTTGAGTGGTTATGTACTATAACAAAATTATATGCACTATCATTGTCCTAAAAGATAAGCATATGTTGTAATAGATGAGTCACCTGGTGCAGTAGATAACTCATCTGCTACAGCAAATGATATATTTATTGGGTGCATGTTCAGAACCAGTAGCTCAATCTAACAAGTAAGTCAACTGCTGCAACAAACGAGTGATCGATTACAATAGATGCTTATCTATTAGATTCAAGTTTGGGTTCTGAACCAACTTTGCCAGCTGATATAAGATGAATCTAACAGGCAAGTCGTCTGTTGTAGCAGATGACTTACTTATTTTATTGGGATGTAATAACATGAATCCAATAGGTAGGTTAACTGTGCAATAGCTAGGTCATCAGTTGCAGCAAATGATTTACCTGTTGGAAGCACTTTAATAGTAGTGGAAACAATCCAACAGTTGTTGTATTCATATACAACTCTTATTCGATACGCTACTGAAAATTGTTGAAAAAATAGCACATATATTCAGATGAGAAATTGAACTAAAAATCATTATTTTACTTACTAAAATTACCTATGAAGTAACATTTAGTGATATACGAACAAAATCTTGTTCAAAAATTTGGTCCAATAGTAGTAGTAGCAGCAACAACAATAATGATGATGACAAGCAGTAGAGGAGAAGATAATGATGAACAATAAGAAGAAGAACATGATGACGAAGAGTAAAAAGTAGCAACAACAGACAATAACATATAACAACAGACAACAACAATGAAAAAAAAGCAAAGACAGAGAAAAGAGCCAAGAGCAGCGTTAAATAAAAAAACTTAGGGATGTGAAATCATTCCCTTAATCCTTAATCTAAAAGTTGTCACCCCTACTTAATAATTAAGACTTGAGTCATCTACACTTAATATCGAAACTCTTCTACCACCCTTAATTATTATCCCTAGTGACTGTGATGTTGTTATGGAATGCCCTTGCTTGAATACGTACATTAATGGTACAACACCTAGAAGTGAAATATCAAAATCGCCCTTACTTTTCATTTTAAACACAACTAAGCACACATGTTAATACTTTCAGCTTTACCCACATATCTACTATAGTAGAAATATTTGTTGAGCTACAACGGCCACATGAAAGTTGAATGAATTCAAAGGGACACATACATAGTCAAAGTCAATTAAGGAAATTTAGGACCTAATTATAATTTGTAAAACATTGGAAACAAGTATTACAATATTAAAAGTTATTTTCTCTCTTTCGTATTTCTAATTCAAAACTTTCTATTCCATCCTTTGTCTTTTTCTTCATATGCTTCTTTCTTTATTCTTCTCGCCCTTCTTCATCTTCTCCCTTCTTATCACATTTGTCATTTCTCTTTTGAATTTTTTTTTCTATCCTATCTTCTTGATATTTTTTTTCTTCTAAATTTTTTTTCTCTTTATCTTCATCTAGAATTTTTATTTTTTTTATTTGTGTAGTTTCATTTTCTTTTACTTCATCATTCAGATATTTTGAAATTTTTTAGAAAATAACTGGTGAAAAAAATTACAATCACAAAAAAACAATCGAGAGTTGTTTAAACAGCCGAAAGAGGTTGTATAAAAATCAAGAGTTGTTTAAACAAATGAAAGATATTGTTTAAACAATCAAGGATTGTTTGGAAATGGTGATGATGTGGAGTATGGGATGTATTTTGGGGCCCGGGGGGGTATTATTTAAGAAATCAAGAGTTGTTCAAGCGAATGAAAGATGTTTAAATAATTGAAAATAGTTTAAACATATACTAGTTATTTGAAAATGGTGATGACATGGAGGATTAGAGGTGGTTGGGGGGAGGTTGGATGGGGCTGAGGGGTGGAAGAGGGAGCAGGAGAAAAGTAGTGGGAGGTTTATGTAAATAAAAAATTGTAGGTGTTTGAAAATATGTTTTATTATCACTAATTGAAAAAGTATCTCTTCTACCACATTCTTAAGAGTTATGTCCTATATTCTTTATTTTCACTCTTAAAATTTCATTTTAATTTCCTCTCCCTGTTGGGTTACATTTTGACCCATTTAAATTTTGTTATTTGATGGATCATTTTGAATTCTAACACGTTGAATCAACCAAAAAATAGGTCATGACCAAACTAATAAAAATACTAGATGGATTGATGGATTAGACAAGTTTGGGTTGATTTTACCTCCCCTACATTTTTGTAGGTGACATCCCTGATAGGTCATTTGATATAGTGTATAAAAGAAGTAATGAATAGAGTATATTAGTAATTAAGTGATTATTTATATTGAGATTATTTCTTATCCACTATTCATTTTAATGTACTGAGGGTTATTTTGTCTTTAGTCTTGCTTATCCGTGCATTAATAAGTCTTATATTGCTGATACTATAATTTGCTATGTAGGAATTAGTTATACACTCTGTAATAAGAAAAACTGTATATAACTAACACTTTTATTAGTTATATACATAGGCCAAAAATACTACCAAACAAAGAATTAAATAATACCATGATCAATACATGGATTAAATTTTCTAATACATTCTACCAAGCAACCCTCAGTAATTGCTGATTAATACTCAATTTGTCCCAATTTATATGAATTACTTTTTTAACCAGCCCAAAATATAATGACATATTTCTATATTTAGTAGTAACAATTTAACTTTAAAATCCTCTTGCTACCCTTAATGAAATGATTTATAGAGACACAAACATCTATGACTTATTTTAAACCACGAGTTTTTAAAGTTCTCTTTCTTTCTTAAACTTTGTGCCAAGTCAAAATAACTAATATAAATTTCTTTAATTTTATGCCAACTCAAAGTAACTCTAATAAATTGGAATGAAGAGTGTACAATTTACATGTATATCCTAATTTTACATATTAATTTTCAATTACGTTTTTTAAAAAATTAGTAAAAGGAATTCTCCCTTTTGTTCAATGTAAGTTGGGACATTGAATTAAGGGTGACACAAATATTTTAAAATTGAGTGTATGTAACTCAAGTCTTAATTATTGAGTTTGGATGACTATTTTTAGGTTAGGGATTAAAGAAATAAATTCATATCCCCGAGTTTTGAGACTTACACTTTGGTCCATCTATATAAAACCCCAAAACTAAAAAAGGAGGTGGAAAAATTGCGTTGCTTCTTCTCTCTTCACTTTTTTTCTTCCATTGTTGTTGTTCTTCTTCTTCTTCTTCTTCTTCTTCTTCTTCTTCTTCTTCTTCTTCTTCTTCTTCTTCTTCTTCTTCTTCTTCTACTTCTTCTTCTTCTTCTTTTTATTCTTTCCATCATCATTATCATCTTCTATTGTTGCTTATCGTTACATTGTTGTTGTTGTTGTTGTTGCTGCTACTATTGTCATTGGATCAAATTTTTGGAGACAATTATGTTTGTATATCAGTGGACATTACTTATAGGTGATTTTGGTAAGAAAAAATAATAATTTTTAGTTCAATTTTTCATTTGGTATATCTGCTGTGTTTTCAATAATTTTCTCTAGTGTATCAACAGTTGTTGTATATGAATACAATAGTTGTTGGATTGTTTCCACTATAGTTAATATACTTCAAACAGACAACTCATCTGTTGCAACAGATAAGTCATTTGTTAAAAAAGATGATCTAGTTGTTTTAACAGATAACCTACTTGTTGGATTCATGTTACAGCAGCTCAATCAAACAGATGATCCACTTGTTGGATTCATGTTATAACAGCTCAATCCAAAAGATAAGTCATTTGTTACAACAGATGAGTCATTTGTTGCAAAAAATGAGTCTTATTTTGCAATAAATGAATCATTTATTGTCGTAGATAACTTACCTGTTGGATTAAGATAATGTTTCTGAACATGCCCCCAACAGATAAGTCATCTGCTATAACAAATGAGTCATCTATTGGTATAATGATAGTGCATATAATTTTGTTGTTTTACATAGCTATTCAACTTTACTATTCTATCATTATTAATATTTAAAAAAAAATTCTTTAGGTACCATTAATGGAGCATTCAATAACAATTGGTGTTGGTTCTCATAGTGATCTTGTCATGGAAAAATAAATATTAAAGTACATCAATTCAAAAAATAAGTTATTGGCCTATCAAATAGCCAATTACAAGTTCAGTATCACTGATCATGGTGATGTTGTCATGGTCGATCTTCAAAGAAGAATTTGTACATGTAGAGCTTTTGACTTGGACAAAATACCTTGTCCACATGCTATGGCAGCACTCCAAACCCAATATGGTGCCCAATTTGAAAAGAAGATTAATGAGTAATTATCTTTATATTATTTGGTGGGAAAATACATAATTGCATATTGTGAGAATATTAATTCGATGCCTCGTGAAGATTCTTGGATTGTTCATGTGGAGATTATGGAAAGAGAATACCTCCTTTATATGTTGACCAAAGCAAACCGAAAGAAGGCGGTGAATAAAAGGAATGGAATCGAGAATCATTTCCAACAAGAAAAAATAAGTGCTCCATGTGTAAGATGGTTGGCCACAAAAGAATTACATGTCCGGATCGAAATGCTCAATAATTATTGTAATAGTGAATAGTTTTGTTGTTAGTTTAATTATGAACTTGATAATTTTAACTCATTTTTATTGGTAATATACGTTATTTATTATATAAAATATATTTTTATTTATGATCCAACAACTGTTGAAAAAGAGAAGAACAAAAAAATTACAATTAATTTGTAGATTATTGAAAAAAGGTAATAAGAAGTTTAACAAATACAACACAACGCGAAAATAGTTTCCGAAGATTTTTTATTTATTGCAACAGATAAGTCATCTGTTGGAAGAAATCAAACCACTAGCAAGACTTATTTTGATTTCTTCCAACAGATGGCCCATCTATTGTAACAGATGTCTATATCTATTTGATAATTTCCAACAAATGAATCATCTATTACAACAGGTTAGTCATCTGTTGTGACAGATGTCTATATCTATTTCATAATTTCATACCTCTTGATACCTCTTGAAGACCTATTGTAATTTCTTCCAACATTTTAGTCATCTGTTGCAACAGATGGATGATCTATTGCAATAAATGAGTCATCTACTGAAAAAAATCAAACAACTAGCAAGACTTGGTTTGACTTCTTCCAACAATTTAGTCACCTGTTGCAACATATATCTATATCTGTTTGCTTATTTTCAACAGATGAGTCAGTTGTTGCAACAGGTTAATCACCTGTTGTAAAATATAGCTCTATTTGTTTGACTAATTTGATGTGAAATGATTCATATTAAATCATAATTAGTAATAAATAAATTAATTTAACTATATTTATCTTTTAATTAATAAGTTCAATTATAATTTAATTAATTCCATAATAATTACATGTCCAATTAAGTGTATTTTTCCTAAATAGAGTAATCAATTAACTAATTTGATGTGAAATGATTCATATTAAACTATTATTATTAATTAAAAAATAATTTAACTATAATTATCTTTTAATTTATAATTTTAATTAATTTCATATTAATTACATGATCAACTAAGTGTATTTATCCTGAATAGAGTGATCAATTAACTAATTTGATATGAAATGATTCATATGAAATCATGATTAGTAATAAATAAATTGATTTAACTAAAATTAACTTTCAATTAATACGTTCAGCTGCAATTTTAATGAATTACATAGTAATTACCTGATCAACTAAGTGTATTCGTCTTGTATAGAGTGATCAATTGACTAATTTAATGTGAAATTATTCATATTAAATCATGATTAGAAATAAATAAATTGATTTAACTAAAATTAGTTTTCAATTAATAAGTTTAATTGCAATTTTAATGAATTGCATAGTAATTACATGATCAACTTGGTGTATTCTTCTTGAATAGAGTGACCAATTGATTAATTTGACGTGAAATGATTCATATTAAATAATAATTAGAGATAAATAAATTTATTTAACTAAAAGTTAGGTTTCAATTAATAAGTTCAATTGCAATTTTAATGAATTACATAGTAATTATATGATCAACTAAGTGTATTTGTCCTTAATAGAGTGATCAATTGACTAATTTGATGTAAAATGATTCATACTAAATCACGAATAATAATAAATAAATCGATTTAACTAAAATTAGATTTCAATTAAAAAGTTCTATTGCAATTATACTGAATTACATGGTAATTACATGGTCAACTAAGTGTATTCGTCCTGAATATAGTGATCAATTGACTAATTTGATGTGAAATGATACATACTAAATCATGATTAGTAATAAATAAATTGATTTAACTAAAATTAGCTTTTAATTAATAAGTTCAATTGCGATTTGCATGGATTACATAGTAAGTAATGATTAGCTAAGTGCATTCATCCTTAATAGAGTGATCAATTGACTAATTTGATTTAAAATGATTCATGTTAAACCATTATTAATAATAAATAAATAAATTTAACTATAATTATTTTTCAATTAATAAATTTAATTATAATTTTAACTAATTTCACAGTAATTACATGTTCAATTAAGTGTACAACCTATTGCAACAGATGTCTATATCTATTTGATAATTTCAAACAGTTGTCTTTATCTGTTTGATTATTTCCAACAGATGAGTCATCTGTTGCAACAAATGTCTATATCTATTCGATAACTTTCAATAGATGTGTCATCTGTTGCAATAGATATCTATATTCATTTGATAATTTCCAACATATGAATCATCTGTTACAACAAGTCAGTCATCTATTGTAATAGTTGTCTATATTTATTTGATAATTTTCAATAGATGTGACATATGTTGCAACAGGTTAGTCATCTATTACAATAGATGCATATATCTGTTTGATAATTTCCAACAAATGGGTCATCTGTTGCAATAGGTTAGTCATTTATTGCAATAGATGTCTATATTTTTTTGATAATTTTCAATAGATGAGTCATCTGTTGTAACAGATGTCTATATTTATTTGATAATTTTCAACAGATATGTCATCTATTGCAACAGATGCATACATCTGCTTGATAATTTTCAACAAATGGGTCATCTCTTGAAATATGTTAGTCATCTGTTGCAATATATGTCTAATTCTGTTTCATTATTTCAAATACATGAGTTATTTGTTGCACCGGATAATGCATCTGTTGCAATATTTGAACTTAGTAATCCATCTTTAGCAATAATCTAATATTTTTTAAAATCTAAGTATAAAATAGAATTTATGACAAAATAACCGATCATCAATTAAAATAAAATTCATAATAAAAATTAAATTCAAGCCATCACAAATTACATTAAATAATTCAACAAAAACATAAAATATAAAAATTATTATGTTGTCAGAACCCATAATTACATAGAAATAAAAGTCATCACAAATTACAAATTGTTTGATTAGGGCTCTAAACTCTTGCATACTCCATCAACAACCCATACAACTTGCATCATTTTAACAGAATTATCACACGTCAAAGTATCGGGAGTTGTCAAATTGGTCCCAGTTATTAAATGCTCTATGAAGGCAGGTGAATATGATGCACATGCATTACCAGTTTTATTTTTCGTAAGATTTGATCTTTCTCTTCTTCTCCTTCATCATTTTTATCATCTTCTTCATCATCATCTTCTCCATCCCTTTCTTTATCTACATCTACTTCATTTTCATTTTCATCACTTTCATCGTCATCTTTCTCATCTCCCTCACTTTCCTTGTCTCGCTAACTTTCTTCATCTCCTTGTTTATCTTTATTTAAATCTCCAGATTCATTACTTCTTTCTACTTTATCCTCATCCACTTTTTTCTTCTTTTTTTCTATATCTGGAGCTGATTGAGAATGGACTTTTGCTTGAGATTGAGATATTACTTGTACAACAAGCTCATCTAGTGGTGAATGTAGCCTAGCTACTTTACTTCTTCTTTTCTTGGAGTTGATTCACTTTCTCTTCTTTTGGGAATCATTTTATCTACAAAAAGAGAAAAATAAAAAAGATTATAATTGATTTATGCCCTCATCAAAAAAAGGATATGAGTAAATCTAACAAGTACAACACAGTAAAATAATAGTTCAACAGATGAGTTATCTGTTGTAACGAATGAGTGATCTGTTGGAAGAAATAAAAATAGTTTCAATACTGTTTTGATTTTTTCCAACAGATAGGTAATCTGTTGCAACAGATGAGTCATCTATTGAAAGAAATCAAAACTGTAGAGTATATTATTTTGATTTCATCCAACAGATTACCCGTTTGTTGCAACAGATAAGTGATCTGTTGGAAAAGATAAAATAATTTTAATACTGTTTTGATTTCTTCTAATAGATATGTAATCATCACCAACAACAACACAAGCAAATAAATACCACCAACACCAACACACACCAACAATACCAATATTTACTAATATATCAACACCAACAATATCAACATTTACCAACATTTACAAATATAACAACACAAACAAAATCAACAACTCCAACATTCAACTCCAACAACAGAAACATTTACCAACATTTACAAACACAACTCCACCACCAACACCAACACACACCCAACAACAACAACAAACACAAACAACAACAAACTCCCAAAAACAGAACAACAAACATCAGTAATCAACAGTTGTTTAAGTAAGTGTTCACTTAAACCAACAAAATCAATAGTTATTAGATTTGATCACAACAGATGTCTCGAAAAAAATTTAAAATTCAAGTTTCACTATTTTTACAACAATATTCGAGAACAAGAACTACAATAACAACAAAAAATCATATTTCACTCAGAAAAAATACACAATTTACATCAATCACCATATTATAAGAATAAATACCACAAATTAAGATTTTCTTGAGTCCCCATTTCGTTTTTAAGTAAAAAATATTAAAATTGTTAACCCATACTAGAAGAGAAGTTAACTCAACCCCCTCTTTTTCTTCATAACTAAAATGTCCTATTTTTTTAATTTAAAAATCAAACAAAAAAAGAGAAGTTCTACCTTTGAAAAGAGAGAAATTAAAAGTTGAAAGTCGAAAATAAATATGAAAAACTCGAAGCTGTTAGTCGCCGAAGGTTGAAAGTCATCGTAGAATGTTGTTACGTCGATCTGTTGTGAAAGGTTTGTTGCAGTTGTTGAACGTTGAGACTTGAGAGAGAGAGGTGAGACGTTTGAGAGGAGAGAGAAGGGGAGTTGTGATTTTGAAAACTAACTTTGTTTTTTATTTTTATTAAAAATAGTGGTGGATTATTTTGTATTTTTAAGAAGATTAAGAAGTTTGAAAAATGTTAATTGAGTTTAATTAACTTAAACTTATTTTTAATTGTCTTTGACCTTTAATCTTGGTCAAGAGTCACCAAAAACTAAAAAAGACTTAATAACCCTGTTGTTTAATTTCTCATGTAAGTTGGCCAAGATTAGAATAGACGAATCCAGTTCCAACTCAACAGAATGATCCAGTACACGTCCATCATATCATGCCCTCTAGTTTACCAAGAAAGCGTCAATTATCAGAATTGAATGCAGCAGAAAAAAAAAGAACTTACAATTACAAGATCAAACATCTAGCTAGAGCTCATAGCCAAATGTTGAAAGGGAATTCTTGATCACAGGCGTTCTAGTTATCAAGATTTCCCTTTACTTGTATACATTTCTTCTACAAACAAAATAAGCATCACCCTGCAGAGCATTTCCTTTTTGGTGTTATGTTAATTAGAAGTTGTGTTTCAAGAACAAGTGTTCATGAGGTGAAGCTGGTCCAATTTCTTCTTCCAAACTTCTCAACCCGTCAGTGCCATTTCCACAGTTCCTGATTTCTAAATTCTTTGCTTCAACATCTGCATCTGATACTGAAGACTTTCTCCTCTGAGATGATGCAACACTAGGGAAAGTAATCCAGGAAGGAGCTCTGAATTCAACGAACCTCTGATCCTCAGTTTCTGCAACATCTGTTGTTTCTGAGGTCGACCGATTTGATGAGGACTTCTTGTGCAATCTGCTGCTTCCTAGAACAACCTCTGTTGGCAAGATAGGCTGGTCATTGCTTGGACTACCCATCAATTGAGCAAGTGCTCTCTCTAAAGCAGTAGTTACTTTGTCCATTGATGGCCTCTCCTTCCCTCTCATTCTCACGCATTTGCTGGCTATATTAGCAATTCTTCGAAGAGCTTCAACATCAGAAGGTGGTGTCAAAACTGGATCCAGTATTGCTTCTATTTCACCAGCTTTGATTAATGGGACGGCCCACTCCACTATGTTCCCTTCATTGTATTGCATGTCAATGGCTTTCCGACCACTTAGAATTTCCAAAAGCAAAACACCAAAGCTATAGACATCAGATTTGGTCGTCAGATAATGTAGTCTGTAGTACTCAGGATCAAGGTACCCAAGTGTCCCTGCTGGTAACTCAGCTAAAGGAGAACTGCTATTAGCAGGTCCAAGCAAGGAAAGCCCAAAATCAGCCACTCGAGCATTGTGTTCTTCATCTATAAGGATGTTTGAGGACTTGATGTCTCTGTGAATCACAGGTGGACATGCATAACCATGCAAATATTCTATTCCCCGAGCAGCTTGGACTGCAATGGTTGCCCTTCTTATCCAATCCAATTTCTCCTTCTTTTTCCCGTGTAGATGTTGATGCAACGAGCCATTAGCCATGTACTCATAAACTAGCAGTCTCTCTCCACCTTCTTCACAATAACCAAGCAAATTGAGCAAATGAGCATGATTTAACCTGGACAGCAGGTCTAGCTCAGTGTGGAACTCCTTTGAATTCTTCTTCATGTCGGATGACATTATAGCCCTCTTGACCGCAACCACAGTACCGTCCTTCAAAACCCCCTTGAACACACACGAAAAGCTACCCTTTCCAACTTGTGATTCTTCTTTGAATCCCCCAGTTGCTCTATCAAGATCTTCATAAGTAAACATCTGAGCTCTCCTTATCTTAAGATCATCCAAATCAGCCCTATCTTTAGCGATTTCCTTTGGAAAAGAACCGTTCTTGTGAGGAACAGGATGTTTCCCTGAGCATCTACAGTTCCTTAATTTGTAGCGAACATATACAATCGAAGTCAGAGATACAAGACTCACCAAGAATACTGCAAATGCAACCTCAGCAACAATTACTGGTAACTGTAATGACCAAAATTTCGCACTCTTCCTTCCAGAAATAGCACTGGAACAGTTGTAAAAGCAGTCAACAGAGGTACAACTTGAGCAATTATATGTGCACTGTCTGTCTGTAGATGAAGTGCATTCACCTTGTTGATACATTTCAACAGGGCAGTCATTTGTGCAGGGAAGGCAAATGCGAGAATCAGGAGACTTGCAAGTTGCACTTCCATTGTTAAACTCATAGAAGCCAGAGGCACAAGGTCTAGATTTGCAGATTCCAGGAGAAACAGCCAGTGGTAGAGATGAGGGAAACCCATAACCCCAACAAACAGGAAAGAGTGAAACTTCCGCCAGGATTCCACAAGTGAAGTAATCACCAGCTGCCATCTCATAAAGCCTAACTCCACTAGGAGGTGGTGTGCTTTTCTCAACACTGTAACCCCAACAAACAACACCACGATCATAGCTCTTAATTCCACAAGCATGAAACTTACCACCAACAACAGATAGAATTGGATCACTGGGAGCCACCAATTCAACATTGAGTTGAGAAGAATGAGCAACAGAGAATTCCTGTTCAAGGTTCAAGCTCCTTCCCCAGCAATACACTCGAGAATTCACCCCCTCTAGAATCCCACAGACATGATATCCCCCAGCTGCAATCTTGAGAAATCTCAAATCTTTTGGTGCTAGGCTAATAACCTGGCTGCTAGTCTCATCGCCCCAACAGAGAACAGTTCTGTTGAGGGAAAACAAAGCACAATTGAACTCAGAACCAGCTGAAATAGACTGGATCTGACCGTCAAACTCGTTGTTTCTGGTCATGTTATAACCCCAGCAGTCGACGAGTGAAGTGTTCCTATGCTTCCCCATTAAAGGCTGCCTTAGTCCACACAAATGATTTTCACCTGCAGAGATTTCTAAGTATTGGGATCCTTTAATCATGGGCTGCGGCACTCCCATTTGGACAAAATTGCTTCTACCCCAACAATAAGGCTGGTAGGAATCCATGAGAAGTCCACACACAAAGCCATTTCCAGCAGTCAGACCAATAAAAGGGAAATGAGCTGGAGTTGAATACACTATAGCAGAACTGGAGCCATAGCAGCTCACCAGATGAGATCCATCTGACTTCAACCCGCAAAAAACAGAACCATATTCACCATAAGATATCGCAATTGAAGACATTGATCCCAAGCCTGAAACTTTTGAAAATACCACAAGGAGCAGAAAGGCTTTTACAAGGTATCTACATTTCCACATTACCAGACACGACTTATTAAAACTGCCCATTACAGAAAAAAGTTCTACTAACAAATTAAAGCAACAAAGCCAGTACGGTTAAACCCAAGTACACAAACAAGAAGTCAGTGCTTTTCTCATCAATGTCTTTTTCAGAACAAAGAAAACACAACTCCTCATTCTCCATAGTTGCGTGAGTTGATTTATGGAAAGACAAAAGAAAATGGCATTGGGAAACAGAAAGTAGAAAAGTGGTTCAAAGATACCATGAGCGGGATCAATATTCAGAACTTTCCTCCGAAAAACCTAGTCTCAAACTATTGTAACATCCATACCCTGAGCTTCAGTTCAATATCCAAAGAAGCTTCATATTTCAGTTCAAGAGACACAAAGAAGAAAATGACATTTCTTAGGCCTTTTCTCTGCTGTGAAACAGTTGAAGACGATTACCGGTGGCCGTCTTAACTAGCCTCAAGAATGCAGTGGTGAAGAATATTGGTGAAACAGCAATATGAGAAAAAGAAAGAGAGAGAGAGGAGCTAGCATTAAAAGTTATAAATCTACTACAGCTTCTCAAAATAAGCTAAGTGTAGGTGAAAGCATTTAATGACAAAGTTATTGCAAAATTGATATTTCAATGTCTGGATACCCGCACACATGTCCATATCTCTCGACTCTCCTCCCTTACTTTCTGCAATTAATAAGACAATTAATAATTCTTTTATATAGATAGTTTGGATGAGCTTATTTTAAGTGTTTTTAAGTAAAAAATAACTTTTAAGTTAAAAATAGTATTTGAATAAATTTTTAATATGCTTAAAAATACTTTATTTTAAGATAAAAAGGCATAAATAAGCCAAAAGCCAAAAACTAGAATTTCTAGCTTTCGGCTTTTGACTTATAAGCTAAAAAAATAAACTCGTCCAAACGGGATTTGAAGTTTTACTTGTTTCTCATACTCCCTCCATTTAGTCGACCTTTATAGACTTGACACATTCGTTAAGAAAAATATTTATTAGGAGTATATTTTACCAAATTAACCTTATTAATTATGCTTTGAAAATATAAAATTGAATATATACAACTTGTTTAGTCACTTAATGATAAGGGTATATTGAAAGAACATATTAAAATCCTCTTGATTTCATCAATGAGACAACTAAATTGAAATAAATATTTTTAGAAAGAGAACTAATTAAAATGAAACAGAGGGAGTACTAAATTATGAACATACTCGGGAGAATGAAGTGGTAAAAAAGTTTCAAAGTTGTGTATGCAGAGTCTTACTTATTAGGGAAAATGACATGAGCTGGCCATTTAAAAAAAAATGACCACAATTTGAAAAGGTGGACAACTGTAGCCAGTCGGCTATTTTTAATTCCTTTTTTTAGCCATTTGGCCCAATTAGGCACATGCAGTCTCTATACTCAATTGATACACTTTTATACTATATTGATACACTTTTTAAAAAAGAGAAAGGAAATTCTATGCAAGCATATGCAGTCCCTATGCCCAATTGATATTCTTTTATACCACATTACTGCACTTTTATACTACATTGATACACTTGTAGTGTCCATATACTCAATTGATACTCTCTTATACTAGATTGATACATTTTAGAATGCATATAGAATCTATATATAGTCATATAAAATATGTATCTAAACAATAATTGTAGTTAAAAATTATATAGAATGTGTATAAAAATGCTATAATTATTTATAGAATATGTCTATATATAGAAATTATATCATTGTTATAAATATATATCTTTAACAATTATATTATATTAAAAGTATATGGTATGGTATTTTATTGTATAAATAAGTAAAACTAAACAAAACAAATAGTATGTTATTTTAATAATGTTGGTGAATGCAAAATAATCTGAAAAAAAAAAAAGCAATTACTCAATAGTTTAAAAAGAATACAAATGAGTAGAATCTTAAAAAAAGAAAAGGAGCCAAAAAAAAAACATTAATACAAGTGCTCATATAAAAACAAAAGAAAAGTGGAATTCTCCATTGATAAAAAAATAAAAGAAAAGAAAATTCAACATGGAATCCTTAAAAAATAAATACACAGCATATATTGTGAAGTACCAAAACAATGGTCATTCGGATGGAATTAGTTTCCCGAGTGGTTGTTTATGGGGGTTTAGAATTTAGGTGCTAGTTTTGTAGAATTATTTTAGTTTTAAGTGTTAGTTTTGTCCTTTTCCCTACTTATTAAGTAGGAATGACAATTTTTAGATTAAGAATTAAGGGGATGAATTTCACATCCTCAAGTTTTTTATTTACACTTTTGTCCATCTTAGATAAAATCCTAATAATTATAATTTTTAGTTTAATTTTCATCTAGATATATTTGATGTTTCTCCAAAAATTTACAGTAGCATATCCAATAGTTGCTGAATTTATTTACAACAACTATTGGACAGTATCTACTACTGTTAAAGTAGTTCCAATAGAAAAGTCATCTGTCGCAACAGATAAGAAATTTATTGCAACATATGTCTTAAGTGAATCCAACAGATTAGTAATCTGTTCCAACAGATTAGTAATCTGTTCCAACAGATCACTTAACTATAGGGGTGGTCACAAATACCGAAAAACCAAAATACCGAATTGAATTGAATCATTTTATTTTTGTTGGTTTTGATTTTTTGGTTTTTCTGTTCAGTTTTTTTTAAAAAAAAAAATCAGTATTTCGATTCAGTTTTTGATTTTTAGGTTGACGTAATTTGTTTTTTTAGTTTAAACCAAAAATTTTAATATACTTTTTTTAAAATTATTTTATATATATATATATATATATATAATATTTAATAATTATAATATCTATTATCTAAGCCCATTAGCTATATAAAATTTTGTCCAGAGGCATCACAAGGTGTGCAAACCATGGAGACAAGGCCTGTAAAGATATAAGAATTAGGTGATTTTCTTTTTATATGTCTAAGATAGCATTATTGTGTACCTATTTTGGTGGGAGATATTGATGCGGCAGGTATATAGTTGAATAGTTGAAGTGTTTTTTATATGCCTATTACTTAGATGAACACAAGGGAAGTAACTCTTTAAACATTTGGTGCTATCGTGCTAGCATCCAGTTAGCTACTGGCAGTAGCTTCTTCCAAGTTTCAATTAATTTTCATTCATTCAAACATATTTTATTTTTAGTGAGTAACATTTTTTTATTTACCAAGTGAAACATTACAAAATTGTATCAAAATCTACAGTACAGGACACAAACCCAGCCTTATAGGTCCTCTTTGATTTCATTTTAAATAGGCCCAAGACCGAAAAATCAAAATTATTAAACCAAAATAAAATTATCAAAATTTACATGAGCCAAACTGAACTGAACTAATTCGATTTGATTTTTGGCATATCTAATTTCATAATTGAAAACCAAAAAAATCAAAATAAAAAAATTGAACCCAAACCGAAATACCGAACGCCCACCCCTACTTAACTATTGAATAACTTCTATTGAATTTGAGACAAAACAGAAGATGAATTCGACGAGCAAGTCACCTGTTGCAACAGATGAATTATCTATTGCAGTAGAGGACTTATCTGTTGTAACAGATGAATTGCCTGTTGGATACAAGTTCAAATAACAGTAGCTTAATCCAACAGATAAGTCATCTGATGCAATAGACGGGGCATGTGTTGTAATAAATGACTCATTTATTATAATAGAGTCATCTGTTGCAACAAATGACTTACTTGTTGGATTCATCTTCTATTTAGAAACTTGTATCCAATATGCGAGTCATCTGTTTTAATAGATGAGCCATCTGCTGCAACAGATGACCTACCTATTGCAATAGATGACTTGCCGATTGAATTGATATTGCAGTATGAGGAAATATTGGGATAGAACCAGGACCTAAATCTAACAAATTGGCATCTGTTGTATAAGAATAGTGATCTGTTACAACAGATGACTCATATATTGCAATAGATAAGTTTTTTATAGGGACAATGACAGTGCATATAATTTTATTATTGTATATAACCACTCATATTTACTATACTATCATTATTAACTTTTTAAACAAATTTCTTTAAGTACCGTCTAATAGAAAATCAATAACAATAGGGGTTGATTGTCATGGTGGATGAATCGGGAAGAACAATCAATTTATTTGCGTTGGAAGGATAGTGATATGTTAGAAACGATAGCGATGACAATCCAAAGAAATATTTTGTATGATAATTTTGTGAACTTAATCATCAGTCATTGTGGGCTAAAATGCCAATCAAAAGATCTTGTCATAAGTTACATGGACAACTGTCACAACTCGAATCAAGGCCTGGCCGTAACAAATATCTCAAGTCCACAGAGGAACGGAGACCACTCCTATGCACCTAACCAAACAACACAATATCCCCAATGTCGGTTGAATTTTAAACATATAACAAGATAGCATGAGATAGGATTTAAAGAATGAAGGATATGTCTATAACCGATAACCATCAACCAGCCAAAACAACCGACCAACATCACCCAAGTCCACAGTAATCCAGAAAAGCCTTCTAACACAAGAACCAAAAACTAGTCTTGGTCGGGATATGTCCCCGACTCTGACAAATGACAATGAAAATGTTAATGTTAATTATAATGAAAAATCTTAATTCTAATTTATAGTAATAACAGATGAAATGTCCAAATCTTTTGAAGAATGAAAGCTAGCCACTTAGCCACAACGAATTGATGAACCGAGTCGATCCACTTAACTCTGCGCAGGAAAAGTAGAGGTAACTCCAGTACCTGCATCACGTGGGGATAAAATGTTCGGGGATGGTTAGTGGGGAACAATTGCACGTAACTCAAGGATAAAGATAACATAATGTCGTGGTCAACAATTCAAAATCATTCATAACCAATGCGCATGATTAAATACATATACATATACACACACACACATATATATATATAAATATCACATACCGGGATAGGGAACAAAGCTTAACATGCACTTTAACACTTTATCTTGGATTGTGTAGCTCAGCCATCATAACATAAGAAGGCACCCATATGCTATATGGGTCTAGCTCTCCCCCAGCTGGTAGGGCCCTAGTGCATGTGGCCACATGAACCAGAGGGTATACATATGCACTATGAGGGACTTAAAACTCCCGGTATATCAAGGTGACACAAGAACCAAATCATATAATATAGTGTGGGGGACTCGAACCTCCCAATCATATGATACTAATAAGGGGGGCTCTAACCACTAGGTCATTTAGACTATCACCTCGGAAACCACAGTTTCTAGTATTATCCCCTTGGGACTTTCACTTTCTCAACTCAGCTACACAACTATCATTAAATTCCAATTAAAATAATTATCACACATTCTCCTTCATTGAACCACGATACATATTTAGTCATACATTGTTGGTATCGTCATACCAACTAAATTTGCAAGGTAACATCAAAATGCCACACCAATTACCATCACTTGGGAGAAATTACGATTCTCTTTGGTTCAATTATACATTAGCTTGGGGAATTACACAATCCCATAAGGTTCAATTACAAAAATCATTATGCTTTGTTAACCTTTCACATCATGCAATAGTTCAAAAGTAGTTCAATATGCATATTTTTCATATTCAAAACCAATTCCACAATAGAGGGTTGAGGTCAGGTCATAACCACTTCAAAAGTCACAAATTTGGGGGAAATCACAATCCCTTAATTTATTTCACCATTCCTATGCATGAATTTGATTTTAAAACCACTATTAAAACATAAGCCATGTAGGGTGATACAGGATAAATGACCATCTTATCTTTTGATGACATCTTTAGAGGCCAAAACATAGAGGCTCAAGACTTGGTCATCTCGAGAATATGAGAACATGCATGGAGGACCTATTTTGAGCATGCCATTAAACAAATCCGTGTGTGAAAAATTGCGTGGGGGCTTACATTTGATGCAAATTCGAGACTACAAGTTTTGTAGTGTGACCCCATAGTTTGGGAGCATTGAAGAAGCACCCTTTATTAAGGGTATTTTGGGGAGTGCACATATTAAATAAATAACCCATGACCTCCTCTTTCATTAAGAGTATTTTGGTCCATTATACTATGTAGTAAGCTAGGCTATATATAGTCTCTTAGTTTTTTGAATGATAAATGTATGAAATGCTTGAAAATCTTATCTCTTGAGAGTATACCACCTTAGTGTAGTCTTAGTTAGGGCTTGAAAAAGCCATCCTTAGTATTGGGCTTGGAAAAGTCAATATTGACCTTTGCTTGGAAATAGTGGATCTTGAGGTGAGTTGATTTCTTTAACGATCACCGTAAGAGTGTGGTTTTCATTATTACATTCATTAGGATTAGTGTTGAAATACACTTAGTTCTTAATCTTGTAATAATCTTGGTCTCACTATCTATCCTTTCATTATTTTACAAATTCGTGTGTTTTTGTGTTTGTCATCTTGTATCCGTTTGTGTTGCTTGTTCTTCTTACATTTTGTGGACTGTTTTGGCATCTTGGTGGGGTATTTTTGATGATATATTTTTAAGAGCTCTAAGGAGTGTCTTGCGAGGTGGATTCCTTGTGACAAGTGTGGACATCACTTGTGTTGATAACAATCTTAGAAACGGTGGTTGCTTGGGAGTTTCAATTTTCTTGAGGTCCCGTAAGAACTTGGTGTTATTTGTATGAAAACTTTGGATCTTAATGTTTAATATACATTTTGGTTCATAAGTGTTTATGCATTGTATATCAAGTTATCTATCTTACTTTCTTATACCCATTCTTGTTGTTGTTGCTGTAACCGTGTAGTGTTGTCTTATATCCTTAACTCGTTAGTTGTTGTTCTTCTTCGTGTTGCTAATCATAATTTGGGATGGTTTTTTGGTTTGTTAAACACCATTGTTCATCTTTTTTTATTGGTTTCTTGTTGAATCCGAGAGTGGTTATCAACGAGGTCCTCGGTTCTTTGAACTTAAGGACTGATTGTTCGTGTTTGTGTTGCTTGTTCTTCTCATGTTCTGTGGACTACTTTGGCATCTTGGTGGGGTGTTTTTGATGATACGGGACAAATGACCATATTATCTTTTGATGACATCTTTAGAGGCCAACACATAGAGGCTCAAGACTTGGTCACCTTGAGGATACGAGAACATGTATGGAAGACCCATTTTGAGCATGCCATTAAACAAACTCGTGTGTGGAAGATTGCGTGGGGGATTACATTTGATGCCAATTCGAGACTACAAGTTTTGTAGTATGACCCCATAGTTTTGGAGCATTGAAGAAGCACCCTTTATTAAGGGTATTTTGGGGAGTGGACATGTTAAAGAAATAACCCATGACCTCCCCTTTCATTAAAGGTATTTTGGTCCATTATACTATGTAATAAGCTAGGTTATATATAGCCTCTTATTAGATTTTTTCTCCTTAATTTTTTGAATGATGAATGTATGAAATACTTGAAAATCTTCTCCCTTGAGAGTAGACCACCTTAGTGTAGTCTCAGTTAGGGCTTAGAAAATCCATCTTTAGTATAGGGCTTGGAAAAGCCAATATTGACCTTTGCTTAGAAACGGTGGATCTTGAGGTGAGTTGATTTCCTTGGCGGTAACCGTAAGAGTGTGGTTTTCATTATTACATTCATTAGGATTAGTGTTGAAATACACTTGGTTCTTACTCTTGTAATAATCTTAGTCTCACTTTCTATCCTTTTATTATTTTGCAAATCTGTGTGTTTTTGTGTTTGCCATCGTATCCCTTTGTGTTGCTTGTTCTTCTTACATTTTGTGGATTGTTTTGGCATCTTGGTGGGGTGTATTTGTATTATAGGGACAACATGAAACATCACATAAACAATAGTTATTCAAAAACCCTCAGCCCATTTTTTCAAAATCAACATCAATTTTGTATGAACAACACTTTGAAACTTATGCTTTTAGTAAATTAACATTTAAGAAGAGAGTAGCATGCTTGAAATACCAAGTTTCACATAAAGAATTCAACCCTTAAGCCCTTGGATAACCTACTTCTTAGAAACCCTAAGTATGGCTGCTTGAGAGACTTAAAAGAGCTTTGGAAGTGTTTGAGTACGTTATGAATGAGAAATAACCCTTCTTAAATGCCTTATGAACGTGGGGGTTTAATTAGGTAAGGAGGAAATTATCCAAAGTACCTTCAATTTAAAACTAAAATTTAGTCGTCAGTGACTACGAGTCACTATACGACTCGTAGGGACTCATTATGACTTGTCACCATGAGTTGTAGGCAAGACAGTCTCCAAGGCACTCATAATTTGCTGACCCTATAAATCAAATACTACGACTCGTAATGGGACCTTACGACTTGTAGGGTCCAGTCGTAGTCAACACAGAACCTATTTGGGGTAAACACTGGACATCCTATGATTTGCACCCAACGACTCATAACGAGTCCTTACGATTCTTAGTGAGCCACTCGTACTCAGAGTAGAACTTAATCACACATTTACTGATTTGATTACGATTGGGTCCCTAGGACCCGTCAAGACTCCCTACAACTCATAGGGAAAGTCATAGTCTGGACAGTGAGGCTAAAATTTGAGAATTTTTCAAGGACCAAAAATCTGAGGCATTACAACAACTCTTTCAAAAATTGAAGTGTCTAATCTTGTAAGATAAGCGATCAGGTTTATTTGCATACTTATCTTAGTGATGTAGCCAGACCCATTTTAAGGGTGTACATTATTGAAAAACTGATAGAGAACCAGAATGGAGTTGGTCAATTCACCAAACAAAGGTGTTCCTTCAATGAATAAACAAATATAGAAGTACATTAATTCGGGAATAAGTTATTGACCCATCAAATAGCCAACTACAATTTCAGTATCACCGATCATGGTGATGTTGCCACGATTGATCTTCAAAGAAGAACTTGTACATATATAATTTTTAACTTAGACAAAATACTTATCCACATGCTATGATAGTGCTTCGAGTCTAATATGGTGCACAATTTGAAAATTAGATTTATGAGTACTCATCTTCACATTATTTGATGGAAAAATACATAATTTTATATTATGAGACAATTAATTGTCACGACCCAAAAACCAAGAGTCATGATGGAACTTATCGTGACAAGTCTTGACAAGTAAATTTATCACCCAAACTGATATGAAAGGAAAGATAATGCCAAAACCCAAGGCAAGAATCTTAGAATGGAGTCGAACCATACATATAAATAAAAAAAAGTACAATACATAGCCAAAGATGCCATACAATATCCCAAAACCTGGTGTCACAATGAAAGAACTACCAAATACATCTCGAATGTCAAAGATACAATAATAGTCCAAAAAGTACCAAAATCTATCTCAAAATACTAAATAAGACTTGAAATATATAGGAAGAAGTAGTAGGGAAACTCCTAAAACATAGGACATTCGCTGCATCGAATATACTCCAAATGCTGCCCGAAGCAACTATCCATACAACACACTTGTACCTGAATCTGCACTGATGTAACAACTTAATTTTTGATAACTAATGTAAAATATTTATCTGTGTGTGATTTGAATATTTTACACCTCTTCGTAGTTTCTCTATGGTATTTCTAGGGTATGGGGATGATTGACACAGTTCTTGATGCATTTCGATGTGATTTATGTGATATTGTGGTTTTTGGTGGCTTAAAAACCTTATAGTTGACTTCAATCAACATTCATTGATTTGTTCATCAAATGACAAAATGGACTATGCTAACAGATTCAGAGCATCGATTTTAGATTGGAGACCTGGTTGGTATGGTGTTATAGTTTTTATATCTCATTTTGACCTCAGTTTAGAAAGTTGTGAAATTAGGCTTCAAGGATCAACTTTGTGAAAATTACATTTTTTCTAGAATTTGATATAGCCATTGAGTCCAGAGTATTGAATTTGATAGGGTGGCATAGTTCATTTACATTCACAGGATTCTAGATGAATCCCGAGGGATCCGCAAAGACTTAGAGAATTCCAAGTCTCTGGCTGGTGCACCCACATAATACCCTGAAAATCCAGACAAATATTTGCATCATGTTCCAAGATAATGCATAGTACATTATTGTTCTTTGATAGTTTTATAAGCTAGTTTGATTTATATTAAAGTCTCAAATAACTCCCAGCTATTAGACGAATCGAAATAATCCTTACCGATTGAATTTTGTATAAGAACGTTGCTTTAGTCAACTTCAAATGAGCATATCTTTAGCTATATTGAGAATTTTTTAGATCAATACCTACCAAATGATAGGAAATTTAATTTGCTTTCTAACGATACCAATTTTGTCAAAATCTGATATTCAGGTGAAAAGTTATGGCACTTTTAGTGCAAAATAGTAGCCCAACGCGATAAGGCCGCATCGCGGTGATGGCCAATTTGACATTCGTCCTTTTTTAGTGTGTCACTGTGATAAGCACCGCATCGTGCCAAGGGGAATTTTCACAGTTGTTAATTTCTAGTGAGACACCGTGATTGCCATCGCGTCACGCTAAAGTTCCAGTTTGGGATCGTCCGTTTCCAGTGGCATAACGCGATTTCACCGCATCGCACTGATGGATAAAATGAGGATTGTCACTTTTTCAGTGGCCCAACGCGATTGCACCGCGTTGCACCGGGTGTCAAAATTGGAATTTCCAGTCAGTTCTGAGTTTTTTATTCCAAGGGCATTTAAGTTTTTTTCTCTCACCTCAGTCAGTCTAAACACGGGATTTAAGCCTTAAAAGAGCACTAATTGCTCATTAGTTCACAAATTACTCAAATCAGAATAGCCCTCTTTCAAGAACAAAAATCATAGGCTCCAAAATCAAGATCAAACTCAAGAATTCACCATCAATTCTTACGAATTCATCAACCAAGGTATGTTAAATGCTTATCCATGGGTTCTTTCCACCCATGGAGTTCAAGTATCCTCTTTTAAATCTAATGTTATGATCGTTACAAATTATTATGATTTTAAATTGTGATTTTAACCATGAACTCCTATAAATTTAAATTATATACCATGTTTACATAAAATTGTTGTTGTTTATCAAACCCCACAAGTTCTAATATTGTTATTCAATGGTTTAAAGTATGATTAAGTGTTATTGATGCCAAAAGCATGCTATTACTCCAAGTTTCATACTATTACCATGATTAGCTTAAACTATGAATATCAAGTATTTGATAAAATGCCTACAAGAATGAATATTTGATAAAAGCTTTCATGTTATGTCCTCCAAGCTTAAGTATTATCTTACTATTATTACTATTGAGTCCTTGGGTTTATGAATACCCAAAAATTTAACTGTTTACCAAGTCTCAGTATCTTTAGAATAGTTTCAAAATATGTTATGAGCATTATCAGTTCTGTCAGTCATCAAAATTAGTTAAACTTATAACAGTTCAGCATTTAGAGTTAGTTTAGTTGGGAGTAGGATTTAGCATCGAGAAAGTGCAGAAATGGTGGCTTCCCTGTTAGATAGGCAGAGTTGTTAGTAATAGTCCCTATACTTTAAAACTATGTAGCCAGCGTAGGATATGAGGAGTCACCCGTCAGATTAGACTTGACTACCTCGTAGGGGCCTCCCATCAGTTTAGGGTTGACACCCTTAGTCCTTCGAGATAGTACATCAGTATTCTCAGTATATATATATAAACAGTTATTATTCATGTTCATGAAACCATACTCTTTTAAAGAACTGATGGTGAATTCAATTCTAATCGCATACTCTTTTATTGCGTTATGATGTATTATATCATAGGTTCGGACGCCTAGTTCCTGGATCGTGCATAGATTTTCCAGACCATTAGCCGTAGCAGTGGTGATTCCTCATATTTGAGGATAGACTATTTTATTTTCATGCTTTCAGTTCAGTAGCTAGACGGAGTTAGTTGGGGTTTGTCCTATCAACTCCCATTCAGTCAGTTTAGAGGCTTTTGAATATTTCAGACAGTTAGTCAGTTCTCTATTTTCAGTTATTATTGTCAAATATTTTATCAGTATTAACAGTTTGATTTACAGATTCTACCAGTTTTATTACTTAAAGCCTTATGGTATTCCTCAGTTAAATTCCACATGTGTTATGTCATTATCAGTTTTACTCAGTACTCACAATAGGTACCAGCTCATGGGTTAGCTTATGGTCCCTCGGGACTGTAAGCATCGTGTGGTGCCCAAGGTGCACTTCCGGGGCATTACAAACTTGGTATTAGAACCTAAGGTTTTAAAGTGTCCTAGTAAGTCTGAAAGCCACATCAAGTAGAGTCTTGTGCATGGGTGAGAAGTGCGCTACACTTATGGACGAGAGGCTACGAGGCGTTTTAGAAAAAGTTTCCCTTCTTTTAGTATTCATGTCGTATGAATAAGCATGAGTTTATGTTAAGATCTCTGTCTAATCTATTCTTCCTTTTGTTTATAGAACACTTCCTAGAAAGACAAATGGTAGAAGAAATATGAACCAGTCAGCACCTCCGCCCATTTAGGAAGATCCCCTGAACAAGCATATTTCTCATGTAGAGTTCAGGGCTGCATTCACCATTCTAGCTCACTTTGTAGTGGCTCGGAATGCTCATCCAGCCGCTGTTCCAGGCAACCCAGTGGCCAATACTGCTGCAGCTAGGAATCGGGACTTTACCCGAATCAATTCTCCTTTGTTTTTGGGATCTAAATCTGAAGAGGATCTGCAAGAATTCTTAGACATGGTCTAGAAGGTAACATAGATTATGGGGGTAATTTCTTATAAGAGTGCTGAGTTAGCTGCCTATCAGTTGTAGAATGTAGCTCATACATGGTTTAAGAAGTGGAAGGCAGATAGAGGCGCAGATGCAGGGCCTATAAAATGGGAAGATTTTGCTACTGCTTTCTTAAATAGATTATTCTCGTTAGAGAAAAGAAAAGCCAAGGTGTTAAAGTTTATTAATTTAATGTAGGGCAACATGAGTGTGAAGGAGTATTCCCTCAAGTTTACTCAGTTAGCTAGGTATTCTCTTTATGTGGTAACTGATAACAGGTCTAAGATGAGCAAGTTTATGTCTGGTATATCTGACAGTGTGGTCAAGAAGTGTAGGACTGCAATGCTGATTAAGGAGATGAGCTTGTCTAGGTTGATGGTTCATGCTCAACTGATTAAGGAGTAGAAGAATAAGAAGAAAGAGAGAGAGGGATAATACAAGGGCTAGAATAGGTAGCTTTAGTTTCAATCAGCCAACGTCAGAAGGTGGTAATCGTCCTTAATTTTGTAAGAAATCTTTAGTCCCATCTCCATCTTTAGTTAGTTCCCCATTACCCAATTCAGAAATGACAATAGGGATAGAGCGCCAGGCTCTAAGTCCCAAGGCAGTGTTAACATAGATCGTACAAATCCTCTTTGCCAAAAATAAGGTATAAATCATCAGAGTAAGTGTAGAGCTTGCAGTGATGTATGCTTTGAGTGCAGAAAGCCAGACCATCAAATTCAGGAGTGTCGGGTAGTTGTTTAGAGAGGTAGGGATTTATGCCAACAGGTCTAGTCCCATTAGTCATCAGTTCCAGCTGGTCGTTCGACTTAGTAGGGTGCCACTTCTAATGCCACCAATGGTCAGCGTCTAAATAGATTGTATGCCCTTCAGTCTTAAGAGGATTAGAAAAATTCTCCTGATATGGTTACTGGTACGTTACAGGTCTTTTATTTACATGTTTACGCTTTATTAGACCCTGGAGCTTCTCTTGCTTTTGTAACTCCTTATATAGCTGTCAACTTCGGAGTCAATCTAGAAATCCTAGTAGAGCCTTTTTAGTGTCTACCCCAGTAGGTGTCTCTATTGTAGTTCGGCGGGTATACAGGAACTACCGGTTATAGTGTCTCAGGAAGTTACTTTAGTTGATCTTGTGGAGTTAGAGATGACGGATTTTGATGTCATTCTCTACATGGATTGGCTCCATTCATGTTATGCTTTAATTTACTGTTAAAACAGAATAGTTTATTTTTAGTTTCCAAATGAACCAGTCCTTTAATGGAAGGGTAGTACTACAACTCTTAGGGGTCAGCTTATTTCATACCTTAGAGCCAGAAAGATGATATCCAAGAGGTGTATTTGTCATAATGTTCGAGTCAAAGACTCTAATTTCGAGACTCCTAATCTTGAGTCAGTTTTAGTAGTGAGAGAATTTCCAGATGTGTTTGCTGAAGATTTTCCTAGAGTTCCTCCCGAGAGGGAAATTGACTTCGGAATAGACCTTCTTCCAGATACTCAGCCTATCTCTATTCCTCCATACAGAATGGATTCAACCAAACTCAAAAAATTGAAAGAACAGTTGAAAGATCTCTTAGATATGGGATTCATTAGGCCCAACGTCTCCCCGTGGGGCATACCAGTCCTATTCGTGCGTAAGAAAAACTATTCTCATAGAATGTGTATCGACTACCGTCAGTTGAACAAAGTCATAATAAAAAACAAATATCCACTTCCCAAAATTGATGACTTGTTCGACCAAATTCAGGGTGCCAGTTACTTTTCTAAGATATACCTCAAATCTGGCTATCATCAGCTCAGAGTCATAGTATGTGACATTCCAAAAATAGCTTTTAGAACTCGGTATGGTGACTTTAAGTTTCTAGTCATGTCCTTGGATCTCACGAATGCCCCAGCAGCCTTTATGGACTTGATGAACTGAGTGTTCAAGTAGTACTTGGACATATTCATCATAGTCTTCATTGATGACATCCTTGTCTACTCCCATAATGAAAATAATCATGCAGACCACCTCAGAATTGTATTGTAGACTCTTAGAGTCCATAAGTTGTTTACTAAATTCAGTAAGTAAAATTTTTGGCTAAGATCAGTAGCTTTCCTTGGCCATATTATTTTCGCTGATTATATTATAGTTGATCCTCAAAAGACCGAGGCGGTGAGAAACTAGCCCAGACCTATCTCTCCATAAGATATAAGGAGTTTCTTAGGTTTGGATGTCTATTACCGATAATTTGTTGAAGTACTTTTATCTATTGCATCCCCATGTCCAGATTGACTCAAAATAAAGTTAAGTTTCAGTGGTCAAATTCTTATGAGAAGAGTTTTCAGGAGTTGAAGACTCGACTCACTACAACCCTAGTTTTGACATTGACAGATATTTCAGATGGGTTTGTTGTGTGCTGTGATGCTTCTAGAGTTGGGTTTGGATGTGTTTTGATGCCGAAGGGTAAGGTTGTGGCCTATGCCTCTAGACAGCTTAAGCCCCATGAAAAGAATTACCCTACCCATGATCTTGAGTTAGCAGCTGTTGTGTTTGCTTTAAGGATTTGGAGACACTATCTATATGGAGTCATGTTGATGTGTTCACAGATCACAAAAGCTTGCAGTATGTGTTTTTGCAAAAGGATTTAAATCTGCGCCAGAGGAAATAGTTAGAACTGCTGAAAGATTATGACATGAGTGTTTTGTATCATCCGGGCAAGGCCAATGTAGTGGCAGATGCCCTAAGTAGATTGTCTATGGGTAGTGTTGCTCATGTCAAGGGAGATAAGAAGTAGTTCATGCAGGAAGTTCATCATCTTTTCCGATTAGGTGTTCATTTGGTTGATTCACCTGAGGGTAGTGTGTGGGTTCAGAATCTTCTTTGGCTGCTGAAGTAAAAGAAAAGCAAGATAAGGATCCTAGTCTAGTGAAGCTGAAAGAGTCAGCCAGAGATCAGAAAGTAGAGGTTTTATTCCAAGGGGGAGATGATGCATTGTGTTGCTAGGGTAGACTGTGTGTGTCGTGTGTTGATGAGTTGAGACAGTGAATTCTTACAGAAGCACACAATGCGCGTTACTCGATTCATCCAAAGGCCACGAAGATGTACCGCAGCTATGAGAAATCTATTGATGGAGTGGGATAAAGAGAGACATCGTAGAGTTTGTAGCTAAGTGCTACACATGTTAACAGGTTAAGATTAAACATCAGAAGCTTAGTGGGTCTATGCAGGAGTTCAGTATTCCTACTTGGAAGTGGGAGGAAGTGAACATGGATTTTGTGACAGGTTTTCCTCGTACTCGTCAGCAATATGATTTGATTTAGTCCATTGTGGAAAGAATAACCAAATCATCTCATTTCTTGCCAGTCCATACTTCTTATTTTGCCGAGGATTATGCCAAGCTCCATCTCAGAGAGTTGGTTAGGTTACACGGTGTTCTGCTATCTATCATCTCAGATAGAGGTACTCAGTTTACCTCTCACTTTTGGAAAGCTTTTTAGAAGGGTATTGGTACCCAAGTTCACCTCAGTACAGCCTTCTACCCTCATACAGATGGTCAAGTAGAAAGGAACATTAAGACCCTTGAGGATATATTGAGAGCGTATGTAGTCGACTTTAAGGGCAGTTGGGATGATCACCTACCTTTGATTGAATTTGCATATAATAACATCTATTATTCCAGTCTTCAGATAGCTCAATTTGATGCTCTATATAGAAGGATATGTAGATCTCTGATTGATTGGTTTAAAGTAGGAGTAATCGCGCTAGTAGGGCTTGACTTGGTGTTTGATGCTTTAGAGAAAGTTTAGTTGATCAGGGAGAGACTTAAGGCATCCCAAAGCCGACAAAAATCATATGCAGATATAAGAAGGAGAGATCTTGAGTTTGAGATTGGTGATTTCGTATTTATGAATATCTCTCCCATGAAGGAAGTGAAGAGGTTTAGAAAGAAGGGGGAGCTTAGTCCTCGATATATTGGCCCTTTTAGAATTTAGCCGCTTCGGAAAGGTGGCTTATGAGCTTGAGTTGCCTGCAGTCTTAACATTAGTGCACCCAGTATTCCATATCTCCTTGTTGAAGAAGAGTATGAGAGACCTAGAAGTTGTCATTCCTTTAGAAAGCGTAGATGTTCAAAATAGTCTTTCCTACGAGGAAATTCCATTCGGAATTCTTGATCGACAAATTTGTAGACTAAGGAACAAAGAAGTTCCCTAGTCAAAGTTCTTTGGCGAAATCAGTCCATTGTAGGAGTCACTTGGGAAGCAGAAGCAGATATGCGGACCAAGTACCCTCATCTTTTCGCCACAAACTCAGACTCAGCTTAAGGTAACAACCTTCATAAAATTCCTCTTTTTCATGCTTAGTTTCAGCTGCATATTATTCTCATGTCATTCATGCATTCACAGAACCAGTTCAGTAATATGCTATGTTTTAGACTCAACCATGTAATCACATTTTTCATCACGTATATTCAGCATGTAATCTTAGTTCCTCAGTGTTTTTAGCTTAGCCAGTCTCATTCGAGGACGAATGTTCCCAATGAAGAGATATTGTAATACCCCAAAAATCCAAACAAATATTAGTGTCATGTTCCAAGCTCGTGCATAGTATATTATGGTTCTTTGATAGTTTTATGAGTTAATTTGATTTATATTAAAGTCTCAAATAACTCTCAGCTATTAGACGAATCGAAATAATCCTTACCGATTAAATTTTGTATAGGAATATTGCTTTAGTCAACTTCAAACAAGCACATCTTTTTCTCTACTCAGAATTTTTCAGCTCAAGACCCACCAAATGATAGGAAATTATACTAGCTTTTCAATGATACCAAATTTTCCCAAATCTGATACTCGGGTGAGAAGTTATGGCAGTTTTAGTGTAAAGTAGTAGCCTAACGCGATAAGGCCGCATCGAGGTGATGGCTAATTTCACGTTCATCTTTTCCAGTGTGTCATAGAGATAAGCTCCGCGTCGCGCCAAGGGGAATTTTTGCAGTTGTCTATTTCCAGTGAGGCACCATGATTGCCATCTCATCGCGCTAACGTTCCAGTTTGGGATCGTCCGTTTCTAGTGGCACAACGTGATAGCACCGCATCGCGCCGATGGACAAAATGATGATTTTCCCTCTTCCAGTGGCTCAACACGATTGCACCACATCGCACTGGGTGTCAAAATTGAGATTTCCAGTCAGTTCTGAGTTTTTAATTCCAATGGCATTTAAGTCCTTTTCCCTCACCCCGGTCAGTTTAAACATGAGATTTAGGCCCTAAAAGAGCACTAATTGCTCATTAGTTCACAAATTACTCAAATCAGAATAGCCCTCTTTCAAGAACAAAAACCCTAGCCTCCACAAATCAAGATCAAATCTCAAGAATTCACCATCAATACTCACGAATTCATCAAACCAGGTATGTTAAGTGTTCATCTATGGGTTCCTTCCACCCATGGAGTCCAAGTATCCTCTTTTAAATCTAAAGTTGTGATCTTTACAAGTTATTATGATTTTAAATTGTGATTTTAACCATGAACTCCCATGAATTTAAATTCTATACCTTGTTTACAGTGAAATTGTTGTTGTTTATCAAACCCCACATGTTCTAATGTTGCTATTCATTAATTTAAATCATGATTAAGTGTTATTGATGTCGAAATCATACTATTACTCCAAGTTTCATACTATTCCCACGATTAGCTTAAATTATGAATATCAAGTGTTTGATAAAATGCCTACAAGAATGAATATTTGATAAAAACTTTCATGTTATGTCCTCCAAACTTAAGTACTATCTTACTATTATTGCTATTGAGTCCTGGGGGTTATGAATACTCAAAAACTTAGTTGTTTACCTAGTGTCAGTATCCTTACAATAGTTTTAGAATATGTTATGAGCATTATCAGTTCAGCCAGTCATCAAAATCAGTTAAACTTAGAACAATTCAGCATTTCGGGTTAGTTCAGTTGGGAGTAGAATTTAGCACCGAGCGAGTACATGGATAACGGCTTCCTCATTAGATAGACAGATTCATTAGTAGCAGTCTATATACTCTGGAACTATGTAGCCAGCGTAGGATATGAGGAGTCACTCGTTAGATTAGGCTAGGGTTGACACCCTTTGTCCTTCCGGATAGTACATCAGTATAGTGGATCCACACAGCCAGCGTTAGTACCCATGGCATGGTACTAACACCCTTCCAATTGGGGTTACAGGTTGGACCCTGATTAGCTCAGATTGGGGCATGTTGGTTAGTTGATACCTCCTACAGTCTTAGTCTAGTAATTCAGTTTTAGATGCTTGACCATAACATATAGATATCAGTGATTCAGTTATCAGATTTTAGTATTTTAGTATTTACAGATTTTATTTTGAACATGTTATTTGCTTGGTCATGCATCCTCAGTACTTACAGATTTCATGTACTCTATTTAGTACTTCATGTTATATATATATATATATATATATATATATATTCAGACAGTAATTATTCATGTTCATGAAACCATGCATATCAGTCTACCTCATTTAGTATACCAGTACATTCAAAGTACTGATCGCATACTCTTTTCTTGTACTATGATGTATTATATCATAGGTTCGGATGCCAGTTCCCAAATCGTGCATAGATTTTTCAGACCATCAGCCATAGCAGTAGTGAGTCCTCATATTGCGAGGATAGACTATTTTATTTTCATGCTTTCAGTTCAGTAGCTAGACGAAGTTAGTTGGGGCCTGTCCCATTAACTCCCATTTAGTTAGTTTAGAGGCTTTTGGATATTTCAGACAGTTAGTCAGTTCTTAGTTATCATTGTCAAATATTTTATCAATATTATCAGTTTGGTTTACAGATTCTATCAATTTTATTACTTAAAACCTTATGGCATTCCTCAGCTAAATTCTGCATATGTTATGTCATTATCAGTTTTACTCAATGCTCATAGTCGGTACCAGCTCATAGGTTAGCTTGTGGTCCCTTGGGACTGTAAGCACCGTGTAGCACCCAGAGTGTACTCTCGGGGCGTTGTAACCCACGATTGCGGTTGGCCAGTCGCATATGTGACTCATTTGATCGGCACCAAGTGTCGCATATGCGACATCTTGGTCACGATCACGAGCCCCGCGAATGTGATGACAGGATCACGAATGCGATACCTACTGTTGACACCCAATTTTGACCTTTTGATGCTTTGTTTAGGCTGCTCTTTTATTAATTTTGAATACTATTATTTCTATGCATTATTTTGGTACCAAATAAATTTCGAGATGTCATATTCATGATTTAAAAATATAAAATTTATTGTATTACTTTTTTTTTTTTTATAATTTATTAATCTAACTATAATATTTTTTTAATTTTTATTAAATTATTTTCGTAAATATGCACACTCATAATTTACAAATGCATTATCTAGTTTTTATTACTATCATCATCATCATTATTATTAATATAGTAATTTTAAATTCATAATTTATGCGTGTCTAATATATTTCAAATTATTATTGTAGTTAATAAATTATGTGTCATTAATTTTATTTATTCATAATTAATTTGAAAATAATGATTGTATTTATTTATTATAAATTTATCAAATAGCAACCTGATTCGATTTAACTTCTCAATTTATTTAATTTTTACCCATTTTGTATCCAATTGATGTCAATCTTTATCCTAAATTAAGTTTAATTTGACTCAATTTTAAATTCTAATCAACTTTTTTGACCCCTTTCAATTTTAAGCACAACCGTTGATCTCATGTGATCAACCACTGAGATTAAATCTCCTGCTTAATATAAATATCCTCCAAATCCCAAAACCCTAATCCTCATTTTCCACCAAATAGTTGCACCCCCTCTATAATTTTCTGTCTCTTCCGGTGATGGGCAGCTATGACTGATGCCACCACAAGCGCTGCTATCGTCCTAACCTTGCCTCCATCTCCCCTTCCTATTTTTCCTCGTAGCTAGCCACCAACAAAACCACAACCGCTTCTAGCCACGTCCTATCATCTCGGCCGGTTTAAAACCGGCGAATACAGCCACACACCAGCAGCCGCAACCCACCGCTGCCGGTCACTATCGACCGATAATTATTCACCAGCGCCGATGACGGACAGCAGCAGCCGACGTAATAGCCAGTTGGCGCTGCCATCAAAGAAGATGTCATAGCTGCCGCCGCTGCTCCTTCTTCCTTCTCCAGCCGATGACTCTCCACCAATAAATGGTTTTCACCGCCAAGCCCAACATCGGGCTTCATCAGTGAAACCAGCCAAGCCGACGTCGCCAGCTGCTTCCACTGCTGCTATTGCCAGTAAATGCTGCCGAAAAATTCTTAAATGCATGACGGATTTACGAAATTCATCCCAGGTTTGCCTTGTTCGATTAAGTTCTTGTCTTAATACCCTCATTTTCTTCCTATTTTTTTTAAACAGATTCTTAATCAGTAACGTTTTACTTTGAATTTTGACTGCATGCTTACTTACAAGAATTTTGACTATATGCTTACTTACATGATTATTATAATATATCTCTTTTTGCTTCAAATTGATCAATTTGACATTCCTTTTGGGAAAATTTGAGTTCGCCCATATCTACATTGAAGTTCAAACATTCTGGGTGATTCGATTGTGAGTAAATCTGGCATGTTCCTTATTTATCACTGTACCGATAATTTTGACAGAATTTACTCTAATTGATTTTTTTCCTTGTTGTTTTGTTTTATTTACTTTTAAAATAAATTTTAGTATATATAGTTACAGTGAGATTTAGTTGGTAACCTTTGATTTTATTGAATCCATATATTCTTCCTCTTTAATTAATCATGTTTCCTCTAGTATCCCAATTGTATACGGTAAGCAGTGTGTGATCGTATTTATTTGCTCCTCTTCTATATATATATGTGTTGACTTTTGTGAATGTATTTTTCCTTTTTGAATTCCTCTAATTGATCACTTTTAAGATTTTCTTCTCAGCCGTTTCCCTATATAAGTAGCTCCCTTGTCATTTTTTAAAGGATATCTTTCGATCTCAAAAACCCTTGGCACGAAACAAGAGCTTTTTGCTTATCCTTACTGCTTAAAGTACTTTGGTGATTTTGGGGTGTTGACGAAGCATTCAGTTCACTTTATTATTGCAATTTCTTTGCTTAAACATCTTCTTTACTATTCCTTTGTCGTATACTGGTAAGTCTCTATCGACGTAAATTCTTTTTGATGACTCTGTGATATTATGGAACATGTGTGATTGCTGTATCTGTGTTTCGCTGTTTTTACATTTGAAATATGTTGTGGTATATTCGTCTGCCTCTTTTGTATGCTTGCTTTGCTGTCTTTTTCATGTCTAACAGGCGTAGCTAGTTGTATCTTTAGAATTTGAAGAGTTGTTGGGCATTTTGTGGAAAAAGGGACTACTTATGTCGTTACTAGTTTAGGCTTGTCTTTAATTCATTGTATTGTAACAAACTTTGTAAACCTCCAGATGCAATAATAATTATGGGGCTGTATGAGGGGCGAAGTTTATGTGATTATATGATTTATTTTCTTACACGAAACACTTAGACAAATATAACGTAGGATCAACAATGAATTTATGTGGTCACTTAGAAATCATGTTTTAGGAATGGTTAAGTAACTTGTGGGTCAAAGTCAATTTTACATCATTTGTTTAATTTGGGGTTCGACAATTTTAATAAAAAAGTTCCAGCAGTTTATTAATTTTCAGCAACATAAAAATCACTATTCAACATTGAAAAACAATAATAATAATTCTCTGCATTTATGTCACTTTTCAGCATATTATTTCCTTTTCTAGCACTTAAATTTAACTTCCAGTATCTTGAAATTAATTTCCAGCAATATTTTGTTAATTCTCACAAGTAATTTTCAACATGTTAACTATTTTCAGCAAGTGAATAAATTTCCTAGCACTTTTTACAAATTTACAATATGCTTTGCATAAAAATTAACGGGTATCACTCCCCAACAGATTGGCTTTACTTTGACATACTTTCATTTTAAATAATGTTGCTTTCGTTTTAACCACTTTTCGACATTGCTTAAAAATTGTCTGACAATTATCTTTCGTCGATAAATAATTATGTGACACCTAGATATTATGTCTATTGGTTTAACTAAAAATAAATAATTATTTATCTTAGCGTGTTAATCACCTTAATCATCTGTAATTAAACAAGAGGCCTCTTTGAGACTATTATATGCTAAATGTTGTCCTACATGTTTATGAGCTTTGAGTCTAATTAGGAAAACTAGTTTTATTTGTCTATACCTCAAATCCAAAGTAGAAAAGTCCAACTCCTCTTGGACGATAGGTTGGGATGATAGGCATATAAGAGGACGCTAGTTTTATCCTTTTCTATTTTGGAACATCTTTAGGCTTAACAACCAACCCAGGATGGGGTGGGTAGACATTCAAAAATGATGGAAGTTGACCCGAGCATGATTCGATAATGCGACATATGACATTGACTCCCGTCAATAAGCCGGACGCTGATCTGAATTAAAACAGATAATTCCTTTGTTTGATCGTGCGAATTTGTTATTCTATTTCTTTTATATGTAATTTATTTGGGGTAGTTTAGGTTTGATAATTGAATGAATTTTGCTAGATAGTTGTATCACTTCTCTCTCCTTGCTTATCTTATTTATATATTTTATTGATTTTATATCTTAGGTATTGATAGCTAAAATATTTAAATTACATGTCTTGTTTATTCATCACTTAGTTAATATTAAGCTAATAAAATTAGTGACCTATTGTTTTATCACATAGAATCTCCACGTAAAATGCGAATTCAGCCGGGAATCACATTTGTGGACCTCAAAAGGTGCCTAACACCTTCCTTTCAAAGTAATTTGAACCCTTACCCAAACTTCTGGTGACCTAGATTGAATAACAAAATAGGTTCGTAATTAGCCTAGAATGGTGCCCTAACTCACCTTAATTCGTTAGGTGGTGACTCTTCTCTCTTTAACCCTCCAAATAGAGTTGTCACGTTGAATCTCACATTTTATGAGAAAAATAGGGTGCGACACCTACCCTCTGGGCAGGTACCGCATACGCGACCCGGCGATCGCGTATGCAATGCTCGGGTCCTTTATATACCCATGTTTCGTCAATTTCGCTATTTATATGAGACTTGGAGCTTAGGGTTTTTTAATTTTGAGCAATTTCTTCCACTTTTAAGCTTGTGCAAGCTCCATAATACCTATTTCAACTACTTTATCCAAATTTTATCATGTAATCCTTGTTTAAATGCGAATTTAAAGGTAGAAATTGGGGATTTTGATCTGTAAGGTTAATTCTTCTAACCATGATTTCACTCCATTTTTATTTCGGTGAGTTTCTAATCTTGTAATTATCACTTTTCTTTCAATTTCATCTTCAAAACAACTTCAAATTCTTAATTTTAAAATGAATTCTGGGGATTTTTGTCGGCGAAGCTTGACTGTGATTTTTCCTTAATTTGAACCTCGTTTCTAACTCATTTTCGCTTGAATTTTTAGCTGCATACTCCTAAAAATTTTGGGAATACATTTAAAAAATAAAGTTGTAATTTTTATCTTCTTTTTCGAAAATCCATTTTAGGGGGTCCGTTTTGACCCCGACTCAAAAATAGACAATATGGGTATCGTTGCTTTTCTTTTGACGCATAAATTCTATATTTCTATGTTTTAGTTAAGTCTAAGTCCGTTCGTGAGTAGTAAGGATTTGGGTTGAATGCATCCGTATCAATTTTCGGCATTCGAGGTAGGTTATAGCTTAACTTTCTTCAGACTGGGCGGGGTAGTTAATGTCGAGACAAAAGCATGTTAAGGGTATGGGAATTAATCACAAAATGGCTATAATTATTGTGTCGTGCCCGTGTGGAGGCTTATATATTATTGTGTTTGGTGATTTAGAATATTATTTGCTATGTATGCTCGTGTGGGGGCCTATATGACATCGTTGGCTATGAAATACATGAAATTAACCGCGTCTTGTATCATGAAAAAGCCTAATATGGTATCGATGGCGTATTTAATTATATTCCACTCTCTTGGCATATGATTTATGTTGGCATTCATGGATGGTTGGAAAAAATTGAGTGATTTATGGGCTCACTTGGTTGGTATATTGGTTGGATATGGAAATAAAAATTCTGCTTAGTTGTGAGCGTTATATCCTTATATCATACACATTCATGAAACATTGGTACCACCGTGGGAATTTAGGAATACCAGGAACACTGGTTTTTTCTGATAGAAACGTGACATCTTTAAAATCCTCTACCGATGGATGTGTCAGAGAGGAGTTATGGATATTGATATTGGATATTAGTTGTATACCAGTTGACGAACCCCCCATGGGTCCTACGTCGGGAAGATTTAGGTCCGTAGGTGTATACGGAGGTTGTGCGACAACCTCAGGCATCATCATCATTATCTTAACTAGACTCTCTTGAATCCTAGTTAAGTGACAATGAAAATATTCCAATTATAAGCTACACTAAGATTCAACTATCTCTAGATCAAATCCATTAGATGAGGTTTAAGGACTCAAATCACACTGATTATCATATTCTAACCTTAGGTTGCTCTATTAATTCATTTAAAGTATATGGGAAAGTCCTAGGGTTGATCACTCAATTTGAAAAGCAATTAAAGCATGAAAATTATTTAGATAAGCACAAATCCATATCATAAATAACAAGTATTCAATTAATACAAAAGCGAAAGATATAATCAAAACCAAAATCTATAATTACAATATTCAAGATTAAGATCAACTAGTACACCTAAATATTCAATACAAAGCAATAGATGAAGAAAGGGTAATGAATCTCTCATTAAAAGTCCTCCAAATCTTCACTCTAGGGGTGTTAGTGTTGTTTTTTGCTCTCAAAGTTGATGAAAATTTGCCAAAGAGGATTTGAAAGGAGGTTGGACTGAGTTTTATACAATTGGAGTTAAGAAAAATATGAAAGAACTCTTCTTCCCAGAACAGTGGTCCTTCAGTTGCATAAGAGACATTTAAATCATAAGAGCATCTCTGCTTAGGCGGAGAAATAAGTGTAACAATCCTCATTGTGACTTTAATGATCTCTATGTTTTAACCATTTTCACTTTCTTGTGGTTGCTTTATATGATTTATTAGTTGTAAGAATGGTTTGCTTGGTCCGCTAAGCATTAAGGAGCGATTTATATGAGTTTATGGTTTTGAGTAGCCTTTAAGGAGATATAATTGACTCTGGTCAATTCTCTATGATATGAGAATTAGGTGGTGATTTTATCAATTCCATTATATTCGAAATTCCCCTTTTTGTTAGTAGCATAGTTAGGTCAGGTTTTGAGGCCCTTTTGTGATTTTTGAGTGTTCGATTGAAATACTAGTTTATTGGCCTAAATGTGGTTTTGGTGGTAAATTATCGATAACATCTGTTGGGAACTTTGATGATTCCATTGGGTTTGGAACATATTTTATGATCAATTTGTACTATTGGTTCATGTTTATAAGGTTTTGAATGAGTTTTGAGGGTTAAAACAAAGATTTAGAAATTGATGTTGTTGCTGCAAATGCTTAAGTGACTGATTTACTGTTTAAGCAACCTTTTACTATTTGTTTGCGTCGCTTAAGCGACTATCTTGCCGCTTAAGTGGTGTTTTGACTTTTTGACCAGACTGTGTAAGCAGACAAAGTGTTGATTAAGCAGAAATCACTGTATTTACGATCCAAATCAAACCCATTTTATATTTTTGATATTTAGGAAGCTAGGAAGCTCCATTTGAGGTGATTCTATAATTACTCGAGTCGTCGTTACACTGAAATAAAGAGTATAACCTTCACTTTGTTTTCCCATATAAAATTTTTTGAAATTTATTGTCGACCTAGTCTTAGGCAAATTTTAAGGGTGTGATAGTTCAAGGAAATCTGGTAGTAAATGGAAAACGGGTGGGGTTATTTTATTTGATTTTATGGTATAGCATTAGGAGGTTGTAGCAACTTCCGATACATAAAATAGGTTAATAGAATTCCAGTTATAGAGATTATCGTGAAAGGGTGAGTTTGTGATGTCAGATATTGAAAAGTGTGTTGTAAAATAGCCTGAACTGGAATAAGGTCCCAAGTTACTACCTCAGTACTGCTTTAGTGGTACCAGTATCACTACAGTGGAATAAGTACCACCACAACGGTGATCTCAATTGGATTGCAAGCCATTACAATGATAACTTTACTGCCAGAGTGGTATCGCTGTTGCAGTAAAAGTGCTATCACAATGGTAAAAATGTAGAATTCTATTTTTAAAACCAAAAAACTCATTTTTCATTCCTACTTTTTATAAAATGAGTAAAGGCTTAACAAGGGGTGATTTCTGCACTTTTGGTGGTTTTCATCTTTGGAGGTAAGATTTCTCTACTTTCTAAACTAGAATTACTTTCTATAATTCTTAGAAGTCGCTAGAATCATGTTCATGGTAGAAAATGGGATTTATCCCTAATTTATGGACTTAATGTAAATTGATTGGTATGTGAGTAAATTCAGTCAGTAATTATCATAGGTGTTAGAAAACACTTGATTGAGTAGAATTATTTTTCTTCATGCTAAAATATAGAGAATTCATATGGTATAAAAACTAGAAAACCCTAAGATGATGGTCTAAGGAAAGTTTATGGTTGAAATAGGTAATCATAGGTTTTTAATAGTTGGAAAAGATGAGATTGTTGAAATGAGTATAAATTTGTTGTTTATCGATCAAGAATGGATTGAAAGAGAGAGAAAAGACAAACTTGTGGCCTTAAAGTGATTTTAGAAGGAAATAAAGGTAGCTTATGATTTATTTGTAGTAAAAATACTTGCTTGACTCCGTTCTTATATGTAAATAAGTGTTTCTAATTTTCTTTGGGCACTACTTGTGATTATTAAATGCATTTGCACTTTGATTGATGTTGATAGAAAATATTATGTTTTGTGGATATGAGTTGATGATATTAATAATGATATTGAGATCATGATGATGATGATGTATATAATGATATTGATGATGATGATAAGATGATAATTGGTGATGATGTTGAGATGAGAAAGATATGATACATACATATTGCACACATACATTCACCATATGCATTTGAATGTACATATATGCTTACACGTTGTGGTGAACTTTGTTGATGAATTTGACAAAGTGTAAAAGGTGTAGTTTGAGCTTGCATTCTTGTGAAGTAAAGTGTTTTATCTGTACTTGATTATCTTTGATTATAAGTTCTGTCTTGTTTGTTGTTAGCTATAGTTGATTTTCCTATTTTCATAGTATTGATTTGAGTCGACCTATGATTCCTAGCGATACTTTGTTGATGTACTGATGCTACTTGTGCTCTTCTTTTTGTTGAGTGCGGAGCGGGTTCCAGCGTTTGAGATGAGACCTCGACTCTAGTTAACATTTGTAGTCTTTGATTCAAGTGTAAGTACCATGACCAACCAACCATTGAGTCTTCTTATATTCATGTCCCTTTTTATGGGACTTTAGTCATTATTTTTTGGCATTTTTGATAATCTATAAGATACTATTTTGGATACTCTTAGATGTTCTTGTATAGTAACTTCAGGTCCTAGGTCGTAATAAATAAGAGATTCTGCACTCCATTCTTTAGTTATGATATTTGATTAGGTTTGGATTTTGTTTTGGTTGATCATTATTGTGTTTAGTGTCTTCAAAATAAGAATTTAAGGAAAATAACTTGTGATGTATTAGATTTAGTTGGTATGGATCGGGTTGGATGTTTTTTCTGCCATATTGTAAGGGTGGGTGCCAATCATGACCACTTAGATCATGACAAAGATGGTATCAAATTACTGGGTTCATAGATCTCATCATATAATAATAGGTCTAGTATAGTCCTATGGAATGATATAGATACATCTGTACTTTTCTTTAAGAGGATACTGTGCATTAGGAAACATATTTCCTTTCTTTCTTCCTTTTATGCTATTACTAGATTACAATTGGTAGCTGGTGATCCAAATTGGTATCTAACTCATTCACTCTTGTTTTGCAGATGGTGAATACTCATACAACTAGAGTAGTAGAACACACACCAGTAACGATACTAGCAGAAGCATTAGATAACAATACTACAGTTTGGGTAAGGCAAGGAGAGGAGAAAGAAAGGCAACACCTATTAGGGGCGTAAGCCCAGGCAGTTACAGGACCCGCTAAAAAGAGGACACCATCTCCTCCCAGCAGGATACTCCAAATTTAGCTCAGAAGAGGATGTGGTAGTTAAGAAAGAAGAAATGGTGGTCCCTGAAAATGTAGTGCCTGTATATAATGGCATAATTCAAGTGCTTATATCTGCCAAATTAGTTTAGTAGGTGTTGGGATTTATGAGTAATTTGTTTGACCCCGATACTGCTCCAACTGTTCCTGTTATTTTGTCCCCAGCCTTACGACATGCAATTGATATAGTGCATAGGATGGATGAGAGCCCCTGCTACCAAAGAGTTCCCTCGGCAGGTATAGGGACTGGTGATGATTGATAATGAGCATGGACTATTCTATAAGTTCTTGAAAAAGAAACCTCTTGTGTTATAGGGATCATGGGTGTCTACATAAGATGGGTGTCGTTGATAGGTATGGTATGGAACTTTTGTCATTACAGTTGCAGGTTGAGGCAAGCAATAATGGAGGTCCTTTGTTGAGTGTAGAGATGCCTTACCTCCACTTGACTTAATTCTAGAATGTGTTTCTTGAAAAGTATGTTCCTTACATTTATCATGATCACAAGAAGGATGAGTTTCTAAAGTAAGAGCAACGCTATATGACTCTGGTGGCCTATGAGGCTATGTTTTGTGCCTTATCCCATTATGCACTTAAGTTGATTACTTTAGAAGAGGAGCGGATTAGGTAGTTTGTTAGAAGTTTGATTTCAGGGATTTAGATGGTTACTTTTGAAATGTGGGGGGTTGCACCACACTATGGGGGACCAGGTCCGACAGGTCCCTTACAGTCGGACGCATGCAATAAAGTAGTAATGGAGTAGGAAATAAAAACTTTGCAAGAAATTAAAGAACACAATGATTTAAAGTAGAGACCTCTTTACTCAAGGGAGGAAAAACGACGACTTGTCCTTCACTATAATCAAACTCATGGTTATGTACTCTATTGAAACTTAACTCTAAGTTCCACTAGTATGTAACAACTCTATTACAAACTCTCCTTGACAACTCTGTCAAGAACTCACCTCAATATTGATTAACTCTAACTAATATCAACTCAGGTAACTCTACGTAAGCATTCTAAAAACACAAGAAAAGCATTAATTTTATAAGATGAGTGATTTAGTTACAGGCCAAGACTTGATGCAAGAAAAATACTCTTTCAGCACACAAAAGATTGGAACTTGAGCAATATTTGAGATTTCGCCAATATTCTCTTTGAATAGCCAAATTGCTAAAACTATTGAATTGACGGGCATTCTTTTCTATGTATAGCTGGATAATGATTAGGGTAGAATTTCTATTAGGCCAGGTGTCCTAATTGGTACACAGCTCACCTGTGTAGTTTGTTACACTAACAGACAAAACTGCGCAGGACAATGATAATCGTATGTTTTTCATAAAGACCTAGGGACTTGGTCCCTTGTTGTCAGCTGATCATCAATAAAATAAGATATAGTAATTTTTCACCTTTTTGATAATGACAAGCCAACCACAGATTTTTGAGCATGAAAGTTCATTCACCTCATCCAATCAGAGTGATCACCACTACTGTCGATGAATGTTCCCTCTATCACTATGCACCATGTTTCCCCCTATCACCATGCACCAACATCCTTTACCAATATTCTTCCTCTGTCAATGTGCCATCTTGCTTTACCAATATTCAACACATATTCCTAAATCTACAGTTCAACACCTACACTTGTACCTAGTCCCTACCATATAAATTCAGTAGTATTCCGTCTTTTGCCATTATTGAAAAGTGATAATAGTAAATCAAGAGTAAATAAGCACAAGTTAGTTAACTCAGAGCCACTGGAGCAACACTGACATGAAGAATAACTTTTAAAATAGAGAACTGATAGATGAAACATACAAAGAAGGATTCATTCATATTAGATAGGATAAGTACCATTACATTATACCAAAAAACATAAAACAACTATCTTCAAATGCCATATCAGAAACACGACAGGAAACTGACACAGGGATAACAAAGGGACAAAGTTGATAGGACTTAGGTAGAGGGAGGCTTAGGGGAGAATTTAGGACCATCCTGAAAAATGAGATTTCACTTTCTGTAAAGGACCCTCCTGAAAAATAGGACTTTACTTTTCGTTCAGGACTCACCTAAAAAATGGGATTTCACTTTATGTTCAGGACCCTCCTGAAAAATGAGAATTCACTTTCTGTTCAGGACCTTCCTAAAAAATGAGACTTCACTTTATTTTCAGGACCCTCCTGAAAAATGAGATTTCACTTTATGTTTAGGACACTCTTGAAAAATGGGACTTTACTTTTCGGATTTGAGCAACAACTCTATTCTGGCACTCTCAGCAACATGAGCATTCAGTAGCTGCTTAGTGAGGCCTTTAACTTCAGCATTCCACCTTTAAAACTCTGTAGTGAATGTTGCAACTTTAGTTTGGAGTTTTGCATTTTCAGACGTAAGATCCTCAACAACACCTAGCTCCTCTGAGGATAACTTCTAATTATGCATCTTTAAGTGCACTATCTTAGCATCCTTAGCAGCTAACTTAATCCCCATCTCCTCTATTTTCTTTCTTAAGTTTTCCTGAGCAGCCAAAAGCTCTAACACTTGGACACAATTCCCATTTTTCCTTCTATGTATTCATTTTCCACTAACGTTGACAGACTAAACCTTTGTTTGACTTTTCCAAGAGTCCTTTTAGTCCCAACCACTCCAAAGTGAATAAATATCTTGTTCAAGAAGTTCCCATAAGGCACCCCATGTCTTTCTTCCTTCTCATGTATCACCTTATTCATGTTCTCTATTATAAGAATAGGAAAACTTATCAACTCAAATTTACTCAGACACTCTATCAGAAATAGATCAACAATAGAAGCTATAGTCCTTTTCTCTGACCTGGGCAGTATGACTTGGTTTACAAATTAAAATACCAACTGCAATTCACTTATGAGAAATTTTTCCTTACACCAGTTAATGATGTTCCTCTTACTTTTGAGGCATCAATCATGAACTCAGTTGAGGCCTGTTATTTTACAATAGTCCTTACACCCATAATAGGTACATCCAGGATTTTCCTAAGAGATTCTTCATCTTGTTTTATTTTCTTTCCTTGGTCTTGGGAAATTAGGCTTAGTCCATGAGAATCCACAGTGTAATAGATTCTTTTATTTCTTTCTCAAAGACCATGGGAGTTGGTTCCTCAAGAAGGTGTAGCCATCCCTGATGTTTTACATACTCTACCAGCTTTACCATACTAGTTTTTTCATAAATCCTGGTGTCAAAAACTCTACCAAACCATACTTTCGGAGTTTTCAAAATTTCATTCCTTTGCTTTCTAAACCCATTTTCTTTTCTTCTTCATTTTTTCTTCTTTTATAACCATTTCTTGATTCTTCTTCAATAGCTTTTCTCTTCTTGGGACCAGGTCCCTCAGAGACATTTTTTTCCTTAACAATAATGTGTTTTTATTTCATCCCAGCAGGGCTACTAGACTTTGAACTGGAGGACTTGGTCCTTCTTGCAACATGAATTTCTTTTCTTCTTTTCTCAGTTGCGACATCAACATCAGGATCAATGTCCTCACCCTCTCCAACCTCTAAAACTTCAACATTCTACTTCTCCACTACAACAACTTTCTTTAGTCTTCTTCTCTTAGTAGTAGAATACTTGCTAGCCTTCCTATCATCACCTAACAACTTCTTTTCAGATCCTCTAGTAGAATATAATCTAGCAACCTTTACACCAGTATCAACCACTTTTTCTTTACCTTTACATCCCCTTTGTTTCTGTATAGACCATGTCAGAGGTGGTTCATCCTCACCTGTCTCATCCTTCTTATTTAAAGGTATCTCAAATTTTCCATATTTTGTCACATCAGTCTTTTCACCTACTTCTTGCTCTTCTAAACCAAAAGAGCTTTCCTTGGGATCATTTGCAAGTGTAAGTAAGTTTTTAGCTACCCAATTCTCAGACCTTTTTACTGGTATTTCTTCATCACAGTTGAGAAAAAATAGGATTTAACTATGAGGGAGTAGGGAAATCAGGTACTTGTAGGGTTTCTGAGAGTTCTGTTCTTTCTATTTCTTCAGAGGGAAGGGGTTTTTTGTGACACTTAAGTTTTAATAGGAGAACCAAAACCTTGATTTAGATCCTCTACCATGGTTGACCTAGCAAAGCTCTTGATAGTTTAGGAAGTTTTGACGGGGACATATTCATTTTGGGGTTCTGGAATTTTTGGAGAGAATTCAGAGGGTGGTGTTAACACAGGTCCTTATTGAGTACTTAAGGAGACGTCTTTTATGGTTCTGTGTTAAAATATCAAAGTGTTCAATTTGGGTTTTTTTAGAGACTTTCTGGGGTCTTATCAACTTCTGGGTCTTTAATGAGGCTTGAGGAAGTGGAAATGTTTGCCATTTCAATTTTTGTGTGTGTGAGAGAGAATAAGAGCAGTTCAATTAAGAGATGGTGAATGATTGAGGAAGATGATTTGAATTATTTTGGAAGAGAATGAAATAAAATAGGTTTGATTTTGTAATTAAGAGAGGTGACCATTGTCGTTAAAATATGCCTTTTTGAACGAAAATACATGTTTAATTCTAATAGGTGCGACTCTTCACCTTGCTATGATTTGATGACTTTTACTTAGATAAGGAAAAACACATGGCCTAACCTAAGAGATAGGACCAGACCCCTCTCTTTCTTGAGTGAATCCTCAATTTGTGTTTGCCTCAACTATTTTATTCCAAAGCTGTTCCCATTGGTGTATACCTTCAAAGGTTTGGTACTGAGTTAGATGAATATGTACCTATTTTACCAAGGATACATATCTCCTGATCATAGTCAATTTTAGGGAGAAAAACTAATTCATCTTGTAGGCCAGGTTATTTTGATCAACCCTAGCCTCAACCTATTTTTCACATTTTTGGCTCAATTTGGGACATGAATGTCGAGAATGCCATGAAATTTCTGGCTTGCTCTTTTTTGGACTCCAGATTCCGGAGGTGTAGCCAGATTCTCAAGTGAGTGAGAAGATTTGTGCCTCTAGTTTGACCTTTTGAGATATGTTCCACTGGGACTACGTCCCTGAGGAGTTTGATTGGACCCTTCTTGATATTCTTCAACTTGAGCAAGGGTTTGTAATTGAGATCCTGAATCACCATCACCTTCATTATTCTTATCTGCATCATTTAGTCCTTGACCATTATCTTCAGCAATATCATCCCTTTGAACAGGAATGAGCTCTTCTGTTTCTCAAATTTCACCATCACCTGTATTCATTAGCTTTCCTGAATCATCAAAGACCACATACATACTTTTTTCAACACACAGAGTTCTTTTGTTGAAAACTTTGTATGCTTTGCTTGTTGAGGAATAGACCACAAATACTGCTTCATCACTTTTGGAGTCAAACTTTGCTAGATCATTCATCCCATTATTTAGAACAAAGCATTTGCACCCAAAAGATCTGAGTACTCAAGCTTAGGATTTCAATTGAACACAAGCTTATATGGGGTCTTGTCCAGGAGTGATGTAATCAAGAACCTATTTGTCACATATCAAGCAGTATTTACAGCTTTAGCCCAAAAGTTCTTTGGAAGCCCACAGTCAATCAACATGGTCTTGGAAATCTCTATGAGGGTTTTGTTCTTTTTTTCAACAACTCCATTTTGCTGAGGAGTCCATAAGGCAGAGAAGTTATGACTGATTCCATTATCAACACCGAATCCTGCAACTTGGGAGTTCTCAAATTCAGTTCCATGATTAAATCTTGGTTTAACAATCTTACAATTCAACTTCATTTGAATTTGCTTTGCAAAAGTAACCAGAACCTCATAGGTCTCATCCCTGGTAATCAAGAACATTGTCCAGGTGAACCTAGAGTAGTCATCCACAATGAAAAACACATAATTCTTTCCTTCTCTACTGTAGACTTTAACAGGTCCATATATATCCATGTACAACATCTCAAGGTGTCTAGAAGTACTAACCTACTTTTTTAGCTTAAAGGAAGACCTATTTTATTTGCCCTTAACACAAGCATTATAATCTTATTATCTAGAAATTTCAGCTTTGACATGCCACAGACCAGGTCTTTTGAAATTAACTTGTTCAGCAAAGAGGAACTTACATGTCTTAGCCTTCTGTGCCATAAATTAGCATCTTCACTTTGAACACTTAAGTAAGTTAATTTCCTATCATCCACATATTCTAAATCAACCACATACATATTTTTGATCCTCTTTCTTTGAGAATAACTTTCCCAGATTTCAAGCTTGACACAGTACATCCATCAGATGAGAATTTCACCTTGTTACCTTTATCACAGATTTGAGAAACACTTAGAAGACTATACTTAAGGCCATTCACATAATACATATCTTTTATTTCTTGATCAGGTAATTTTTTAATTTTTCCCACACCATTAATATAACCTTTTTACCTTTCCAAAAGAGACAACTCCACCTTGAAGTGTCTTGAGAGAAAGAAAGCAATTAGTACTCCCAGTCATATGCTTTGAACATCCACTATCCATGAACCAGTTCTGACTGCATTCCCTTTCTCCTACCTACAGATATAGTTATTTGTTAGATTTGGGAACCCACTTGAGTTTGAGTTCCTAATAGGAAGACAAAGGCGATATCAAATCTTTCTTGGCCCATCTTGGTAGAGACTTCTTCTTCACATTTTTCAAGGGCATAAAACCCTTAGGATAGTAATTCTCTTGCTGGATGTATTTAGTAATGCTCATTCTAGCTCTAAGCCAATACTAATAGTTTTCCTTCAAGTGTCCATGTCTTTCACAATGAGTACATAGAGGTTTGTGGACCTCATTTCTAATACCATGAATAGATTTCCCTTGAGACCCAAGTGATTGGGTTTTATACTGATATCTAAGGTATTTACTATTATTGAAACTCTGACTAGTTAAATTAGAAAGTATTTGAGAAGATGTGGTCCAGTTTAGTAGTTTTTTAAGTTCTTCCCTTATACGAGCCAGGTCCCTTTCTAATTCTTTATTCTGATGGAGTGCAGTCATAAGATACTTTAAGAATCCCTCAAATTTTCTTCAATCTCAATTTGAAGCTTTGAGGCTTCATTCTACCCTTTACCATCAAAATTATCTACGTTCTTTAGTTGATTCATTAAACTCAGATTTTCAAATTTCAACTTAGTAAACTATTCCTCTATTTTAGATATCGGGTGAGTTAAGGAAATTAATTCAATCTCTTGATTTTCTAATTTCTCTTCTCACACATTTTTCTCATCAGTTGGTTCACACACAGAATTAATCAGCACATTTGCAAGTTTCTTTATCTTCCCAACAGAGTAGTTATCTAAGTTTTTCTTAATGTCAGAGAGAGTTACCTTATTTTCTTCTTCTATGTTTGCCATAAGAGGGAATCATAAATGACTTTACTATCTTCCACAACTAGCATAGACACATTTTCAGACTTCTTAGCTTAATCAAATTCACTAAAGGGATCTCCCCAGACTGCTAGGGTTTGCTTCACTACATAATCAACTGTAACCTTTCTTCTTGATTTTATAGGGACCTGGTCCCTGTTCTTTCCTTTATTACCAGTCTTGAAATATTCTTGATAATCTATTTTGTGCATGGGACAGTCCTTAATGACATTCTCAGGACTTCCATATTTGTGACAAACTTCAACAACGCCTATCTTTTTGCTGCTACTTCCTCTCCTTTGAAACTGACCACTTTTCTTTATGGCTCTAACAATTCTTTTTGCCAAATAGGCAACATCAGTGTCCTCCTCACTTGAATAAGACTTTGAAGACTTCAATGCTAGAGATTTTTCTCTTCTTGGTTTCTTCTTCTCTTACCCTTGCTGCTTCTTGAGTTCATGAGTCTTCAAATTACCAATAAGTTCATCCATAGTGAGAGTCTTTAGGTTTCTTACCTCTGTAATAGAATCTGCTTTGCTTTCCTTGGATTTAGGAATAACACCTAGAATTTTTCTCACCTATTTATATAGAGGAATAACTTCTCCTAAGAAGTGCAACTCATTGGTAATTTAAGTGAATCTAGTATGCATCTCTTGGATAGTTTCTCCTTCATTTATGGTGAAGATTTCATCATTATATTCTCTCCTGGTTTTGATAACTATCCTTGTTGTGTATCCTTCTTTAACCTCTCTAATTGGCATATGAGGACCATCAAGTATTAAATCTATCAACTTATTATCCTTAACCATAATAAAGTCATATATCCTGGTTTTCCACCATCAATAGTACTACCCATTAAAGAAGAACGGTCTAGTGGTAGATTGCCCTTATTCCAGATTAGGTGGAGCCATGATTAATAAATTATAGGTATTAACCTTTTATAGTGTCCTTTCTCTGATACCAATTGGTGAAACATGGGGGGTTGCACCATACTATGAGGGATCGAGTCCCTTAGAGTCAGACACATGCAACAAAATAGTAAAGCAGTAAGAAACAAATATTTTGTAGGAAATTAAAGAAAACAATGATTTAACGTGGAAACATCCTTGCTCAAGGGAGGAAAAACCATGACTTGCCCTCATAAGCACTTTACTATCTACTATAATCATACTATAATTACAAACTCTATTAGAACTTAACTCTAAGTGCCACCAGTTTGTAACAACTCTATGACAAACTCTCCTTGACAACTCTGTCAAGATCTCAACTCAATGTTGATTAAATCTAACCAATATCAACTCAGGTAACTCTACCTAAGCACTCTAAAGACACGAAAATATCATTACTCTTATAAGAAAAGTAATTCAGTTATATACCAAGACTTGAATCAAGAACAAACACTCTCTCAGCACACAAAAGCTTGGAACTTGAGCAATATTTGAGTTTTCGCTGATTTTCTCTTTGAATATCCAAATTTCAAAAACGGTTGAATTGAGGAGCATTATTTTCTATTTATAGATGGATAATGATTAGGTAAGAATTTTGAGTCCTTTGTTGTCAGCTGATCATTATCAAAACAAGATATAACAGTTACCTTGTTAGTAGGAGTTTTAGAAAAGTCTTTCTAGGATATGGTTTAGTTTTCGAAGCAGTATAAAGCTATTAGAAAGTGAGGAGACGTGAAGGCAAAGTAAAAAAAGGCCCAAACATCTAGACAATTTAGTGTTACTTATTTGAGAGGCCATGGTTTGCAGGGTCATTCTTCCCAGCCTTATCATTTGGCCATGACTGTGTTTGTAGGGGCCGTATCTTGGGCCAGTTATTATCCTTCCTGAACAGAAAGCTATACACCTTCACCATCTTCAGTTCATGGACCTTCCTTAGGCATCAGATTCCATAAGTGTGGGGATTTAAGCTACATCAAGAGATTTTGTCCTAATTTTTGTCTGCAGGTCAGCTGAATCAAGAACTACCTTCTAGTGAAGTAGTTTTAGCAGGTTGTGGTAGCGAAGAAAATGATAGAAGTCTTTCACAAGGTGGGCGTGGTAGCCAATCTATAGGGAGGGGAAAATTACCAAGCCAACCGAGGTGAAGGACAAGTTGGTTGAGGTGGTACTTAGACTGATAAAGATGGCAGTCAAGGCTTATCTTTATGCTATTCTGGCCCATCCCAAAGCAAAAGATTTTGATGCTATGATCATAGGTACTATTTTTGACTGTGAACATGTGGCTTCTGTATTATTTGATCCCTAGTCTACTTTCTCTTATGTGTTTTTAAAATTTTCTTTGGTATAGGATTTGTACCTTGAATATCTTGATACTTCTATGTATGTGTCTCCACTAGTTGGGGTTTCTTTATTTGGTGATCCAATTTATCGGGTGTGTCCTGTGATATATATGAGGTATAAAACTTTGGCAGACTTTGGACTCGTTTCCTTGCACTTGATGGAGGTTTGAATTGAATGATTTAGATTTAAGATCATTAAGTGCATTTTTAGAAGATTTTGGCTTTTAATAGGTCTCAATAGGTCTTAATCATTCAAATCTAGAACCAAGTCTTAATAGAATTGAGAGTTACTCTTGTGGTATAATATTCACCACCACTCTATCCACAATCACTAGTCACCACCACTAACCACCTATGCCACCACCACCATTATTAACCACCACCAGCCAACACCAGCCAGCTCCACCATCACAACTACCATTGACAACCAATATCATTATCAATGCTAATTATCAACCACAACCACACCTACCATTGCCACCACCATCACCACCACTATCGCCAATGCCAGTGCTAATGCCATCACCTTCATCAACCACTACCAGCCAATTTTTACTACCGACCAACTCATTTATTAGAACTAGCACCATCGCTAACTACCACTAACACAGTATCAACCTCCACATATTCTTTAGCCACTACTATCACCATTATCACTAGTGTCACCACCTTTACCACTATTTAAACCACTAACTTCGCTACAATCTATATCTACTAACAAACATCTCTATCATTACAACTAACAACTTCTCCAACTACCACCAACACATCATCAACCATTATGCATTTATTTTTCAGCCATCATAATCAACACCTCCAAATACTAACATCAACCAACTTCACATTCCAACCAATTTCCACCATCATAATAGTCACTACAATACCAACCATCTCTACCATTAAAAATAGCATTACTAGTCATTAACATCAATAATTACCACCATCCCCACCATACAAACCATCTCTACTACCACTAACAAACATAAGTGTTTCTCTTTTCAATCAAATAATGATGTTATTGTATTAAATTAAATATTCTCTAATATATAATTATATACAAATAAATAAATTTTCACATTCACATGTTGAAAAATAAATAGTCTTAATCATTTAATTTTTAGAGCTAGAGGCAATGTCTTAATCATTTAGATATGCATTTAGATTCAATCATTGATATGCCATTGTTTTATGGCACTTTCGATGGTTAAAATAAGGAAATTGTGCAATTACTTAGGTATTCTTGTTAGATGTGATATGCTTTTGTATTGATTTTGCAGGAAAACAGAGTTCAAAGCAAAGAATATGCAAAAGGGATGGAGAGTAAAAGGCTACCCACAAGCCAACCTACGACTCATGGGTAGTACCTATGAGTGGTAGGTGACCATGTTGGTTGAGCATCTGAAGATTTTAAAGATAACTGTTTTATTCTGATTCCCACGAGCCTACTTATAAGGCATAGGTACAACCTACGACCCGTAGCTTGCCTCATACGCAGGAAACTTCTGCAAAGTTGAAAATTTAACTCCGATTTCCACAATCCAAGGCGCTATTCATAGGTTGTACCTACAATTCAACCTATGAATCATGGGTAGGTGCCAACTCCGATTTCCTACACTATTTAGAATAGGTTTTGTTTGTATCTATAAATACCTTTTGGATGTTTTATTATCAGTGGATGCACTTTATGCACTTTTGACATTATTTTGAGTTCTGAGATACATTATTGATCTTGGAATTACTATTATTGGTTTTTAGAGTTTACAATTAGTTTGAGATCTTGGGTTTTCATTTTATTCTTCGTATGTTCATCCTTATGATTTCATCTATAGAATCTATGTGTGTTCTGTCACGACTCCATTTCTCAGGTCATGATGGGACCTACCATAACCGACCAGTAGGTAAGTCAACCCATAGTTTAGAACTACTAGTAATAGACTACCAAGAGAGATAAAGGAAGACTGCAGAATAAATATAGTAAAAACTCTAAAATCCATAAGATAATCCTAAAACCTAGTGGAATCAATACAAGGGCTTCTGATATATAAAGACTAAAATATGAAGTACTAAAAGAATATACTGATATAACCCATATTTGAATACAACATAAAGCCTAGTTTAGTATATAAGTGTAAGAATAGTAATACTCCAAACGCTAAGAGCTCACCTTACATCCCTGAATCATAGTTGCTCTATATGACACACACAACAATGGTAAGAATCAATACTATGATTTGCAGGCTAAAGAAGTATAGTATGAGTACCAAACATATGGTAATCAGTAGGCAACTGCCGACTAAGCTCCAAAGATTATGTGAGCATAAATAACATAAAAGCAGGAATGTAAACTAAAACCAAATATCTAGGAAACTAACATAGTAAAGCTAAGAAGGCAATAAAGATTAACTATTCTATTCTAGTCATAAGGCAATAAAGATTAACTATTCTATTCTAGTCATACTCTGAGACCTAAGCACTATATGCAATGGTGAGTCATAATCTAAGACATTCCGCATGGAAAATTTATAATTCATACTAGAAGATAGAACCCAACACGTTTACGTACAAAATTTCAACGAAAAATTTTCTGGGGTATTACATCATCCCCCTTTGGAAACATTTATCCTCGAATGATGTTAGACATGCCAAGATTAGATAGGGAATAGAGCATACAGCTGAAACCATTCGTTAGACTCATCACCACATCGTTTCTCACTCCGAATGCAACATAGAATGCAGAAATTCAAGAAACTACAGCTGAACACATAATAAATGACAGCTGAACTGCTGCAACTTTTATCAAAAGTGCATGATTTAGGAAAGAACGGTACCTTCAGCTTGATCGGAGTTCACAAAAAATAGGTGCGGGTACTTGGATCGCATATCCGCCTC
>NC_061121.1:140802671-140803543 GCF_002878395.1 Capsicum annuum | reverse complement strand
ACATGTCAAGATTAGATAGGGAATAGAGCATACAGCTGAAACCATTCGTTAGACTCATCACCACATCGTTTCTCACTCCGAATGCAACATAGAATGCAGAAATTCAAGAAACTACAGCTGAACACATAATAAATGACAGCTGAACTGCTGCAACTTTTATCAAAAGTGCATGATTTAGGAAAGAACGGTACCTTCAGCTTGATCGGAGTTCACAAAAAATAGGTGCGGGTACTTGGATCGCATATCCGCCTCAGCTTCCCAAGTTGCACCCTAAACAGATTGGTTTCGCCACAACACCTTGACCGAGGGAACTTTTTTGTTCCTTAGTCTTCGGACACTGAAATCAAGAATCTCAACAGTAATCTCATCAAAAGAAAGATTTTCTTAATTGTCAACACTCACAGAGGAATCCACTACCACAACATTGCTAATATGCTTTCTAAGCATGGAGACATGGAATATTGGATGAACAGAGGACAACTCGAAAGGCAACTCGACCTCATACGCTACCTTACCAACACGACTAAGAATTTTGTAAGGACCAACATAACGGGAACTAAGCTTCCCCTTCTTTTCGAATCTCTTCACCCCCCTTATGGGTGAAATTTTCAGATACACTAGGTCACTAACTTCAAACTCAAGGTCTCTCTTTCTAACATCCGCATATGACTTCTGATGACTCTGCGCAGTTTTCAACCTTTCCCTAATCAACTTAACTTTTTCCATAGCCTCAAATACCGAATCAAGACCACTCACAGCCACTTCACCCACCTCGAACCAACCTATGGGTGATCTACACTTCCTCCCATATAACCCTTCAAATGGAGCCATGCCAATACTAGAGTGGAAACTGTTATTGTAAGCAAACTCTA
>NC_061121.1:140621770-140799671 GCF_002878395.1 Capsicum annuum | reverse complement strand
ATGATTTGCGCTATAATGAGTTCTAAAAGTGATGACAAGTTTAGAGGGTTAGCTTTAGGCCACATGTGACCTTGAGCACCATGTGACGTCTCGGGATAGGTTCTTGGGGCATTACATGACCGATCTTTCTACCATCGTAGCAAACCTCTGAAGCCCTGACCTAGCAAGAAATATGAGCTGGCCTTTACTAGCTGATCAAGTGACTCTGAGAGAACTCCTTACTTAAATAACCATCATTCCCGCAATCATAACACACCTAAAAAAATCTAGGCTGGCGTGGAACATATGCTAACTCTGTCTGAAAAACCAACTCACATCATGGGTACTCTCTAGATCAATGTCCCATCTTGACACAACAAAAACAAACTCCTAGAATACTCTGAGATTCTTCCTTTATTGATCTAGAATGACCACTATGGTTTGAAGATCCATACCAAATACTCTACAAGGTTCGATGAGGACTCCGCTCACTTTGATCACCACGTCTAATGTGAGAGTCACCCATAATCTGAAATGCTACTTGCGTAGAACTGATAGGTTGTAAGCAAAGCTAATGAAATATCAATAACATTGAAATAATGAAATGACTTCATATCACCACCTCTATAAGTCTCAATACATGCCTTCTCTATGGCACTAGCATAATCAACAACCTGAGGGATGAACGACCCCACTACTATCTAATACTCCATTGCCAAACAGAGCAGAAAAGTTAATCCACTAATAACTTCATGAACCATATCATGTTTTGAAGGATATAGCATATGAATATTCCTATCCCAAATAAGAAAGCCAATCTTATAGAGAACTTCTTGATGAATCGAATGTCTCTAGCTTTGAGGTACCTATAAAAAGGCTCAAAATCCCTAATACCAAATTTCTTAAGGCTGAAGCAGTCAAAAGCTCTATCAGAGCTTGGTTTGGCCCCAGATTCTTTGACTGACACTGAAGATCTTTGACATCCATCCTTGACTCCCTGATTTGATACTGCACTAAAGCTTTAGAAATGCATGCTAAACTTCTGTCTACATCTATCGACAACCTTGCATCATCCATCTGGAATAGAATAGAGTTAAGGAATGTACTTGAGGATCATATAAATACAAAAACATAATAAGGATCCAAGATTAAAATTTCCAAAGAATAACCTGTAGACATCCCAAAATTGGTTACAAATGTCTCCATATCAATATGCATGATCTTACTAGACACTTAGCTCTTGTATCGACATGCTAGTTGTAATGCTTTGAGAGTACATCCTGGGAGCTACACAGTGTTTACAATCACATGTGACCACAAGCTAACCCATGAGCAGGTACCTACTGAGAGCACTGAATAAAATTGATGATAATAAAAACAAATGCGGAAGAACAACTGATAAGCCTTAAGGTGCTGGCTGGTTTACATTTTTTCTTTCGTTTGTCTTTCTGGGAGAAATGTTTTGTAAGCGAAATAAAGAATAAATTAGATAGAGATTTGAAAATAGCTCATGCTCAGTCGCACAACATAAATATTAAAAGAAGGGAAATTTTTATTTAAACGCCTCGAAGCCTCTTGTTCATAAGTGTGGCACACTTCACACCCATGCACACGACTGTACTTGATGCGACTTTCAAACTCCCTAGGATACTTTAAAACCTTAGGCTCTAATACCAATTTTGTAATACCCCGAGAGTACATTTTAGGTGCTATATGGTTCTCACGGTCACAAGTCCCCACAAGCTAACCCATGAGCTGGTACCTGCTGAGAGAACTGAATAAAACTGACGACAATAAAAACATATACGAAAGAACAACTGATAAGCCCTATGATTTTAAATACAAAAATATTACTGAATCAAATTACTAAAAACATCTATCTAAAAATAATACTGTAAGACTGTCAATAACAAATGATAACTGAATTACTAACTGTGAGTATCCAAAAGCCTCTAACTGACTAACTGTGGAGTTGATGGGACAAGTCCCCAACAAACTCCGAATAACTATTGAACTGAACTAAAATAAGCATAAATGGTCCTCGGTATGAGGACTCACCACTGCTAATGCTGCTGATGCGCTGGAATATCTAACTATGGGTAGGAACCTGAGTGTCTGAACCTAAGATATGAGACATCATAGTGCAAGAAACGAGTATGCGGTCAGTACTTTGAATATACTGGTACACTAAATGAGGTTAGGCTAATATGCATGGTTTCATGTGCATGAGTGATAATTGATTGAATGCATAACATGAAGTACTGAGTAAGAATTCATGAAATCTATAAATACTGAGGATGCATGACCAAGCATAATAACATAAGTCTAAAATAGTTTGCAGACTGAAATACTAAAATACTGATGATTGGAAAACTGATATCTGTATGCTATGGTCAATCAAACTTGAAACTGAATACTGAATTGGGTACTGGACTGAAATTATGGGAGCTATTATCTAACCGACATACCGTAATAAGGTAAATTGGGGTCCAACCTATAACCCTAGTTGGATGGGTGTCAGTATATGCCACGGGTACTAACACTGGCTATGTGGACCCACTAAAATATTGTCCTAAAGGACTAAGGGTCACCCTCAACTGGCAGGACCCTAATGAGATATGTGTCAACCCTCAACTGGCAGGTTAACGTCTCAACCTATGCTTGCTACGTAGTTTTGGAATGCAAGGACTGCTACTAAAGGTTTCATCCTCAACTGGTAGGTGAGCACCCGTACCTGGGTTCACTTGGTTCTAAATCCTACTCCCAACTGAAAGACACTAGATACTCGACTGAACTATGTTTATTGTTTATGGTCACTGACTGAAATGATAGGACTCGTAACTATTCTGAAATTATTGTGTAGCTATTGGAAACTTGGCAAGAAGCTTAATTTTGGGTATTCAAATCCCCAAGACTCGATAGAAATAATAGCAAGATCATAATAAAACTTTAAGGACATGATGTGTAAATATTCATTCAAAACTCATTCTTGTAGGCATTTCATCAAACACTTAAAATTCATAGTTTAAGCTAAGCATGGAATAGTTTAAAGCTTGTGGTAATAGCATGATTTCACTTCAAAAATCACCAATTAAGGTTTAACTAAGTGGACAACAACACTCAACGTGTGGGAATTAATAACAACAACAATTTCATGTAAACATACTATAGAATGAAAATTCATAAGGATTCATGGTTAAAATCACAATAACTTGTAAAAATCATAACTTTGAGTTTGAAATTGAATTCTTGGACTCCATGGGTGAAAAATGACCCATGGATGAACATCTAACATACCTTAATTGAAGAATCCTTAAAAGTCCTTGGTGTATTTTCGTCGGAATTGATCTTGAAAGGTCAAGCTTTAGGGTTTTATTGGTGAGAAATTTTGGTGAATAATGAGCTTACTAGGCTTAGAATAGGTTAAATCTTCTATTTTCAAGAATTAGGGCGAGGGTAATTGACTTAAATGCCCTTCTAAAACTTAAAATTGCAACTAGAATCCCGATTTTACACCTTGGTGTGACGCGGTGCTAGTGTATTGCGTCACTAGAAAATGAACGAGTGCAAATTTGTACTCCGGCGTGATGTGGTGCTATCGCATTGTGTCATTAGAAAATGGACGAGTGTGGATTTGCACTCCAGCGCAAAGCGATACCTGCTCCACCATGATTTTTGATGCGATACTATCCAATCGCGGTGAGATACTAGAAAGGATGAGTGTGATTTTTGGGATCACTGTACTGTGGCATAATCACAGTGAGTTACTGCTCATACAAAAAGTGCCATAACTTCTCACCCGGGTATTAGATTAAGGTGAAATTAGTACCATTGGAAAGTTGATTCATTTATCTACAATTTGGTGGGTTTTAAGCTGGATAATTCTATGTACATCAAAAGTTATACACTTTCAAATTTGATGAATCCAAGGTTCTTAGCTCACCTTGGCTTTAATTGATTTCTATGACATTATTCACCTAAACGCACTTCACACACTAGGAGATGAATTGAACTAAGAAAAGTACAAGGTATTACACTAGTAAATCTAGCTCTTATACCAATTTTTCACGACCTAATTTCTCAGGTCATGATGGAGTCTACCATAATCCACCCGTAGGTAAGCCAACTCGGAGTTCGAAACTACTAGTAATGAACTACCAAGAGAAATAAAGAAAGAGCGCAAAATAAATATTGTGAAAAGTCTAAAATACATAAGATAGTCCCAAAACCAAGTTGAATTAGTACAAGAGCTTCTAATAAAATAAGACTACAAAATAAAGTACTAAAAGAATATGCTAATACAACCCATCTCTGAATACAACATATAGATTAGTCTTGTAATAAGAAGGAGAATAGTAATACTACAAACGCTAGGAGCTCACCCTATGTCTCCAAACCATACCTACTCTACATGACACACACAACAACATCAAGAACCCATTGTATGATCTGTAGGCTACAAAAGTGTAGTATGAGTACCAAACACGTGGTAGTTAATAGTCAACTATCGACTGAGCTCCAAAGATAATTTGAATATAAATAAAATGCAAGTAGGAATATAAGCTACACCCAAATATCCAGGAAACTAACATAGTAAGACTAAGTATACAATAAGGATTAACTATCATATTCCGGTTATACCTGGGACCTATGCACTATCACTGGCCAATATACAAGTAAAGAACAAAAGAAGGAAAGTATACAAGGCCAAGAAATTAATATACAACATGAATAAATGAAAAAAGGGAGGGATATGCGGTAATACCATAACTACATATAGATTGATACATATACATGAACAAGGCTAACTCAAAGATACAACCTAATTAGTTATACTAGCATCTTAAGGCCTCCTAATTATAGTAGGAACTAGTGCTAACAAAATCAGGACCTCTAACTATCCATCTAACCATGAGATAATTATCTATTATAACCATAAGAGAAAATAATTAGAATCATACCTCTAATCTCAGTACCGGTCCAGTAATCAATCTGTCATAAGCTAGCCATAATAATGACGCAATATAGTATCTGGATAGCCTAGAAAAACAATCCCTAAGCAAATCCCCATAACTCAAAAGGTCCAATCAATACACAGCACACCACAAACAATACTCATCACCTATACTTATGCAACCCCCATAAGGCTGATAATATGCGTATAAAGGTGATATACAATGCGCATGCAAGGATGAATTAAAAGTATAATCCATACTACCATAATTATTTTAAGTTCTATATAGTGACCCAATGTATACACTTTTTTCCATTTGCAAAGGTAAGATCTATGATGACCTCTTTTTTTTAAAATGATGGCCCATAGGTGAAGGGGCCCCTAGGGGGTTCGGGAGTACCCATATGCCCCGACCTAGACTTGATCTAGGATTTCTAATAACCCCGACCTGGTCTTGATCTAGGATTTCTAATAACCATGACTATCATATCTACTCCGTCTAGTACCTGAGATGTATATATAACTACATAGGTTAGAATCATGGCTAAAAGAGAGTAAGTTCATAAATCCATTACCCGAGGTAAATCAGGACTAAATCATCATAAAAGTGTAGAAAGAGTCAAAATCTCTCTTGATTAAGGTAAGTAATAGTATCAAAGTCATAGATCGGAATCAATCTCGGTCCAATCTCTAAAACATTATTTTTAGTCTCAAAGGCTATTAGGTTATTCATTAAAATGGTACAATTCACGTTATGAAAGAATCCATTTTAAAAGTAAAAAGTGTGAATAAATCCCTTTTTAGGAAAAATAATAGTCAAACCATATTTTTAGTTGGAATTGTATCCTTTACAATTTTAGTGAAAATGAATGTCCTGAATCTATGTATGCCATCACCAGTATTCAAACAATATAATTATAAGCATCTAAATGTCTATAAACTATGGTCATATCCATTACAAAGATAAAATACTTCCCAGAATCCAACCAATATCATAATCACGACCTTAAACCCAATAATAAATATCTGACATAACCATATCATAGTCTGGAAAACTATCACAATCCATTAAGTATTATAGTAAACATTATATTAAAGGTTCATCAGTTTCAACTGTGCCTAACATGCTAGCAGCCTAGGTTGATAAGATCCAAGAAGCCTCATAAGTATTTTACCTTAAGCGTCGATTCACTAAATTAGGTCTCAAATCAAACCTTAAAGTTTAGGGATTTAAGACACAATTTCAAAGAATTTACCATGAATTAGGATGAAAATTGAAAGAAAACTTATGGGAAATGACGAAGGAGAGTTAGGCTAGCTTACCTTAGCTTTCGTGGATGATTTTCCTCTTTTTCATCTCATTGAGTTCTCAATTAGTGTGAATATGATGGAAAATTTGGTAGGAAAAAAGAGGATAAAAAAACTACAGGTGCTGCTTAAGCTGACACCTGGATGCTAAAGTGCCTACTGCTAAAGCGGCAACATAACCGCTTAAGCGGTCTGATAGCAATAGCTAAGATGGTGCACAGTTTAGTAACTATTGATTTATAAAGCGAACCCCAACCATTAGGCCAAGAATATTAAATAAACCCATGGGCACTAAAGCACTAAGTGCTAAAGAGGGACAATAGGCACTTAAGTGGACCTATCAGGTGCCATGCACCAGATTTTTACCAAGTCTAAAACAAATTTAGATTGGGTGTTCGAGATTCGTTTGGAACCTTGTGCATACAAATAAAATATTCTATAATAGAAAATTTGACATAAAAAACTCAATGGAACCATTGAAACCTTTATCCGAGATTATTTATACTAAATATGGGGCCCACACCTATAGTTTTATTTTCATATAATGCACCTAATGGCCCAAAACACTCCCAAAAGCCTACGGACCTAAACTAAGGTCCCCCTAGCCTAAAATTAATGTTCCAGAGCTGATGGCACCATTAGAATTCTCATTCGAGGTCATATACTAGGAGTTTTGGTCTGAGCCAAATCTTAAACTAACATGACCCAACCCAAGGCCTTATCATAATGGGTGTCACAAGTCCGACCCGGACCGAAGACCACCCACGTTACCCAACCCAACCTCCAGCTGCCTGCCCTGATTTGAATGAATTTAAAGCGTATAATAAGATAATATAACTATCCAAATTACAGACTCGGGGATAGGTCTATTACCGAGACTGACCCAACCAATAGCTGAACCAAACTATAAAATCCAACCATAACCAAATAATAACCAAACCAAGTTCCATAATATAACATAAGAGGATGGAACAACCAATAATACAGTTAACCGGTATCAGCCGCAATACCAATGCCAATACCAAGGCTGACACCCCTACTAATCCCGCTCATTCCAATCCATAGTAGTTCCACAAAAGCTTTTAACCCAAAGAATACAAAATTTCAATTGAGACATGAGCCCAACCATAGAAAAAACCTAATATTCAAAGTATAATCAAAGAATGAAATAACGTCCATGAAATAGAGCCTTTCAAAAAGATGGAAGCTCACCACCTTAATCTACTAGCTGATCTCGAATGTCTGATAGCTAAGTAGGAGGAGTAGAATGGCCGATTCCTATATTGCATGCGGATACAGCCGCCCAAAGATGGGTTAGTGAATGTACGCTAGCATAAACTCAAGATAAAGATAAAACAATTCCAACTAGTAAAAGCAAGTAAGCAAACCATATGCATACAAACCATACACACACACATAAATATATATATAGAATATTTAGCCCATGAAATTCTAGATTCAAAATTAATGATCTCAATTCTAGAGGAAAATAAGGAAACTGAACTCCTATCCGTATGTATCTTGGGGAGAACTGACGAGGAACTAGAGATCCGTTGGCTAAGAGATCTCTGGAAAGAAATTAAAACAGTTCCTGTGAAAAACTGTTAGACTTGAGAAATTGTAGTATTCTCAGGTTTTTCTACTGGAGCTGTATCTTGAAAAATTACATGAGAGAGAACCCCCTAAAATATAAAGGGAAATACAGGGAAAAAGGGAAAGGAAAGGAATCAAGTTATTATATGCAATAAATAAATTAGCTGGTAGGGCCGACCATATGTTAATAACATAATAAATTAGGCGGCAAGGCCGACCATATGTTAATGATACAACTAATTAAATAAAATAAAAAAAGAACAAAAATATAAAAATTAAATTTTTCTATTAATAGCAAAAATAAATTTGAAGATTACAACGAGAGAGAAAGAACAAACTCTAACCAAGTATTCTAGAGAGACCTTCTTCCAAAGAAAATAATGTGCTCTCCTCAAGAAGAGAAGTGGGCTATTTATAGCCAAAATATGCTACAATAAAAGTGCTATAGTAGCACCTTTAATTAATGCTATAGTGTTTCTATAGTGAACTACAGTAACATCCACCATAATTGAGCTACAATAACATTGACTATATTTTTCAGCAATTGGTTGTTGATGTCATGCATGACATCAATGTTTTGATGACTCCTTGATGATAAAAATTTGATGTCAAATTGATTGAATCTCTTATTTATCATCTATGTTTAATTTTGCAATAGAATATTTATTGCTGGGAATACCAGTTTTGATTTGTTGGAGATTTTTTTCCATTTATTAAATAAAATCTCCTTGACTATCTAACTTAGTTAATTGTCTAACTGTAATTGATTTTTGTTGTAGAAATGAGATTTGGGCGGTGTTTGTTAGGGCCAGACATCCAAAATTGCACCGGAACCATTTTTCTACTTCTGGTACGTATGTTTCCATTGGATCGCAATTCTTGTACCACTTGTAATAGCCTTGTAGGGTTAACCATGGAAGTCCTTTGTGCCCCTCTGGTTTGTGAAAGGTAAATTTCCATGAAAATATCCAAGGAATATGGAACTTGTGGAAAAATTGTAAAAGCAAAGGAATTTGATGATCATCATAAAATCTTTGATTAAAATATTCATATCTTTCTCGTACTGGGAGAGAAAGGATTTCGAACGTGTGGCCTAAAATTGGCCGCCATTGGTGTAGAAACCATTGGGGAAATTTTGAAGCTAGTTGCTTTCCCAGAGTAAAAACCAAGAATGTTTGTTAGTTTTATTTTGGAAGGTGAATGCATTCATCCACGCTCTTTGATAATCAAAGTAATTATAGTATTAGGGATCAAAAAGTTCAGTAAGCTTTTGATATTTTGCTGGATGTGTAACCCATTCTTTTGGTGAGATAATTTTGTAAATCCACACCATGGTATGAGTAACATAAGAATGGGTTTGTTTGTCTTTTTGGTGTTTGAACAAACAAGATTTGGTGTCTGTCAGTATGAATTCATAAAACTTCTGGGTATGGGTAGGAGTTTGTTGGATAAAATTTGCTGCAGGGCTAAGTATTTGCTTAGCTACCTCTTAAGGGTTAGAGTGTCAATACTCAACTTTAATTTGGATTATTGGTTAAACATTATCATTTTTGAAATATGTTGGATCATTTGAGGAGGGTCCTTTACTTGAAGAAATTGGTTGTGGGATAGGTAAGGAAACCATTTTGGTTTGTACAGGACTAAGATTCAAATTACTTTGTGAAAGTTAAAAGAAAAATTAATAGGGTTTTCTCTCTCCACTAGATTTTTATGGTGCCCTTAGCAACCACAGAATAAGAAGATGATGCGTGGATTGAGGCCTCCTCTTGTGAACACATGTTTTGGAAGATCTAAAAATCTCTTAGATAATCCCTTTTGTTTGCACCTGACATGATGGGTGGATCTTTACGACCCATAAGTGAGCGCCATTGTTTAAAATTTTCTTCTGTCCAGGGGACAATCATTGTTGAGCTCATTGAGTCTCTTCTTCTTTGTTGACCAAATCAACCCATTTCTTGGTGTTAGAAATTGAGAGTGGATTTGTACTTGATTGCATCATGAAATATTGTGGTAATACCGGCATGGAATAATCAGTTGGGTTTTGATATCTTGGCTGATTTATGCCAGCCACTACATTTAAAAGTTGCTTTGGTTCAACTGAAGTTTTTTGCTGTGGGGTAACAACTTTTTTGGTGGTCTCTTCTGGAAATGAGAGAGCCAGAATTTGTGGAGGTAGAGGTTCTTCTTGCTTTTTCTAGGCATCTTATCTTCCCTGTAAGAATTCCCTGGTAAGAAAATTCGGTATAGAGTTGGATCTCCCTTTGATATATTAAATATCAAAATAAAAAACAGATAAAATTGCCTGCCACCGAGTAAATATATGTTTAGAGGCAAGGTTTTGTACATCCTTTTGTAAAATAGATTTCTCTACTTTATAATCAATCCTTAGTAAAATTTTTTGATTTAACACATCAACTTGAAATTTGGAAATGTATAACACAATTGCTAAAATTTCTTTTTTAAAGTGGGATAATTTGCTTAGCTTTATTCCAATGTTTGGATGCAAATGCAACTATATATTCTTTGTTTTTTTTCCTTTGTTTTAAAATGCCTCCATAGTCTATGTCTGATGTATCTGTTTCAACTATTTTGATGTAGAGGGATCGAGGAGATATAGGCAAGGGAGATGTTTTGCATTTAATTTGATTTCTTTGACTACTTTGGTATGGATTTGACTCCATGGAGGAGGAGGATTTTTCAACCAATCATGGAGAGGTTTCAACAGATTGTTGAGGCCGGGAATAAAATCTGCTATATAATTAACACAGCCTAAAAATCATTGAAGTTGAGTTTTCTCAAGAATTTGATTATGAAATTGTCAACAAATTGGATGGACCATTGAATTAGGGTAACAGTACAATGAAAATTTTTTTTGGCCGAGGAATCTGATATATACCTGGAAAAGACTATACTTAGTTTTGGACAAAACTAAGCCATTTTCTTTGATGATATTAAAGAAGACATGTAAATGTCTAAAATGTTGATCAATGATGGTGGAAAATAATAAAACATCATCAATATACATGATAATGAATTTTGAAAAAGGATTAAAAATGTCATTCATTATTTTGGAATTTTGAAGGAGCATTTTTTAGGCCAAAGGGCATTACGTTCCATTCATATTTTCCTGAATGGTACTGTAAAAGTAGTTTTATAACAATCTCTTGGATCAATTTGGATATGTCAAAATCTTGATTTTAGATCAAACTTGGAGAAAATTATAGCAGCATAAAGCGGTTGGAGAAGATCCCTTTTATTAGGAATATGTTATCTAATCCATCGAAGGGCGGAATTGAGAGGTTTGAAGTTGATAACCAAACGAAGGGCTCCTCATTCAATTTTGGAACTTTTATTGACATAGAAAGCAGCACAACTCCAAGGAGATTTACTTGCGAGATGATTTGCTTTTGGAGAAGACCATTTATTTCTGTCTGACAATGGATTGTCAGCTCATGATTCATTTGAATTAGACGGGCTTTGTTAGGAATGGTTTTTTCATTAAAGTCTGGCCCGTAAGGAATCCTGACCATATGTTTTTTTCAATTCCAAAATGACATGGGCAGATTAACGCAAAGCTTTTTTTCAATCTTAATTTCTAAGGACTTGACCTTTGATTGAAGAGAAGATTCCTGGAGTTGTTGTTCCAATCTTTGGAATGCAATTTCTTCTTTGTGAAAATTGATTTGAGCCTCTTTGCTTTTCAAAAAGGATAAAATTTTCTGAATATGTGGTTTGTCAAATAGGAGAAACATATTGTTGGCTTCAATAGTTATTACCTTATGAGTAACCCTAAAAGGGATTAAAGTTTCAATAAAAGGAGTGCTTAGTATTACAGAACTGGTTGTATCCTTTACTATGACAAAGGAAGTAGAGGATGAAAGAAGTGAGTTTCCTAGTGAATTTTGTATATCAACATCAGAAATTTTGTAAATGATTCTTAGTTTGCTACCATTTGCAGCCCTAAGGGCTTTCACAGATTTTTCAAAGTACTTAGTAGGGATAAGTCCTTCTTGGACCCAATTGTGGTCTGCACCTATATCAAACATGGCAATGATATCTAGGACAAATGATTTATTGATAACCAAGGTTATCTGAGTGTGCCATCTTCTGATGGTAATTATTGAAATGTATTGAACAAGGAAATCTCCTTCTTTAATTTTTCGATCTAATGTGTCAGTGATGCCTAATGGCTGAGACTGTTCAGTCTCTATAGAGAATTGTTGGAGGACAAGGTGATCTAAGTCTTCTCTTGCTTTGATTTTCCTAACTTTTCATTAAGGAGTACTATCTCAGATTGAAGGTCTTGAATTATTACTGCCCTAGGTTTATTATAAGGAGACCTCTTTAGGATGTCAGTGATGTTGTAAGTATTTGTAATCTAGGGATGAGAAAATACACTAGATGAATATGTGGAAGGCTTGTCTGGAGTCTTTTTGAATTGGTCTAGATAATACTTTTTCTGATCAAAATCTTATAAATTGCCAATCATTTCGAAGAGAAGTTCTTGTTCTTTTGTTAGAACATTGATCTTTGATTGGTCTTTTTGATCAGACTGGGAAGATTCCAAGTCATCATTTTGGATTTGGCTGAATTCTTGATCAAATTCGTCATTAGCACTATCCGAATCTCCGCTTTCTTCTAATAAGAGGTGTTGGATTTGGCTAAGGATAGAATCATCGAGTTTGAGGTTTCTAACTTTTTTAGACAATTTACAATATTGGCAATATGTGCAAGTTATCCACACCTATAACATTTGCCATTATTGGGGGAAAAAAGAGTTGTCTTAGCCGTCCAGTTCCGTTTAGGATGGGATGGTTTTGTTTTTAGGGAAAATTAGGCTTAGAAACCTCCCTTTTTGAGACTGGTTTTCTATAAGCCTTCTTTCTATAAGAGGGGAGGCTGAATTGATTAGAGAAACTTCCTAAATCTCTATGGGTTTGGTCCTTGTCTTTAGCGAGTTGCCTTAGTATCTTATCTTATCGATAGATTTTAAGGGAAACTTGTTGGAGCAGGCTGGTGAGCTGACCATAAGTGATTTCCTCATATGGGATGATCTCGTTGGAGTATTGGCTTTGAAGGTTTTCTTTGACTAGGTCTCTAAGGGACTTAGGCAATTCATCTAGGAATTATTCTTTCCAATACGGGAGGTTTCTATCAGGTCTTTCATAGATCCTCATAAGGAAAGAATCTTTTTACCACCTGAAATCAGAAAGTATTTTGCACTTAAGATTATTAAGCACTTCAGAGGACTTTTCTCTACAGATACCTGGGCTACCAATGAAGGTTTTGATAATAGTATAAATTAACATATTTGTGGAATCAGGAATGTTTCTCCATCCTTAAGAATTGGTTCTCCTAAGGAGTCCACACAGATATTTTGGAAGATACTTTGTTTATCATCCTCACTAAGATGGGTATCCCACCATTCTTTAAGCTGTCCCGTGAACCCAGCTACTAGGACATGGGTAGTGAGTTGATTGGAGAAATTATGGGCCGTTCTATAAGAAGTGGCAACCATCATCATCTGCTGAAGTTGGGAGAGGATTTTATACTCAGAACAACCATATATGTTCCATTCATAGATATTATTGGCGTTGTAGTTATTCTGCATAACATTGAGTTTTTTATCTAAGGCTACGTCTGGAAGGGTAGCTCGAGGGTAGTAAAGTTTTTATGGCTTTTGCCAATTGGAAGATTAAGTTTTGATAGGAGCTATTTCTAGAGGAGATTCTTCCTCTAGATATTCGTCATCTAAATCACTCTGTTGGAGAACCCCAACTATAACAAATGAGCCAACACCTAGGGTCTCAGGAAGGTCTGGGTAGAGGGATTTTTCATTTTGCATGATCCTTGGCTGAAGGTCAGATAGTGGTGGAAAAGATTTTGAATTATGCATTTGGAGTTCCCTAGTAAAAGTTCTAGGAATATCGTATGTCTTAAATAAAGAAGAGGACGAGGTAGACGCCTCTGATGACTTAAGAGTTAGAGATGGCTTTGAAATCAAGATTTCACCAAGTGTATGAAGATATTTGTTGGTATAGTTATTTTTTTCAAAAATATTTTTACAGTATTTACCAGTAACTGGATCGTTTTCATCCTTTCTTTTGAAAGGTGAAGTGACGATTGAGCTATTGGCATGAGAAATTGTAAAACCTTGTGATGGAGGAATTTCAGCGGTGACGTCCGTACCGTTTATAGTTTTCCAAACTTTTAAAAAATTGATTGATTTAGAAAAAGGAAAATCTAATTGATGATACTAAGCATAAAACTCAAACCATTCAAAGAAATTAATTTGTTTTTGGGCAGAGTTTAGAAATTCATAATAAATTTCTTGAATATTTTTCCTCTCATCTTTTGTGAAATTATTAAAAAACCAAGTTCATTTTAAAATATTTCTAGATGAATAAAATTCTGTTCCAAGAGTTTTCTTATCAATGTGAAAATCTTGACTTAAATCCCCTAGCTTTGAACCTAAGGCTGAGTAGGTTATATATATATAAGCATGACAGGAAAGGGAACTGATTTTAGCATGCATTTAAACTATTTACCTGGGTATATGAAGCTTAACCGTCCTTAACCACCCATGGGCTCTATGGGTCAGGTGTAACCCCCTGAACGGGCCTCTTCCCCGATGCGTGTAGCCGCATGAACTGGAGATACCATAAGATTCGAGGTTCACATTTACCCTTCAATCTTAATGATAAATATGTATAGTGTACTTAGAGGATTCCCGCATATCTCATAGTATCATATAAAAGGGTCTCCATGTCCTACCCCTCATGTCGGCAAACATGAGTTTCCAGTGTTTATTCATTGAACTCCCACCTTTAGGGTTAGCTATCACACCCCGCCATTACTGTCTAATTAAAACCATTTCCAACCATCCAAACCATTATTATTAACCAAGGCTATTAGTAGTGGCATCATCATTCCGACTATAACTTATAAGTATTGTCCTTAGCCAAACCTTTTAGTGGTCAAGGGATTCCCATGTATCTATAGACCATGTCATCCAATTAACTTTAGGGATTACCATGTTCCCCACAAGTATTCATTAACATATTAAGCTACACCATTCCAAAATTATTTAAACCATTCATATTATTTAGGGTTCCATTACCAAGTTTAAACCATGCATAAGTTCCATTGAAAACCCAATATTATAATGAAAGCATTGCAATAGGCATTTTATCAAACACATTGGGGGCATAGTATTTTCAAAACAAAAATCCATTACCAATAAGAATTCGCATGAAATCCAATTATCCAAAACCATCACTAAAGCATAATTAAAGCATAGGAAAACCATAACCAATAATCAAACCATGAAAACATTGTATAAAACCATGCCTTTAGTTGGAACTAATAATGAGGGCAGAGAACATGCCTTAAACCAAGAAGATGATGGACAGAAACCATCAACAAGAGCCCCAAATAAATCCTCAAGATGAAACTCTAGCCTTCCTTTACCCAAAAGCGTTAGAGAGAACTGTAGAGTTTTTAAGAGAAGTTTCTAAGTGTTAATAAATAGAATAATAGGGTAAATAACCTCCCAATAGGAATATAAGTCATGGGAAATATCCAAATTGTCCTCACTTAAACTCCCCAAATTCCCATCAGGTGGGTACGACTATCCATACTAGTCGTACCCTCCAATATGAGTGGTACGCACCACTTGTAACCAAGGCCATCTATCTTGGACCCAATACTATCCAAGGTACGACTCACCATGACTTACCCCAAACCATTTCATATCAAAGTACACGACTAGTACCCATGATTTGTGCCTCTGGCAGAATAGAATCCCAAGAGGATTGAATACTAACCACCATATGAGTCCATTGTACGAGTCGTACCCTGGATTATGTCTCTTGGTGAGCCACTCATATTCAGATCCAACTTAAGTTACCAAGACTATTAAATAACATAACCAAATAACATGTCATCAAACTAAAAGGCAACTCCAATTCATAAGCTACATTACCAACCCTTTGCAGAACCATATATGGACAAACATACCGGGGATTGAACTTTCCCTTTATACCAAATTGCATTACTCCTTTCATGGGAGATACCTTTAAGAAAACCCTATCCTCAACCTCAAAATCTAAGTCTCTATGCCTTTCATCCGCATAGGACTTTTGGAAACTTTGGGAAGCCTTAAGCCTATCCCGAATCACCTTTACTTTTTCCATAGCCTTATAAACCAAGTCTAAAAAAAACATATCCGCCTCACCAAGATCAAACCACCTAATAGGAGATCTATACATCCTACCATACAATGCCTCGAAAGGGGCCATACCAATACTAGAATGGTAGCTATTGTTCTAAGTAAACTCTACCAAAGGTAGCTGTTCAACCTAATTGCCACTATAATCAATCGCACATGCCCAAAGCATATCCTTCAATGTATAAATTGTCCTCTCCACTTGCCAATATGATTGCGAATGAAAAGCAATACTCAAAATAACCTTGGTACCCAACCCTTTTTGAAAAGATCGCCAGGAATGAGATAAGAACTGCGTACCATAATAAGAGATAATCAAAATAGGTACCCCATGAAACTTCACAACCTTTTGGAGATACCACTTTGCATAATCCTCCACTAAAAAGTAGTCCTTGTTGGCAAAAAGTGAGCAGACTTCATCATCCTACCCATAATAACCCAAACCAAATCAAATTGGTTCCAAGACTAAGGAAGACTGGTACCATAATCCATATTGATTACCTCCCATTTCCATTTGGGCCAAATCAATTTCTTGATATAACCCAGTAGGCCATATGTGCTCAACCTTAACTTATTAACACACTATGTATTGGTCACGGAATCATCCACATCTCTTTTCATACCATTCAACCAATACTTCTCCTTGATATCATGATATATTTTCATTGAGTCGGGATGTACAACATAGAGATATTCATGTACCTCAGTCAATATCCTTTGTTGAAACCTATCGACATCAGGAACATTCCCTTGGTACCGTAAAGTACTATCATCATTGATCTCAAACACCATTACCTTTTACCCACCAATATTGCTCTTAATTTTTCATTAAGATAAGATCTAGAACTTGTTTTCCTTAATCTCAGTACCAAGAGATGACCAAACTACTTCTTGTAACATCACACCACCATTCTTGGAGTCTAACAGATGAACTCCAATATTATCCAAGCGGTAAATATCCTTTTCTAATTCCCACTTCTCCTTATCTACATGAGCTAAACTCCCATTGGATAACCTACTAAGAGCATAAAAAACTATATTAGCCTTACCTAGATGATAGTGAAGACTTATATCATAGTCCTTGAGAAGATTCAACCATCTTCGCTGCCTGAGATTTAGCTCCTTTTGAGTGAACACATACTGTAGGCTCTTATGATCAGAAAAGATGTCTACATGCACTCCATATAAATAATGATGCCATTTTTTTAAAGCAAAAACCACCGGCAACAACTCCAAATCATGAGTAGGAAATTTCTCTCATGCACCTTCAACTGCTTAGAAGCATAGGCAATTACTTTCCTATGCCGCATTAAGAAAAAACCAAGCCCCACCCTAGATGCATCGCAATAAACCACAAACCCTCTATTACCTTCAAGCAATGTCAAAATTGGAGCCAAAGTTAGCTTGTACTTAAGATTCTCAAAACTCCCTTCACATGCTTTTGACTAAGAAAATTTAGCCTTCTTCTGAGTTAACTTAGTCAAAGGAGATGCTATCGATGAAAAACTTTCCATAAACTGCTAAAATACCCAACCAAACCTAAGAAGCTCCAAATATCGGTTAGATTCGTGGGTCTAGGACATATTTTAACCTCCACTACCTTTTGAGGATATGCCATGATCCCCTCACTAGAAATAATATGACCTAAAAAAGTTATAGCGTTCAACCAAAACTCACACTTGGAGAACTTGACATACAACTGCTGTTCCTTCAAGGTTTGTAACACCATATGGAGGTAATTGGCATGATCCACCTTACTTTTAGAATACATAAAGATGTCATCAATGAACACAATGACACAAAGATCTATGAATTACCTGAAAACCCTATTCATTAAATCCATAAATGCTGTCGGGGCATTAGTCAAGCCAAATTACATCACCAAGAATTCAAAATGCCTATACCGAGTACGAAAGCCATCTTAGGGATATCCTCCTCCCTAATCTTAAGCTGATGATACCTAGACCAAAGGTATATCTTAAAAAAGAACTTGGTACCTTGCAACTAATCAAGTAAGATCCTTGGAAGAGGATACTTGTTCTTGACCGTCACCTTGTTCAACTGCCAATAGTCAATGCACATCTGAAGGAAACCATCCTTCTTACACACGGACAATATTGGTGCACCCCACAGGGAAACACTAGGACAAATAAATCCGTTATCTAGAAGATCCTTAAGTTGCTCTTTGAGTTTTCTCAACTCAACTAGAGCTATTCTATAAGGAGGAATAGATATTGTATGAGTGTTCAAAACCAAATCTATACCAAACTCTATTTTCTTATCCAGAGGAACACTAGGAAGATCATCTAGAAAGACCTCAATAAACACATTTACCACTAGAACCAAAAGTAGAGAAGGACCTTATAATGACCCTTCAGGTCATTTTATATATTTATTCTTTCCTTTATTGTTTGAGCTTCTCTATAGCTTCCCCAAGTCATTTATGGCTTGCTAGTACCTATGGTTCAATTACTGGGAAATTTATGTGGTTTTTAGAGACAATTCCCTATTTTGAAGTCTTCATTATTTCCAAATGACCATCAGACAAAAACTTCAGCAAAATGATCTTGGATGCAAATTCTAAGTATGCCTGTAGATTTGGAATATTAATTTTATTCTAGGTAGACCTTTGGTTTGGATCCCAATGTACCCAAGCTCATTTTGACCTATTGATCGAAAAGTTGAAGATCTAAAAGAATGGGTGGGGGACCCACATTTGGTCAAAATAACCTTGGATTGAAAATACGACTTTGCCTTTATATCTGGAACATTGATTTTAGTATAGAAAGACCTTTGGTTTAGGTTCTAAAGTTCCCAAACTTATTTTGGTCTATTGAGTAAATTTTATAAAAAATGATGAAACTATAGGTATGGGCCCTACTTTTTGCCTAATCTATCTTCGATGAAAGTTTGGATGATTCCAATGGATTTGAAATGTGGTTTACACTCAAAATTCACTATTAGATTATGTTCTTTGGATTTTGAATGAGTTTCGGGGGTCAAAAACTTATTGTCAAGTTTACTGTCATCTGGTACAACCATGATTGTGGCCAAGAGTGTAGTAATCATGAGTAGCATGATTGTGGCCCGTATGACCATGATAGTGACATATATTTAGCTATAGGGGCTATATAAAGGCCCCAAGACATATTTGGGGCATTTCTCCTTCACCATTTAGACCTAGTGTAATGCCCCAAATCTGGTACCCGAAATGCTACATGGTGTTCATGACCCTGAAGGACCACAAGATAAATCATGATTGATATCTGTACCTAAACATTGCATAATATACTATATAAATGCGGAAATAGTAGGCTAAAACATACCATAACGTTCAAAACTGATAAGCATCTAACAAAACCATATCTGAATAATATGGTACGACAATACCAAAACTAAAATAATGTCTGAAAACATCTAGTTTGAAAACACTGTAGTCTTAAAGCCTCTAAATTGTCTGAATAAGGAGTTGATGAGATATGTCCCCAACTAACTCCAACTATTGAAATAAACTAAGTAATGAATAAATAAAGTAATGATCATGTCCTCAAAGGATGAGGACTCACTGCTAACTCTGGCTGCTGAAACTGGAATGATACTGATGCTCTAGAGATCGTGCTTCTGAACCTATGGTATATAATAAAATACCATAGCACAAATGTGTCAGTACGATGAAATGTACTGGTATGTATGTGAGGTAGGCTGAATGCAAAGGGTTCAAATGAATGAATAATGCTAACTGACTGTATAACATAAACGTGAGAATACATGCATGAATAAGTGAATGTGACTGAATTCATGATGGTACTGACTACTGAGTCTGATTACTGATAACATGAGTCACTAATAACTGATATAACTGATACTGAGTGACTGTATCTGACAATTTAGGTTCTGATGGAACTAACTGAGTTCTATACTATTTTGAGTTGACTGTATCTGGCAGCCTAAAATTTTGAAGAACTATTTAAGTTCTATTACTGAGACTGAGTCTAAAACTATAATTGTGGGAAGTAGTCATCTAACTGACATGCCTCAAATAAAGTAATATAGCTAGGTTAGGGTCAATCTACAACCCCAATTAGAAGGGTGTCAATACTGTGCCACTGGTAAGACAAGCTGTGGGTGACCCTCATCTGAAAGTGTCCCCAAAAGAGAATGGCGGGACCCTCACCCGACAATGTTTATCCACCTCATCAATTCTCATTTGTCAGTACTGATGTTTCAAATCTTGATGTTGAAAATCTTGAAAATTCCACATACATAAAAGTGTATTCATCTTTAAAGCATATCTTTGACATCTTTGGGATGAATTTTAGCTAGGTAGAAGTATGGGGTATTAAACCTATAAACCCCAAAGGGAGTGTAATAACTCAAGATTGGTCATGGGGTGGTGGTGACTTGGGAGCTTAATTATCACCCCGCATCACGATTAACTTCAAGATTAAGGTAAGAATTTCTTGAATTCATGATTGAATTTCTTAGTTTAGACCCAAAATCCCAATTTAGTCTAGGACTTGATTTTAGCCAAAAGTATGCTTAGTTTTCACCAATTCTGTAAGGGTTACAATTCTTTATTCATGTGTGAATATTGAGTTGGTCTTGGAAACTCGTTTTCCATATATGGGGACCACTTGGGGTTTTGGCATCATTTTTAGACCCAAAATACAATAGTGTGATATGGGTATTATTGGAATCGTATTGATAAGTAGATTATGGTTTTGATAGTGTGATGACATTTTGAGGATTATAAAGTTAAGACAAGCATGTGGTATATGAAGTGAGGTTTTGCAGTTTGGTCTTAAGGTAGGCTTTAGTCTACTTTACTTCATAGATGATGTATAATATATTTTGCATATAAATATGGATGTTAGGCTTTATTATGAGTAGGATAACTTGGCCTTGATATATTGATATTTAGGGATTAGATGAGGGTTTTGGACCCGTAAGATGGCATATTTATAACCCTTTTGTATCCTATTTCCATCCTTCTTTAGTTTAGATTTGTTATAGCATGGATATGATATAATGCTAGGTTTGGAATATGGTTTTAGCTTTTGAAGCATGATTTGTATATAGCCTTTTTGGGCTAGTGTGGTAGTCTTGAAATTGTAAGTTGGGTTAAGTTGACTTGAGTACCCTTATTTCTAGTTGAAGTTGCTATCTTAGGCTTGAATATGGCTTACTTGATATCTAGAATATGAACTAGACACCTTATCCTAGTTTGGGGCATAGTATACCTAATTATGGAAATTGTGGTTTAGAAGTAGGATCATTTGGCTCACTTAGGCCGAAGTTTATGTTAAATCTTGTGGACTTAGTGCAGATATTAGACATAGATGAGGCTAGTAAACCTTAGAATATGGTTACTTCATAACTTGGTCACTTGTATTGATGTTCTTGGATTGTGGATTTTGAGTTATGGTTATGATACTCTTTGTGGAAGTGATATTAGGTATTTTTGATTATATTCCTCCTAGATACGTTATGTGGCCTATAGCAATGCTATTTTCTCTTAGACTTGATGATTGTCCAATAGAGATGCTATTTTCTCTTAGACTTGATGATTGGCATAGAGTTACTACCTATAAAGATGATGTTCCTCTTAGATATGTAAATTGGCCTAGAGAAGTGATATTCCTCATTGTCATGATGTATGACCTATTGATATATGATATGCGATAGATAATTATATGTCTATATATATTATGCCTCCTAGATATAAGATACCTCTTGTGTGAGAGATGATTACATGTCTATATATATTATGTCTCCTAGATATGAGATGCCTCTTGTGAGAGAGATAATTATATGTTAATATATTTTATGCCTCCTAGATATGAGATGCCTCTTATGTGAGAGATGATTATATGTCTATCTATATTATGCCTCCTAGATATGAGATGCCTCTTATGTGAGAGATGATTACATGCTTATTGATATTATGCATCCTGTATGTGAGATGCCTCCTATATGTGAGATGATTAGAGATATGCTATGACTTATAAATATGATTATTAATATGAGTCTCGGATATATGTATGGGCCTAAGGCAGTGATTATGATGTTGATTATGTCAATAAATTAATGGGACAAGGGTCTTGTTATGATACTGATTAAATATCTGAGAAATGCTCATCATTATAAATAATATGATTACAGTTTATGAATATAAATATGTATATGTTTGTACATACCTCTCTCCTGTATGGGATAAAGTAAGATACAGTATGATGCTTATTATTCCATTAATTAAATACTAGTGATAGCATGCATTTATTTGGTACGTTCATGATTATTTACCATTATAAATAATGTGATTATTTCTTAAATATGATCTTATGGATGCTCTTCTTGTTAAATAATTAAGCTATGTGGTAACTAGTTGTCTATTAGTGGACTATAGCACTTGATGGCTAGGAATATAATATATTAGTTAATGAATATTGTTCATTTGATCATGTTTGCTAACAATGGTTAGTTAATGAATGGTCTTAGTTAATAAAAGATGATTAGGTGAAAAGCAGTAGTGTTGTCTAGTAATTATTAATAGATATAGTATGATTAGTTGATAACCATGAATAGTGGATAAATGGCAATTTTGGTCTTTTGATGAACCTTGACTAGATGACAGGTGTTGGCTAATTAATAAATAGTGGTTGGTTGCTATTCTATAAGGATTATGTGAAGGATAATATTTAGGCTAATAACTAGAGGTTATGTGATAACTAGTTAACTAGTGATTCTATTATAATAAGTGTTGGTTAACTAATATCAAGTAGTTGAGAAGTATTGACTATAGATATTCTATGGTGATATGTCTATGTTTATGAGTATTTTAGTATATCTTATTTGGTTATGGTAATTGTGATTGTATTGTTACCCGGTAAGACCGGCGGATACTATTGCAATGATATGGATACCCCGCAAGACCAAAGAATCCTATTAGAAAGATATTGATACCTGGCAAGGACGGAGGATACTATTGTGATGATATTGATACCCGACAAGGCTGGAGGATACTATTGTAATGATATTGATACCCGCTAAGGTCGGCAGATACTATTATGATGATATTGATACCCGACAAGACCAAAAAATACTGTTGTGATAATGTTGATACACTCCAAGGCCGAAGGATATATTGATGAGATGTTGATACCCAACAAGGCTGGAGGTTAATTATGATGATGATGGTCCTGATGAGGATAGTTATGATGATTTATGTTATTGATTGAGCACTTTGCATTTATTCCTACATGCGCATTGCTTATCACCAGTATGAACCTATGTCTATCAGTCGGTATAGGACGATTGCATAGATATGGGTGAAAAATATGCCCTGTGTTTTTCTATGTTAATTGGAACTTCTAAGCCTGGGGAGGTGGGGGTACGCATAATCTCAGCTAGTATTTCATTGTTCAAAGTGATCGATTATTCACGCTGTTATTGATACTGTTGTTATCATTATTATGATCATTATTATAGCTAGCTTATGACAGATTGGTCTTTGATCCTATATCAAGATTTGAGGTATGTCTTTGGTCTCTCCTATCTTATGATTGCCTTATTATGCATGATTATTTCATGTCTAGCCATGTGGATTAAAAACCTTAAGTATGATAGTAATTAAATCTCGATTCTATTATAATGAGGCCTCAAAATAAGAATATGATGATATAGGTTATGCTTTGAGATAACCTCATGTTTTATATGTATATATACCTATATATATATCTAGCTATATGAAGCTATGATACTACCGTATATCCCTTCCTACGTTGTTCATGTTTTATAGTCATTTCTTCGCCTTGCATAGTACTATATATATATATATATTTCTTTCTCTCTTTATTTATATGTTGACCAGGGATATACTATATAGCATTGACATATATTTGAATATAGCTAGAATAGGCTAGTTTACCCTGATACTTCGTTAGTTTTATTATGTTAGACTCTTAGAAGTGAATATGATAGTTGTTTCTTATTATCTCATTGACTTGTCATATGATTTTTGGACTCTTGGGTGTAGTTTCCATTCTATTTATATGTTGTATATATCTGCTTTATCTTTGGAGATTAGTTGGTAGTAGCCTACTGAATACCATTCATTTGGTACTCATACTACACTTCTGTAGCCTGCAGATTATAGTATGAGTTATCGCCATTGATATGTGTATTATGCGGAGCAGCCCTGGTTCAGAGACTTTGAGTGAGCTCCTGACATTCAGAGCATTACTTATCCCTCTCTTATGTATTAGACTAGTCTGTAAGTTGTATTTAGAGACAAGTTGTATCATTGTATTTCTCTTGGTATTTCACTTTTGTACTCTTTTTATATTAGAAGCTCTTTTGCTGATACCTCCAGGTTTTAGGATTCTTCTATATATTGATTTTTATTTCATATATTTTGCATTCTTTTCCTTATATTATTGAGTAGTCCTTTTTTATCCTTTTCCTAATATGGGTTACCTTGCCTACTGGTGGGTTCTGGTAGGTGCTATCACGACCTGAGAAGTTAGGTCGTGAAAAATTAGTATTAGAGCCTAGGTTTCATTAGTGTTTTAGTACAAGAGCTAAGTGTTAGTAGAATCCTCTGGATCGGTTTGGAGATGTCCATAATCTATCTTTAGAAGGCTACAGTAATATTTTAGGAAGTTCACTTTATGACTCTTTATCGTGTGTCTGAATTCTTATGAACCTTAAACATATTCTTTGATTCTATTCTATCCCTGAAGTACAATGACATATTATCTAGAGATACATATAAGACTCCAACACACGTTTCTAGAATTTTAGTGCAACATCAAACTAAAGGGTCAGAGATAGATATAAAAGATCCTCTATGGCAGCCAAAAAGGATTTGGGAAGAGTCCCCATCAGACTTGCGGAGTGTGGTATGGTTCTTAGAGCTATGGCCATCATTCTGGATTATGAGGGGCAGTATCTTAAAGCATTCTACAATATTAGTTTGGTTGTGTTGTGATGAGAAACTTGTTTAGAGATTTCCCCTAATATGAGATAAGTGATCACTAGAGTTAGCCTGTATTCCCTGCCAGCCTAGAGTTCCTAAGACAGGCTATGATTTTGGAAGTTTTGACATAATTTTGCAAATTTCTCTTATCGTTAGTTGGCCATCCATTTGGGCTTAGTTTGTGTTCTCTCTGTATTGATGCTTTTGGAATTGCTACGATCGCAGAGAGATCGACTACTAGCCTAGGGTGTGTCCCTGTCATGAGATTCTAGTCATTTAGCTTAGTTAGATCAGCTTGTGATGTTGTGACATCTTCAGATAGAGATGGTGCGCTTGGTGCCTAAGTTGATGATTCAGTCGGTCGGTTTGATTTAGACCCATTCAGATTTATTTTCCTATGCCCGTCAGGTGTGTGACTGCAAATGTCACCATGATTTGTGTGCTTTTTTTCCAGCATTTATCTCTTATTATGCGTATAGTGGATTTCATACCCATTGATGATTATATGCCTTGATGAAATTATCAGTTATTATGTGCCTTATTGTTGAATTCATAATTATATAACTACTCTGTCGTTTATTTCTTTTAGTAGTGGATAGAGTAGATCTATATTAATGTTTTCCCCCTATGGGTGTGGTTATGAGTCCCATTTATCTTGGCACATTAGCCCTATTGTAACCATTGAGTGGTACATGATATTGATATTTATTTTGGTACCACTTGTTCAGTATGTTGATATTGATACTGCTGTTTCTTTTTCTACCACTATGTGAGGTTATTGATATTACTTGATATTATTACTTGATGATTGTTACATGATGAATTTGATTCTCACTGGGCAGTTATATAGACTAGTGTTATCTAGTTAGACTTTTATTTTCTTGTGATATTATTTGGTGGCTTGAATCGATATAGCCCAATTTGATGATTTTCTTTCCCTAGTATGGTGAGGTTGACTGTGTTCCCCCTTGGTTAGCTGTATTAGATCGATTTTGAGAATGTATTGTGGAATCAAAGATAAGTTGACCTTCCATGGTTCTTTGTGTTTTTGAGTCGACAATTTAGTTATGTTTCTCATTTTTGAGTTTGAGATTCTTAGACTTGCCTTCTGGGTTGTGAAAGCTTTTGTTTTGGCTATTTTTCTGGTATAATGTGTTTATAAGATGGACCAATTTGAGATTCGTTCTTCATTTATGGCTATTTCATTGTCCGATAGTAATTTTTATATTGATGTTAAGATGTCATGGATTTATCTCATAGCGATGTTAGGCTCGTACCCTTGGGATAGTTTGCCTTGTTGTTAGTGTGGAGATTAGATACTCCTTTATTATTATGATGTGGTTTTGCCTAAAGTAGTGTAAGAGAGTTAGAGGTAGGTGGCCTTTCATGTGATTGCTTCTTAAGATGGCATATTAGAAACTCTTTATCTCAAGTTGTTGGTAATCTGGTGGTGGTCTCGACTTAAGCCTTGGTTTTGAGATTGGTATTTCTTCTTCGATGATGTTGTTATTGGGTGGATTCAGGAAATCCCCTTTTCAATATTTGCTCGGCCTAATGTGGCTTGGTGGAGTGATTCTGATCAATGATATGAGCATGTGGCTATTTCTTTGCCCAAATGGAGTATTGCATATGTTAGTTCCCAACTTAACCTGCATTTCTCTGAGTTGCTAAAGTTTTTACCTTTATTGGTATGGTTTTAAGCCTTAAGAAGTTTTGAGTATGTTTGGACAAGTCATGCCCTCTAGTAGATATGGAGTGGGTTATATGCAGTTTTAGCCAGTGATTTTTCATTTGGTATGGCTCCTATTTTGTGGCTATGTTTTGTTCTCTTCAGCTGATATTGAGTTGGTTGTTTGTGTTATCAGTTAGTGGTTATCCCTGTGGTAATTTTTCTCTCTAGATATGTCTTGACTATGGTGACAGTGATTTTGATAGTGGTTATTCGAGATATCTCTCTCTAGATATCATTGTGGTGATTTATCTCAGATATGTCAGATTTAGATACTAGAGTCAATTTGAGATAATTAACATTGATATAGCCTTATTGGCCTAGTTTTGGATTTTGACTCCTTGGAATGGTGATTTAGAAGTATGATAGATTTAGAGCATTAATGCCTACCTATTTTTAGTTTTGATTTAGATATTTGAGATTGAGCGGTTCAGCCTTGGTATTGAGATTTCAGCTTGGTTTTGTAGAGCTTCTGTTCAACTTTTGTTTTTGACTTGTCCTTGTTCAGATTTTATTTATAGGCTGGTTGAGCCTACTCCATGGTTGCCTATTCAATCTTCTAGACTTTGGTTAGATTATAGTTAATAAGTGTTCAGATGATAGCCCATGGGCCCCATATTGGTTATTTCAGTCTTGACCTTGAGTTTCAGTTTTCTTTGGGAAGTTTGGATGATTTACTTAGGGGGAGTAATATTCTTGAGTTGGATTCAGTATGTCTTCATTCTCGGTGGATGAGACATCCTAGAGTGGAATATTCAATGATGACTAGTTATGCCTTGGACTTTGATATTTAAGTTTGATTTTCATTTGGATTGGTTGGAGCATGATTATCTCCATTTGTATACCCTAATAGAGCCTTACGAGCTCATTCTCATGTTTGCCTTATATAATTTCAACGGATCAGCTTTAGTTCTTTGAGTTCTCTGTGATGAGACTGTGTGGACAAAACTCAAGTTATTTTCCTCTCGGCTTGGAGTAGATAGCAGGTGAAGAAATGTAAAGGAAGGTTATTTTTGGATTTGGAGTTGGTTTTATAATTCATGTCATGGTTTGCTTTTGTCTTGGATGAGCCTTTATTGATTTATGTAGATATTGAGATTGTACCAGCGTGATGTGATTCAGATGTGCGTGCATCAGCCTTTTTAATTCAATTGGAGTCTAGTTAGCGGTTAAGTTGAGTTGGCTATTTTGGAAGTAGAATGAGAGTGCTAGTTGAAAAAGGGATACCTATGGTGAAATCCCTTGCAAGTGTTTTCTCCCTAATGAGGTTATATGGGAAGTCATGCTTGGAGCATGCAGACCCAGTACCTCATCCTTTTGAAATTTTGAGATTCTTTCTGTCTGTTGACTTTTGGGGACAAAAGTTCTTTTAGTAGCGGATATTGTAATGATCCTTTCGGTCATTTTCCATATTTATTCTTATATTCACCATTTGAGCTTCTCCATAGCTGCACCAAGTTATTTATGACTTGTTAGGGCAATTCGCTTGGTTTTAGAGCCAATTTCCTATTTTGAAGTCTTTGCTGGTTCCAAATGGCCATCAGGTGAAAACTTCAATGAAATGATCTCGGATGCAAATTCTGTATGTTCCAGTAGATCTGGAATATTGATTTTAGTCTAGGTAGACCTTTGGTTTGGGTCCCAATGCACCCAAACTCATTTTGACCTATTGGTCGAAAAGTTGAAAATAGGAAAGAATGAGTGTGGGACCCACATTTGGTCGAAACAACCTCGGATTGAAAATCCAACTTCTTCATCATATTCGAAATGTATATTTTAGTCTAGGGAGACCCTTGGTTCAGGTCCCAAGGGTCCCAGACTTATTTTGGGCTATTGAGCAAATTTTATGAAAAGTGATGAAACTATAGGTATGGGCCCCACTTTTTGCCTAAACGATCTCCGATGAAAGTTTGGATTATTCCAATGGATTTGAAATATGGTTTACACTCAAAATTTACTATTGGATCATATTTGTCAGATTCCAAATGAGTTTCAAGGGTCAAAAACTTATTTTTGAGTTTGCTGTGATCTAGTGCAACCTCGATCGCGGCCAAGAGTGCAGTGATCGCAGGTAGCACGATTGAGGCCTGTATGACCTTGATAGCAGCATCTCTTTAGCAGTAGGGGCTATATAAAGGCCCAAAGACGGTTTGGGGTATTTCCCCTCCACTATTTAGACCTAGAAACCCTAAAATGAGTGTAATAACTCAAAATTGGTCATGAGGGGGGAGGGGGGGCTTGGGAGCGTAATTATCATCTTGTATCGCAATTATCTTCAAGATTAAGGTAAGAATTTCTGGAATTCATTCTTGAACTTCTTAGTTTGGACCCAAAACCCCAATTTAGCTTAGGGCTTGATTTTAGCCCTAAGTATGTTAGTTTTCACCCATTCTTTGAGGGTTGTGATTCCTTATCATTAGGTTGGTCTCGAAAACTCATTTTCAATATTTGGGACCCATTTAGGGTTTTGGTGTCATTTTTGGACCCACAGCACGATATGCAATATGGGTATCATTAGACACGTATTGATGAATGGATTATGGTTTTGATAGTGTGATGGCAATTTGAGGATTGTAAAGTGAAGATGAGCATGTGGTGCATGAAGTGAGGTTTTGTGGTTTGGTCCTGAGGTAGGCTTCTGTCTTTTTTTCTTCATAGATTATGTGTGATATATGTTGCGTGTGAATATGGATGTTAGTCTTGATTAGGAGTAGGATAACTTGGCCTTGATATATAGATGTTTAGCGATTAGATGAGGGTTTTGGAACCGTAAGATGACATGTTTATAAGCCTTTTGTATCCTAATGCCGTCCCTCTTTAGTTTAGAATAGTTATATCATGGATATGACATAATGCTATGTTTGGACTATGGATTTAGCTTTTGAAGCATGATTTGTATATTTAGCCTTATTGGGCTAATGTGGTAGTCTTGAAATCGTAAGTTGGGTAGAGTTGACTTGAGTATCTTTGTTTCTAGTTGAAGTTGCTATTTTAGGCTTGAATATTCCTTACTTGACATCTAGAAGATGAACTAGATATCTTAGCCTAGTTTGAGGCATAATATGCCTAATTATGGAAATTGTGGATTAGAAGTGGGATCGTTCGACCCACTTAGGCCTAAGTTTATGTTAAGTCTTATGGACTTAGTGCGGATGTTAGATATAGATGAGGATAGTAAACCTTAGAATAAGGTTACTTTGTAACTTGGTAACTTGTATTGATGTTCCCAAATAGTAGCTTTTGAGTTATTGTTATGATACTCCTTGTGGAAGTGATAAAGGGCATTTAGAGATTACATTCCTCCTAGATATATTATGTGACCTATTGATATATGATATTCTATTTACATGTCTATATATTTTATGCCTCCCAGATATGAGATGCCTTTTGTGTGAGAGATGATTACCTATTTATATATATTATGCCTCCTAGATATGAGATGCCTCTTGTGTGAGAGATGATTACATGTCTACATATATTATGCCTCCTAGATATGAAATGCCTCTTATGTGAGAGATAATTACATCTCTATCTATATTATGCCTCCTAGATGTGAGATGCCTTTTGTGTGAGAGATGATTACATGCTTATTGATATTATGCCTCCTATATGTGAGATAGCTCCTATATGTGAGATAATTAAAGATATGCTACGACTTATGAATATTAATATGAGTGCCGTGATTATGATGTTGTGATTATTTTGGATAATTTAATGGGCCAAGGGTCATGTTATGATATTAATTGAATTTTCGAGAACTGTTCATAATTATAAATGATGTGATTACAATTTATGAATATGAATATGTATATGTATATGTCCGTATACACATCTCTCTGGTATGGGACGTAGGAAGATGCGATATGATGCTTATTATTCCACTGATTGAATACTTGTGATGGCTTGCACAGATTTGGCACATTCATGATTATTTACCATTGTAAGTAATGTGATTATAGCTTAAATGTGATCTTATGACTGCTTTTCTTGTTAGACAGATAAGCTATGTGGTAACTAGCTGTCTATTAGGGGACTATAACACTTGATGGCTAGGAATCTAATGTATTATTTAATGAATCTTGGTTAGTTGAATCATGGTAACTAACGATGGTTAGTTAATGTTGTAAGTTAATAAAATATGGTTAGGTGACAAGTAGTAAGGCGTTGGCTAGTAATTATTAAGGGATATAAGATGTTTAGTTGATAATAATGAATGGTGGATAAATGACGGTTTTGGTCTAGGACAAACCTTGTCTAGATGATATATGTTAGCTAATTAATAAATAGTAGTTAGTTGCTATCCCATGAGGAAGGATTATGTGAAGGATAATGTTTAGGCTAATAACTAGAGGTTATGTGATGACTAGTGAACTACTGATTCTATTATAGTAAGTGTTGGTTAATTAGTAGTTGAGAGAACCTACTCTTCTTACCTTACCTTCCCCCAAACTCTACCTGTTTCCTGTTTTCCATCCTCCACCTCTTGCATGTGAACAACCAACCTCGAAATATCCATATCCTTGATCAGTAAAGCTGCCTTACTTTCAAGGATCGGATCCCGAGATAACCTAGAAGTGAACTTTCTCATTCTCACCCTCATGTCAACCACTAAATCAGGAGCATACCTTGACAGCTGATGAAACTTCAAGGCATATTCCTTGACAGACATTTTACCTTACTTGAGATGCACAAACTCCTCCATCTTTACTTCCCTTGGCTCTTGCGGAAAGAAACAATCAAGAAAAGCATTAGTAAAAGAATCCCATAAGGACAACTCCTCCACATCACCTTTATCCCTATCCCACTCCTCGTACTATTGGTACGCAACATCCTTGAGTTGATAAGATGCAAAGTTTACACCCTCCATATTAGTAGGCTGTATTGCCCTGAATATTTTCTCCATTTCATCCAAGAAATGCTGAGGATCCTCTTCTACCTTTACACCAGTAAAAGTAGGAGGATTCAACTTCATAAATTGGCCAACCCTTGTGGCCTCAACAGACAACCCACCAACGTATCCCACTCAGAATGAGCTGCAACCAACTGAGCAATAGTATGAATCGACTAAAAAAATTCCACATTATTCACATCACCTTGAGGAAGACTAATAACAATTGGGGGAAATTCAGAATAATCAGGGATAGGACCCTGAGTTCGTATGTGAACTCTAGGTGTAGGACGTACCCCATGAGCATCATCCCCAGATGGGATAGAAGAATTTCCTTATTTTCCAGATCGCCGAGGCATGATCTAAAAAGTGAACAACCAAGGATTAGAGAAGAATTCGAGGACTCAGACTCCAAGCTTGAAAGTAGAATACTAAGAAAGTAAAACATTCCTAAATGCCCTGTAGCCTCTCTCTTAAAAGTGTGGTGCGCTACACACCCCTAAAAGAGACTCTACCAGACATGGCTTTGTGGACTCCTAATTGACCATAAAACCTAATGTACTGATACTAACTTGACACGACCCAGCCCAGGGCCTTGGTACAATAGGCATACCAAGCCTGACCCGGACTGGATACCACCCCTATTACCCAAACCAACCTCTAGCCCCTTACCCTGAGTTGGCTGAATTTTGAGCGTATAATAAGATAGCGTAACTATTAAAATTAAAGACTCTGGGATAGGTCTATTACCAAGACTGACCCAACTGAGTCCAACCATCCAAACACAACCAATAGTCAAACCAAACCATAAATCCAACCATAACTAAATCATAACCAAACCAAGTTCCATGACATAACATAAGAGGATGGAACAACCAACAATGCAGTCAACTGGTATCATCCCCAATACCAATGATAATACTAAGGCTGACACCCCTACTGATCCCACTCATTCCAACCCATTGTAGTTCCATAAAATCCTTTAACAAAAAGAATACAAAAATTTGGTTGGTACATAACCCCAACCATAGAAAAAAACCAATATCCAAAGCATAATCAAAGTATGAAATAATATCCATGAAATGGAGCTTTTTGGAAAGATAAAAGCTCACTACTTCAACCCAGTAGCTGATCTCGAATATTCGATAGATAAGCAGGAAAAGTAGAATGGCTGGTTCCTACATCGGATGGGGATACAACCACCCGAAGATAATTTAGAAGATGAACGCTAGCATGAACTCAGGATGAGGATAAAAGAATGCCAACCAGTAATACCAAGTAAACCAACCATATGCATATAAACCATACATATATATATAACCATGTCGGGAAAGAAAACTGGGTTTAGCATGTATTTAAACCATTTACCTAGCTATGTAAAGCTTAATTGTCCATAACCACCCACGGGTTATATGGGTCCAGTGTAACTCCCTGAACAGGCCCTAATGCGTGTATCTGTATGAACCAGAGATACCATAAGTCAGGGAAACCCATGTACCCTTCACTCTCCATGATATATATGTACAATGTACTTAGAGGATTCGTACGTACCTCATAATATCATAAAAGGGTCGCCCTGCCCTGCCCCTCATGTCGGCAAACATGAGTTTCTAATGTTCATTTATTAGACTCCTACCTTCATTGTTAGCTATCACACCTTGACATTATTGCCTACTTAAAACTATTTTCAACCAACCAAACCATTATATTAACCAAGGCTATTAGTAGTGGTATCGTCATACTGACAATAACTTACAAGTATTGTCTTTAGCCAAACCTCTTAGTGGTCAGGGGATTCCCATGTACCCATTGACCATGTTATCTAATTAACTTGAGGGATTCCCATCTACCCTACAAGTATTCATTACCATATTAACTTGGGGGATTCCCTTGTACCCCACAAGTATTTTTATTAATACAAACCATTCCAAAACCATTTAAACCATTCATATCATTTAGGGTTCCATTATCAAGTGTAAACCATGGATAAGTTCCATTGAAAACCTAATATTATAATAAAAGTATTGTAATAGGCATTTTATCAAACACATTGGGGGCATAATATTTCCAAAACCAAAATCCATTATCATTAACCATTCCCAAGAAAACCAATTATCCAAAACCACCATTAAATCATAATTAAAGAACGGAAAAACCATAAACAAGCATTTATAACCAAAACCCCCAAATCATTTGAAAATCCAAAACTATGCAATAATCAAACCATGAAAACATTGTATAAATTCATGCCTTTAGTTGGAACTAATAATGAGGGAAGAGAACATGCCTTAAACCAAGAAGATAATGGAGAGAAACCACCAACAAAAGCACTAAATAAATCCTCAAGATGAAACCCTAGTCTTTCTTTACCCAAAGACCTTAGAGAGAATTGTAGAGTGTTTAAGAGACATTTCTAAGTATTAATGAATAGAATAATAGGGAATATAACCTCCCAATAGAAATATAAGTCATCGGACCTTATTAGGTTAAGTGAGGAAATGTCCAGATTTCCCTCACTTAAAATCCCAAGAATCCCATCAGGTGGGTACAATTATCTATACCAATCATACCCTCCAATACGAGTGGTACCCACCACTCATACCCAAGGACATAAACCTTATACCCAATACTATCCAAGGTATGACTTACCCCAAACCTTATTGTATCCAAGTATAAGACTAGTACCCATGATCCCTACCCCTGATCCCAAGAGAATTAAACACTGACCACTATACGAGTCCATGGTATGAATCGTACCTGGCTTACAGCTCTTGGTGAGCCACTCGTACTCAGATCCAACTTAAGTTACCAAGCCTATGATTAAATAAAGTAACCAAATAACCTATATCCACTGATATGACTCATACCACCTAAGTTGTACCCATTACAGAAACTAAATCTACTCCACCAACCAATATTGGTCACTATACGACTAACCCATACCACTCATATCCCAGTGTACAAATCATTTCCCCTAGTCGTATCCTGTGTAGAAACCAAAAATCCAAGAAATTTTCTAAAGGATAGAAACCAACATTTTTCATAAACAATGAAACTCTAAAATAGAAAAATGATCGTAAAACCTAAATGAATGGTGCATTACCAAACCAATACATATGACAAGTCATAAATTACCTGTAGCCACTTTGGATAGTCTCAAAATGCCATAAATTCATGCAAATTAAGGTAATGAACTAGAGAGTCATCACACGGTCTTACAATCATGAGTATCTAAATTCATAACTATGGTTGTGGGAACCCTGATGGATTAACAAATCATCTTTAGTGAAAAGTCATTCCAAATTGGTGTTCTTATATGTATTGGAATTTCTTTCACTTTAATTTTTTTCTTAATGGTTGCAAATGTTAGGAACTTGCCAATATTCGATACTTGCAAGAATGAGGCAAATATTAGGAAAATAAAATCACAACAATAATTTGAAGCTATTAACCTTAATTTAATTAAATTGAGATCGAGAGAAGATAGTTAGCTGGAGATCAACAAATATGGTTAGCAATGCGACACTCTGAGACTGAGAGAAAATAAGTGAAATTTACCCAAACCAAGTTTGAGAGATGGTCAGGTGATACATAACTTATTAGGTTTTATGTGTAAGGTGCCAAAATAGTTTGAAGAATACGAAAAACCCATGGATCATGGATTCAAGGAAAACACAATCCTAGTGATCATCTCATATTGATAATGACCCTAAGTACCTATTTTCGTTAGTGTTACTCTTACTTTTACAACCCCCTTATACTTTCTGTAATTTCCAATTACATCAACAAGATTTTGATAGGCTTCAAAATTATTTATCGTGGGATGGACTCCAACTTGGTTGGGTTTTATATTTGACAAGATCACTTTATACTTTCTTAGAGGTGTAATATGGGAGGCATCAAATTTTGGTGTCGTTGCTGGAGAATATGCTTACGAATAAATTGAGTTTGATAAAGTTACCAATTTTGTTTATTGATTTTTGTTTTTTACTGTTTCTAGGGCTCACACCAGTGTATGGCCAGTACTCAGAGTCAAGGCAATCCCATAATCCTATTTGATCTTAATATTGAACAAACTTTATGACAGAATCATACGACAGAGAGAGTAAAAGAGTACTATCAAGTAGGTCGACATGAAGGGGTTCATGCTAACCCAACAAAATTTCATCAGTCACCTCATCTTGTTGCTAAAAACTACCGAGCAAACTAATACCCGATTCATAGGCAAAGAAAATTCTAGGTTAGAACTTTCCCGATGTTCTTAAGAAAGGGCTAAAGTTAGAATGAATCGAGTTCAACCTCCAGTTCATCAATATTTGCCCATTTATGATAATTTAGAAGAAGAGCTGGGGTAAGTTGTACCAATTAAGATAGGTGCTATTATTCCTCTAGAATTTCCCAAAGAAATGATATATATTATTATGTGTAATATCCAACTGCTGAATATGAGGAACTATTTTCTAGATTGCCTACAGATGATGAAAACATCCACCTTTATGAATATTGTAGGAATTTGCACTTAGTAAAATCTATCGAGGCTGAGTTAGGAATCTCTGACTCAAGTTATTCTCCTTCTCTCTTGTAGGAGAAGGAATGTTATGGTCGGGAGAGCTACCCTATAGGTCTATTACTACCTGGAACTAGTTGAGGACACAATTCTTGGACTAATTTTTGCCGCTTTTTAGAATATTATAGTTGAATGATATGATCTATAATTTTAGAAAATTACATTTAGAGGCAATCTACAAGATATAGTTATGGTTTAAGAAGAAGCTGATGAATGTTCCAAACCATAGAATTATACAACGAACTTGCTTCAGATATTTTACAGAGCTTTAAATGCAAATACCAGGCTGTAGTTGATACTATTATAGGTGGAGATATCATAAATCATTGATGGGATCAGGCTATAGAAATATTAGATCGTATTACTAAAACCAATCAAGGGTGGCACACTTGGGAGGTAGATAGATCAGTCAATACTTATGTGATTGGTGCTTTTTATTGAGTAGAAATTATTAGATGAGATAGTTGCTCAAGAGGTTACATGACTTAAGACTAAGATTAGGTTGCTTACTAAGAAATTTGCATCTATAGGAGTAAAATGGTAAATTCTATAGGTACTTGAGTCAAGGCTTCTAAACATAAAGAGCCTGATTTTGAAGAAGAGACAAGTACTTGGATAGGGAAATAATGGGTTTCTGAGAGCTTGATGAAAGGAAATCAAGTTTAGAACTACTATAGAGACTGGTATAGGGACATGAGTAGAGAGTGTGATGGTGACTGGAGGAGAAAGGATGATTACAAGGAGAATATTGGTCTTTATATTTTATCGAGGAACCGTGATGCTGAGTCTAGAAGTTTTAGAATGGAAGAGTTGGTTGCTAAGCTTGTGAAGGATTTAGAGAGCCAAGGGATTTACCTTAAGAATATTACAGTAGAAATATCAAGATTTATCTAGAAAGTAGAGTCACATGCAACCGCGATTAAGCAGTAATTCGGGTAGATTTCTACCACATTGAACCAACATCAATCAGATACTCTTCCTAGAAATACCATTTAGAATTAGAAAAATGATAGTCACTGCCTAGCTATCACTACTTAGAGTGTTAAGTCTACTATTAATCCACCTATACCTATTGTTGATAAGGTGAGGAATTGTAATACCTCTTACTTCTACCTAGCTTAAATTCATTGTGAAGATATCAAAGACATGCTTTAAAGATTAATACACTTTTATATATATGGAATTTTATAGATTTTTGCTTTTCTTTTGTGTGGAAAATTCAATAAGCTTTCCATCGATACCAGATTCTCCCAAATCCGATACCCGGGTGAAGAGTTAGAGCTTTTTTAGTGAGACAGTGTATCACCTAAGCCATCAGCGCATTGCGGAACTAGCTTAAATGACAATTGTCAATATCTAGTGTTGATCCATGATAGTGGCGCATCACACCAAAGGCCTAGTTCATAATTTTCCTTTTCCAGTGTTCCAACATGATACCACCGCGTTGTGATGAATTCCAGGCCGTGTCCAAGGTGGCTGCGCGATTGTACCATATCGTGCCACTATGAAATTTTCTAGTTGTCACTTTCCATAGACACGGTGTGATAGCTCCGCATCGCACCAGGGTTCCGGATTAGGAAATTTTCAAAAAAATTAAAAGATGCATCCAGGGTTAAATGGGTCTTTTCCCATGATTTTATTCCACCCAAATGTGGGATCGACAATTTAGCTATGTGCCTAAAGCCAGTGTCATGTTTTCAGGATGTCCTCAGTCAAGCCATGTTTAGTAGAATTTAGTTAGTCATGTGATTCAGGAAAACCCAGTAAACTTAGTAATCCCAGTAATATCAGAAAGCTTAGTATGTCAGTAATCTCAGTAGTATTCTATCAGTTAACGGGACTCAATGAACTAAGTCCGGTTTAGTTCAATTAGTCATGTTTAGTTTCTATTCAAATGGGAGTAGGATTTAGCATCGAGTGAACCCAAGGATGAGGACACACACTGATAGTTGAGGGTGTGATCCTTAAAGACAATCCTTGCATTCCAAAACTATGTAGCCAGCATAGGCTGAGACATCAACACTGACAAATGAGGGTTGATGAGGTGGATAAACACTGTTAGATGAGGGTCCTACCTTTCTCTTTTGGGGACACTGCCAGATGAGGGTCACCCACAGCTTGTCTTTACCAGTGGCGCGATATTAACACCATTCCAATTAGGGTTACAGATTGGACCCCAACCTAGCTATATTGCTTTATTTAGAGCATGCCGATTATATGAATACTTCCCACAGTTATAGTTTCAGACTCAGTCTCAGTAATAGAACTTAGATAGTTCTTCAGAAATTTAGGACAGTCAGATACAGTTAACTCAGAATAGTACAAAACTCAGTTAGTTCCATTGGAACCTAGACTGTCAGATATAGTCGCTCAGTATTAGTTATATCAGTTATCAGTGATTCATTTTATCAGTAATCAGAATTAGTAGTCAGTACCATCATGAATTCAGTCACAGCCACTTATTCATACATATATTCTCACATTCATATTATATAGTCAGTTAGCATTGTTCATGCATTTGAACCCTTTGCATTCAGCCTACCTCACATGCATACCAGTACATTCAATTCTACTAATGTATTTGCGCTATGGTGTTTTATTCTATTCCATAAGTTTAGAAGCACGAGCTCTAGAGCATCAGTAGTATTCCAGTTTCAGCAGTCAGAGTTAGCAGTGAGTCCTCATCCTTCGAGGACATAATCATTCCTTTATTTTTTCATTACTTAGTTTATTTCAGTAGTTGGAGTTAGTTGGGGACCAGTCTCATCAACTCCTTATTCAGACAGTTTAGAGACTTTTAGACTATAGTGTTTTCAGACCAGATGTTTTCAAACATTGTTTCAGTTTTGGAATGGTCATACCATATTGTCCAGATATGGTTTTATTAGATGTTTATCAGTTTTGAACCTTATGGCATGTTTCAGCTTACTATTTCCGCATTTATACAGTATATTATGCAGTGTTCAGGTATAGATATTAGTCATGAGTTAGCTTATGGTTCTTTAGGGTCATGAGAACTGTGTAACATTTTGAGTACCAGATTCGGGGTGTTACAAACTTGGTATTAGAGCCTAAGGTTCAATAGAGTCCTAGGAAGTCTAAAATTCGCATCTAGTAGAGTCTTGTACATGGGTGTGTTGTGCGCCACATTTATGTGCAGGAGGCTATGAGATGTTTTAGGAATAGTTTCCCTTCTTTCAGTATTCATGTCATGCCAGTGAGTATGAGCTCAAATTTAACTCTCAATCTAATATATTTCTCCCTTTCTTCCACAGAACATGCCTCCCAAAAGAAGAAATAAAAATCAGTCAGCCCCTCACCCGTCCAACCAGATCTCTTGGATGAACATATTTCTCATGCAGAGTTCAGAGCTGTATTCACCACTCTTGCTAATTCAGTTGCTGCTTAGAATGAATGACTAACTGTCATTCTGTCCAACCCAGTGGCCAATTCAGCTACAGCTAGGATTTGGGATTTCACCCGAATGAATCCTCTATCCTTGTTTGTGTCTATGTTAGAAGAGGATCCTCAGGAGTTCCTAGACTAGGTTCATAAGGTTACGAACATCATGGGGGTTACTTCACATGAGAGTGCTGAGCTAGCTGTATATCAGTTGTAGGATGTTGCTCATACTTGGTTCAAATAGTAGAAGTCAGAGAGGTCAGTTGATACAGGGCCTATTGAGTGGAAGGAGTTTGTCACTGCATTCTTAGATAGATTCTTTCTCCAAGAGCTGAGAAAAGATAAGGTGTTAGAATTTATCAACTTCAGGTAGAGCAACATGACGGTGAAAGTTTGTTTACTCAATTAGCCAGATATGCTCCTCATGTGGTTGCACATAGCAGGGATAAGATGAGTTATTTTGTTTATAGGGTGAATGATAGTGTAGTCAATGAGTACAGGTCTGCGATGTTGAATAATGACATGAACATAGACAGGTTTATAACCCATACTCAATAGATAGAAGAGAAAAAATTTAAGATGAGAGAAAGGCAGAATAAGAAAGCAAGGATAGGTAGTTTCAACTTTGCTCAACCTAAGTCAGAGGGAGGAAACCGTTCTCAGTTCCATCCTAAGTCATCCATTTCATATCCTTCTTCAGCTAGTGATCCATCTTCTAAGTTTAGGGATGATAATAGAGATAGGGCACCAGGCTCTAAGTCTCAGGGCAGTGTCAGCAATGACCGAACTAATCCCCTTTGTCAAACTTGTGGTAAGAACTAAAAGGGTACTTTTAGAGCTGGCAATGATGTCTATTTTAGAGGTGGAAAGCTAGGCCACAGAGTCATAGATTTTCCCCAATCAAGTTATCAGGGTTAGAAGAACCATTTCTTAGCCCTGCTCGATCGCCCAAATCAGTAGGGTGCCATTTCCAGTGCTACTAGTGGGCAATGCCCAAACAAACTTTATGCTCTCCAATCCCAGTAAGATCAGAAAAATTCTCCTAATGTAGTTACTAGTATGTTACATATCTTTTACCTGCATGTTTACGCTTTGCTAGATCCAAAAACTTTCTTATCTTTTGTTCCTCCTTATATAGTAGTTGATTTCAGAGTCAGTTACAAAATTCTAGCAGAGACCTTCTCAGTATCTACCCCAATAGGTAAAATCGTCATAGCCTAGTGGGTATACAGGAACTGCCCGGTTATGATATTTCAAAAATTTACCTCAGAAGACTTAGTCGAATTAGAGATGACTTATTTTGATATTATTCTCAGCATGGATTGGCTTCATTCCTGCTATGCCATAGTCGACTGCAAAAATAGAATAGTCGAGTTCCAGTTTCTGAATAAACCTGTCCTAAAGTGTATGGGTAGTACTTCAACTTTTAGAGGTCAATTTATTTCCTACCTTTGGGCACGAAAATGATATCTAAGGGACATGTCTATCATCTTATTTATGTTAAGGATTCTAGTTTCGAGACTCCCATCTTGAATCAGTTCGAGTCATGAGTGAATATTCAGATGTCATTCCCAAAGATCTTCCAGGAATTCCTTCCAAAAGGGAAATAGACTTTGGTATTAATCTTTTTTCAGATACTCAACCTATATCTATTCCGCCATACAGAATAGGATAAGCAAAACTCAAAGAACTGAAAAAGCAGCTGAAGGATCTCTTAGACAAGGGATTCATCAGACCCAGTATGTCCTTGTGGGGTGCACCAATCTTATTCGTGCGCAAGAAAGATGGTTCTCTCAAAATATGCATTGATTACAGTCAGCTCAATAAATTCACGGTTAAGAATAAGTATCTACTTCCTCGAATTGATGACTTATTTGACCAACTTCAGGTTGCTATCTATTTCTCTAAGATAGACCTTAGATCAGGCTATCATCAACTCAGATTCATGGAATATGATGTTCTAAAAATAGCTTTCCAAACTAGGTATGGTCACTTCGAATTCCTAGTCATGTCCTTTGGTCTTACCAATTTCCCTGCAGCTTTCACGGACTTGATGAACCATGTGTTCAAGAAGTACTTGGACATGTACATCAGAGTCTTCATAGATGATATTCTTGTCTATTCCCACAATGAACGTGATCACGCAGACCATATCAGAATCGTACTTTAGACTCTTAGAGATCATCAACTATTTGCCAAATTTAGTAAGTGAAAATTTTAGCTAAGGTTAGTAGTATTCCTTGGTGATATCGTTTTCGCTGATAGCATTAGAGTAGATCCCCAAAAGACTGAAGTAGTAAAAAACTAGCCCAGACTTGTCTCTCCATCAGATATCAAGAGTTTCTTGGTTTTGGCTAGCTATTACATATGGTTTGTTGAGGGATTTTCTTCTATTTAATCCCCTATGTCTATATTAACTTAGAAGAAAGTCAAGTTTCAGTGGTCAGATCCTTTCGAGAAGAGTTTTCAGGAGTTGAAGACTCGACTCACCTCAACTCTAGTTTTGGCTTTTCTAGATGGTTTAGATGGTTTCATAGTGTATTGTAATATATCCAGAGTAGGTCAGGGTTGTGTCCTCATTCAACATGGTAAGGTCATAGCCTACGCCTCCAGATAACTTAAACCCCATGAGAACAATTATCCTACTCATGATCTTGAGTTAGCAGTCATAGTATTTGCCTTAAAGATTAGGAGGCATTATCTCTATGGAGTTTATGTAGATGTGTTCGTAGATCATAATATCTTTTAGTATGTCTTTTGTCAAAAAGATTTAAATCTTCATCGGAGAAGGTGGTTAGAGCTCTTGAAAGATTATGACATAAGTGTCCTTTATCATTTGAGCAAGGCTAACGTAGTGGCCAACGATCTCAGTAGACTGTCTATGGGTGGTGTTGCTTATGTTGAGGACAGTAAGAAGAAGTTAGCTCAGGAAGTCCATCGGCTTGCTAGACTAGGTTTTAGTTTAGTTGATATAGAGGAGGGTGATATATGGGTTCAAAGTAGTTTAGAATTATCTCTATTTTCCGAGGTAAAGGAAAAACAGGATAGGAATCCCAGTCTAGTCAAGTTAAAGGAATAAATCAAGGATCATAAGGTTGAGATTTTCTCCTAAGAAAGATGTGGTGTATTGCATTTTTTAGGGTCGTCTGTGTGTTCCAGGTGTAGATTACTTGAGGCAGTGAATTCTTGCAGAAACACATGGTGCACACTACTCTATTCATCCAGGGTCCATAAAGATGTACCCTAACTTGCAGGAGATCTATTGGTGGAGTGGGATGAAGAGAGATGTGGTAGAGTTTATGGCTAAGTGATCTACATATAAGCAGGTTAAGATAGAGCATTAGTAACCTAGTGGGTCTATGGAAGAGTTCAATATTCCTACTTGGAAGTGGGAAGGAGTGAACATGGACTTTGTGATGGGTTTGCCTCGTACTCATCATCGGCATGATTTAGTTTGGGTCATTGTAGATAGGATGACCAAATCAGCTCATTTACTTTTAGTCCATACCTCTTATTCTGTCGAGGATTTCGTCAAACTCTATATCAAAGAGTTGTTCAGATTGCATGGTGTTCCATTATCTATTATCTCAGATAGAGGTACCCACTTCACCTCTTATTTCTAGAAAGCGTTCTAAAAGGGTCTTGGTACCCGAGTTCATCTCAGTACTACCTTTCATCCTTAGATAGATGGTCAAGCAGAAAGGACCTTTCAGACCTTAGAATATATACTAAGGGAGAGTGCAATTGATTTCAAGGGTAGTTGGGATAACCACTTGCCTTTGATTGAGTTTGTATACAACAACAACTTTCATTCCAGTATTCGGATAGCTCCATTCAAAGCTCTCTATAGTAGGAGATGCAGATCTCCAGTTGGTTGGTTCAAAGTTAGTGAAGCCTTAGTTATAGGGCCTGACTTAGTATTCGATGCCTTAGAAAAAGTTTAGTTGATCAGAGAAAGACTTTGGGCTACTCAGAGCTGACAGAAGTCTTACGTAGATGTGTGCAAGAAGGATCTTGAGTTTGAGATTGGTGATAACGTTTATCTAAAGATCTCTCTCGTGAAGGAAGTGAAGAGATTCGGTAAGAAGGGAAAGCTCAGTCCTAGATATGTCGGTTCCTTCAAAATTCTCAGTCACTTTAGCAAAGTAGCTTATGAGCATGAATTGCCTTCAGATATAGCCTCAGTTCATCTAGTCTTCCATGTCTCTTTGCTTAAGAAGTACATAGGTGACCCAACGGTTGTAGTCCCTATTCAAAGTGTAGATATTCAGAACAACCTCTCTTTCAAAGAGATTTCGGTTGAAATTTTTGACTATCAGACTCGCAGACTGAGGAACAAAGGAGTCCCTCTATTCAAAGTCCCTTGGCAGAATCAGTCTGTTGAGGGAGATACTTGGGAAGCAGAAGCAGTCATGTGTACCAAGTATCCTTACCTCTTCTCTGCTAATTCAGACTCAGCCCAAGGTAACAACTTTCCTTAAGCTTTTCAGTTTCATGTTCAGATTTCAGTTACAACTTGGTGTCCAGTTCATGTTCAGAATTCCATTATAAACTTGGTAATAATTACCATTGCATAGTCAGTCATGCATTCATGTGTCAGTTCAGTCATGTATTCATGCATCATATATGCATGTTCAATTTGATGAGAAACTCATCTTATCAATAAATATTCATGCAGTCATAAATCCGTTATTCATGCATCAGATATGCATATTCAGCATAATACATTCAGCTTATTAGTTATATCAGTCATGAAATCGTGTTTTAATTGTTCATGTTCAGCATGTACTTCAGTCTATTATTTTTCCCATCTCAGTAAGTTTTATTCGAGGATGAATGTTCCCAAGGGGGCGATATTTTAATACCCCATACTTCTACCTAGCTTAAATTCATTCCGAAGATGTCAAAGACATGCTTTAAAGATGAATACACTTTTATATTTGTGAAATTTTCAATATTTTCACTTTTTTTGGTGGGGGAAATTTAATAAGCTTTCCATCGATGTCAAATTCACCCACATCCGACACTCGGGCGAAGATTTAGAACCTTTTTAGTGAGACAGTGTATCACCTGAACCATTAGCGCGTTGGAGCTAGCTTAAACAAAAATTGTTAATTTTCAGTGTTGCTCCATGATAGTGGCATGTCGCGCCAAAGGCCCAATTCATAATTGTCCTTTTCTAGTGTTCCAACGCGATACTACCATGTCACATTGAGATTTTTGGTCACGTCCAAAGTGGCAACACGATTGTAACATGTTACGCCACCATGCAATTTTGTCACTTTCCAAAGAAATGGCGCGATAGCTCCGCATCGCGCTAGGGGTCCAGATCGAGAAATTTTCACAAAAAATTAAAAGACGCATCCAGGGTTAAATTAGTCTTTTCCCATGATTTTATTCCACCCAGATGTGGGATTTAAGCCCTAAAAACATCCTTAGCTACTTATTATTCACTTTTTCCCCAATATCAAGAACTTTCTCTCTCAGGAAAACAAAACCCTAGCCCTTGAGAATCAAAATCAATCTCAAGAATTCCATCCAAGAACTCTAAGAACCTTCAAGGTTTCCTTTATCAGGTATGAATAGTGTTCATTCATGGATTCCTTTCATCCATGAAGCCCAAGAATCAAGTTTTAAACTATGAATTATGATATTCATGTTATGTGTTGATTATGTTCATATGGTTGTTGTTATTGTATGATTCCCAAGTTGGAATCTGTATGTGTTTTTATGAAGATATGTTAGTATGTGAGTTGAAAACCATGAATTTTAGTTGGTTATGATATGTTAATTTGATGATTAAGCCATGCCCTAAGTCATTCACCTTAAGTGTTTGACAAAATGCCTAAGATACTAGAAATTATGTAATATGACTCAATTGTGACTTAAGTGAAGGATTCATGTTTTACCCTTATGTTCAAATGACTCCCATGCTATTGATGTACAATGTAGATATTTGTTGGAATGCTCATGATGTTAGATTATGAAATTATGACATTGAGTATATGCATTCCTACCATGTACAAGATTATGATAACCATGTACTTCATGAAATCCCCAACTTATTGTATTATGGATTGTTGATGTTGGTCATGTATTAAAGAATGTCATACCTTGTTAGTTTCCTTCTATCAAGTTCTGGGGGTACTTGTACCCAAAAATTTAGCTGTGTGCCTAAAGAAAGTGTCATATTTTCACGATATCCTCAGTCAAGCTATGTTCAGACTATTCAGTAAGTCATGTCACTCAGGAAAACTCAATAAACTTAGTAATCCCAGTAATTTCAGAAAGCTCAGTACTTCAATAATCTCAGTAGTATTCCATCAGTCAACGAGACTCAATGAACTCAGTACAGTTCATTTCAGTTAATCATGTTTAGTGTCTATTCAGATGGGAGTAGGATTTAGCATCGAGTGAATCCAAGGATGAGGACATACATTAAAGTTGAGGGTGTGATCCTTAGAAGCAATCCTTGTATTCCAGAACTACGTAGCCATCATAGGTTGAGACATCAACACTGACAAATGAGGGTTGATGAGGTGGATAAACACTATCATATGAGGGCCCCACTGTTCTCTTTTGGGGACACTATCAGATGAGGGTCACCCACAGCTTGTCTTTACCAGTGGCGCGGTATTGACACCCTTTTAATTGGGGTTACAAATTTTACCCCAATCTAGCTATATTGCTTTATTTAGGGCATATCGGTTAGATGACTACTTCTCATAGTTACAGTTTCAGACTCAGTCCCAGTAATAGAACTTAGATAGTTCTTTAGAATTTCAGGACTATCAGATACAGTCAACTCAGAATATTATGGAACTCAGTTAGTTCTATCAGAACCTAGACTATCAAATACAGTCGCTCAATATTATTTATATCAGTTATCAGTGACTCATGTTATCAGAATCAGACTCAGTAGTTAGTACCATCACGAATTCAATCACAGTCACTTATTTATGTATGTATTGTCACGTTCATGTTATACAGTCAGTTAGCATTGTTCATGAATTTGAACTCTTTACATTCAGCCTACCTCACATACATACCAGTACATTCAATCGTACTGACTCATTTACGCTATGGTATTTTATTCTATACCATAGGTTTAGAAGCATGAGCTCTTAAGCATCAGTAGCATTCCAATTTCAACAGTCAGAGTTAGCAGTGAGTCCTCATCCTTCGAGGTCATGATCATTACCTTATTTCTTTATTACTTAGTTTATTTCAGTAGTTGGGGACATGTCCCATCAAATCCTTATTCTGACAGTTTAGAGGCTTTTAGACTACAGTGTCTTCAAATATTGTTTCAATTTTGCTATTGTCGTACCCCATTATTTAGATATGGTTTTATCAGATATTTATCTGTTTTGAACCTTATTGATGTTTCAGCCTACTTTTCCACATTTATACAGTATATTATGCAGTGTTCAGGTACATATATCAGTCATGGGTTAGCTTGTGGTCCTTTGGGGTCATAAGCATTGTGTAGCATTTTGGGTACCGATTCGAGGCAATATAGGAATAATACTGTGGATGTCGATGATACACTCAAAGCTGGAACTGAGAAGTTGGTGATAATGGTGAGGTATCCTAAAAATCGATAGTCATAAAAAAAAGATAATGATAAAGGGAAGGGTAAGGAGGTTACACCACCATTGAATACCATTCATTGACCTACTCCACCTTTTCCCTAAAGATTGAAGCAAAAAGCCAAAGAAGGGAAGTGTAAGAAGTTTATTTCTATGTTAAAGGAGTTGACTATGAACATTCCTCTCTTTGAAGATTTAGAATAGATGGCTGGCTATGCAAAATTTATGAAGGATTTGGTGACAAAGATAAGAACTACCAGTTATGAGGATACTGGTTGTTTTCACCATTTTAGTGCAATTACATCTCGATCTCTTGTGCAATAAAAAAGGAGACCCTGAAGCTTTAACAATTCCTGTACTATTTGGTCATCTAGTTTTTCCAAGGCTTTAGGTGACCTAGGTGCAAAAATTATCCTAATGCCATTGGTAGTGTTTGAAAAATTGGGCTTAAGAACCCTCAAACCCATAATTATGCGGTTATTAATGGCATATCATACTATTAAAAAGCTTGTGGGCATATCATTTGTTGTTTTGGTCCAGGTGGACAACTTTATTATTTTGGACAACTTTGTTGTCTTAGATTGTGAGTTTGACTTTGAGATGACCATAATTTTGGGAAGAGCATTTTTATCCATGGGTAGGGCATTGGTAGATATGGAAAGAGGTGAGCTTAGGCTTAGGATGAATAATAAGAAAGTCACATTCAATTTTCTTAGAACTATGAAGCAGCCAACTGATATGAGGATGGTTTTGGTAATAAAAAACTTTGATGACCCTAGAAGCAAATCTTATGGCTACATTGATGACGTTTGAGTAATCAAGATCCCTACATCGTGTCGCAACATTAAATCAGGAGCTGCTTGGGAGGCAACCCAAAATGTCTTGTTATTTCTGCAGTTATGATAATTCTTGTAATTATGATTGAAATTAGATCTACACACTTAAGGTTTCACAGGTATGTCACAACTCGAACTAGGGACTGACAATAATGGGTATATCAAGTCCACCGAGGATCAGATAACACCCCTGTTTCCTTGTCAAATAGAAGACAACACACCTCGCAGTGGATGAATTCTGAACATATAACAACATAGAAAAGTATAAGCTTAAAAGAATCTGAGAATATTGACAACCAACCCAACCTCAGTAATCCACAAAGTCTATAAACATATGATTCATCAACTTAAGTTGGGATATGCCCCTGATGGTAGCCAAAAAATATTTGGAAAGGAAATTATCTATGACATACTAAATTAAGAAGAAATGGGCTTTCTAGAAGAAGGAGGCTCACTACTTTAAGCTGACACACAAACAACTCTGAAATCACCTGTCACTATGTAGGAAAATTAGAAGTGTCTTTGGAACCTGTATCGTATGAGGATACAACGTCCAGGGATGATTAGTGAGGGTGAGCACTAGCATGTAACTCAGGGAAGGGATAAAATAATGCTGAGTTAAAACTATCCATATGCACATAATGTACATACACACACACAAACACACACACACATATAATTATGCTGGGGTAGGGAACAAGGCTTAGCATGAACTAAAATATTAGTCTGGACTATGTAGCTCAATCGTCATAAATAGATACCTATGGGCTATATGGGTTCAACTACCCTTACTGAAAGGTCCCTAGTGCATGATTGTCACATGAACTGGAGGTATCCAGGAACACCAGGGAATGCCTCAACCCCATATGAATCTAAGATAAAAATATATAGTAAGTGTGTCGCAAGCACTCAATTATCAAGACCAGCCCTCAGGCCGGCAAACATGAGTTTCTACTACAAGTCCTTCAAGAATCACACCTTCAAGACTTAGCAACATAACCCCCATTAAGCCTAATTTAAAACAAGCTTCACATAACCCATTTATTTAACAATGTAATGACACATTAAGGCACACCATAGTTATCACCATACCCGTACGATTACAAGCTTACACTCATGCCATTATTTGCATTCTATCATCTTGGGGGAGTATGATGACCCCCTTTGTTCATAAATAAAATTTAGGAAATGCCTCAAACCCTTTTTATTTACCAAATCAACTCAACAAAATTCCTTGACCCCCAAAGTTTTAATTTCAGTCAAACCACGATCAACAAGGCCTTCAAAATCCATGTTTAACCTTTTAACCAATTATGCAATGCAATAATGTGGGTAAAAATGTCAAATCATATGACAAAACGTATTTCAAAACCAAGGACACAAGTGGGTTGAGGGAACACAATTTCCAAGCCAATTTCAATACCAAAAATATCAAATTAGGGGAATTACTCTACCCCTTTTCAAATTTCCATACCTATGTGCCCCATTAATTCAAAAACATTCAGTTCAAAGCATGAACAATTCATAATAATCACAGAAAACCAATTTAAGACTCAACCATTCCAAAACCCTCAACCCATGATCAAAACTACATTTGATTTTACATAAATAATCATTTAATACATATTCTTAAAGAAAAATAAGTTTGAGGGTTGAGTCACATGCCTGAAAGTACATAGAATTATGGAGAAAAGTCAACCCTTTAGCCCTTAAATGACCAACTTTGAGAAATCCTAAGTTATTCTTACCTTAGGTATTTGAGAGAGTGTTTATGATTAGTAAAGGTTGTCAATAATGGCCCTAAGGTATTTTATATACATGGGGTCTAAGTGGGTATAGAGGGAAATGTCTACAGTTCCCTTATTAAAAGCTAAAAAAATTATCGCCGGTGCTATGAGTCACCATAAAACTCATAAGGACCCATTATGAATTGTCACCATAAGTCACAATCCTGATACTAGATGAGGGACCCCTATCTGGTGACACTATTACTCACACGACATGACTCAATAAGAGAACCTATGACTCATAGGGTCCTAGTCATAACTAGGACAAAAATATTTAGGGTACACACTAGTCACCCTATGATTTGGACACCAGGACTCGTAATGAATCTTTGCAACTCATGAAATTTAGTCTTAATCAGGTTAGTAGCATAGGCATCACTCACTGGTCCAATGATTATTTGGCTCCTATAGCTCGTAAGGACACTTTACGACTCTTAAGGTGAGTCATAGGTTGGGTAGTGAGTTCAAAAACTTAGAAATTTTTAGGGACCAAAATTTGGGGTATTACAAGGTATGTTCATTAATTATCTTGATTTGTGGTGGCGTAAAATATTGGGGACAATGCATACTTTTTTGATGGGGTCTGGGCTACTTGTGGGTCTAGATATCCTCTTGGGGTTTTTACTGCTGTATGTCTTTTCCCCAGATTGAGTTTTCATAGAAGTCATATTTTTAGGTATTGTGTTGTGTTTGTAATATGTGTTATGTCTTTTTTTATTTAACTAGGAGAAAAATAAGGAACCTTGTGGCAGTCAAATTTTTTGTGTTTTTATGTGTTTAATAATACCCCTCCTAAAATTTTATGAACTATGTGTTGTAAATATAGGTTTTGACAATCGTTGAATCTAGTTATGGCATTAGCATTAGGGACTAAATAATCACAGGTTAGCATGGCATGAATCAGATAGGTAGTAGTTGATAATGCTACCTTGTTCCATGTGTGTGGATTATTTTCTTAGTCCACTTTGTATGTTTAATCCAAAACTTGCCCAATTAATCTTACCTAGGTTGTAGGATAGTTGGTTAGGAAATGATCATAGTCCATGTTTGAATAAGTCCACTCTTGGCCTAAAAAGAACAACTAATTGAGAATAAGTATCCCTTGATCCCTAATCTGACCATAAATTGACCTATTTTCTTGTTTTAACAATAAACCTATTTTACCCTTGGTCTCTCCGTGGACACAGTGTACCTCAACTAAGGTAATTTTCTAAGTTGATATAGGCTATCCTAGGGGGTTTATAGTTGAAAATGGATATGAATAAGGGTATTTAATTGAAAAAAGTAGGGTTTGGTGTGGTAGAAAAGTGTGAAAGCAAAACAAGAAAATGAGTGATAAAGAAATAAAGTGAATAAATGCAAAGAATGAACGAAATCACACTCAATCTAAATAAATAATAAAGGAGAAAATGAGGGAATAAGAAAAACATGATTAAGTAGTGAAGCCAGTAAAGTAAGTCTAGTGTCAAGGAGGGTAAGTAACTATGTCCCATATGTAGTATACCTATCCCCAAGTCAATATAACAAGCCTAGAAATGCCCTATAGTGATCACAGTCCAACTGCTTTGAAAAACTAAGGGCAAGCCTATGATATTTTATGCACTTTTTTGAACTTCTTTGAGAGCATGAGTATTTGATGTGGTCCCTGCATTGACATGCATGATACTATGAGAGTGGGACTTCCTTGTTGTAAGCGTACATGGGCTATATTATTAACTACTTATTTGTTTGGGTAGTGACAATTACATATATGCTTGGTTATTTGTTGCTAATCTAATGCCATCACTTGATTACTTGGTTTCATGCTATTATGCTACATGAATCTTAATGTTCCATGGTTATATGGTACTTTCGATGCAAAAACACGAAAATTATGCAAGTACTTAGGTTCTTTTTTTTAGATGTGATGTGTTCTTATGTTGGTTTTAAAGCAAAATAGGGTTTGAAGTAGAACAAGATAAAATAAGATGAAGTGTAGCTGCAAGGCTACTTACGGAACCTCTTACGGGCTTTAAGTAGTACTTATAACACCCATAGGTTAGGTCATAAGTAGCTGATAAAGTTCTGAAAGTTGATTATTTCTCTAAAATCTAGAAAGGCCTATTTATATGGCGTAAGTGGTACCTATAGCCCCCATAGGTACCCCTTGTAAGTAAGGTTTAGAAGCTTGCTGATTTCCTCTAAGACCTACAAACCCACCTAGGGCCTATAGGTACTACCTACGGCTCGTAAGTGAGGTCGTAGGATGATGCCGACATAGTTTTCCTATTTTTTTTGGTAAGGATTTTTAGGTTATCTAATGTAACCTATAAGTAACCCATTGATGCTTTGTTATTAGTTTATGCACTTTACATACTTATAACATTATATTGAGTTCTAAATACACTTTTGATATTAGATTTCTTGTTCTTGACTTTTAGGATTTGATATTAATTTGAGATTCTGGTTTTCATTCTTAATTCATTTTGAGATTATTCATATGCTTTAAATTACGAATTCTATGGGTATTCTTGCAAACATGAATGGCTAAACCTCTTGACTAGGGTTATGTGAACCCTAATGGAATAATAAAGTAGAGAAAGTGCAAGTTATTCTTGATTGGTATTTATGTATACAATGTGGTTTTCTTCATATTGATTGCTTTCTTAGTGACTGTAGACATTAAGAACCCGCCTGTATTCGATACTAACTTGAGAGAGAGGTTGAGATTAGGAAAAAAAGATCACAATAGTAATTTGAAGCTATCAACCTTTATCTAATTAATGTGAGACCAAGAGGAGAGTTTAATCTAGGATCTAGGACAAGGGTTAGTAACGCGACACTTTGAGACCTAGAGAAGATTAGTTAAATTCACCAAAAGGTGTCGAGAGATAGTTGGTGATACATAACTTGTTAGATTCTGCATGTAGGGCATCGAGATAGTTTGCCGTGCATGATAAATCTATGGAGTTAGGAATTCAGGAGGAAAATAATCCTAGTGTTTGTCTTATATGGATTTTTAACGTAAAGTATTCAAGCATTGTAGTTACTACTATTCTTACAAAATCCCCCTATTTACTTTATACACTTTTCGACTTCTTCAGCAAGTTCTTGATATAGATTATTCTGATTCCCTGTGGGTTTAACCCCAACCTTTATTGGATTATATATTTGATCATCGACCATATTATACTTTTTAGGAGGTGTAATTTAGGTGACATCAAATTTTGGTTAATATTATGGATTGATTAAGGTTGTTGGTTTTTGGTTTTCTTCTGTTCTTAGGGCATACACTGGTGTATGCCTATTACTCAAAGTCAAGAAAATCCCTTGATCCCACTTGATCTTGAGCTATAATGAACCTTATAATAGAATCGTATGATGAAAGGTCATGAGCACGAAGCTCAGCATGATAAAGTTCAAGATGATCCAAATCCCTTAAATCTACCACATCTGCATGATATTCAAGAACCAACTGCACAAACTACTGCTCGATTACTAGCTTAAGAGAATACAAGGTTGGAAACTACCAATCGTATAGCTTAATAAGAAGAGAAATACAGGAAAAAGAGCATCAAGCCACACTCAATTGGGACAAAGTTACAATAGATAAAGCTCAACCGCCCTTAGCTTATTAGTATTTACTAATTTTTGATGATCCAAAGAAAGACTTAGGGTATTCTGAGCCTATTAAGATAAGAGCTATCTTTCCACCTGAGCTTTTATAAGGGGGTGAAGTTTGACATTACAAGGGCAAGGATTTAGTGGCTTAATCTGAAAGGTATGTTTGTTGGTTTTCCAACTGATGATGCAAACATGCACATCATGAATTTTGTTGGGATTTGAACTTTGTATAATATACCTAGGGTGAGTCAAGAAACTTTGAGACTCAGGTTGTACCCATTCTCTCTTATAAGCGAAGCAATATTATGGTTAAGGGAACTACCTCCTGAACCATTAACTTTAGAATGAGTTGAGAACACAATTCTTGGATAGATTTTTTTGCCTTCTAGAATCTTATAGTTAAAGGATGAGATATATAATTTAAGGAAATTGTATTCAGAGACACTGCAAAAGACTTGATTGAGATTCAATAAGAAGTTGATGAATGTGCCCAATCATAAAATTTAGGGAGGAGTTTGTTTGAGATATTCTATAGAGACCTAAATTTAAACACCAAAACTATTGCTGATACTATTACTGATAGAGATTTTATGAGCCTTCGATGGGAGCTAGCTATAGAAATATTAGATGGAGTCTATAAAAATAACTGAGGGTAGCATCATTAGGAGGCAGAAAAAGGAGCCAATACTTATGATATTAGTGATTTCAGTGAGTAGAGACTCCTAGATAATATAGTGGCTTAAGAGGTGGCAGCCTAATGACAGAGATAGGGTTTATACCAAGAAATCTCCAAATATGAATATGGAAAAGGTAAATGAAGTGAGCGTGAGAGGTACTATTAGACATGATGAGTCTAACTATAAGGAGGAAGCTAAGTTTTTGGACAGAGAGATAGAGGGTTTTTGAGCCAAGGTCCAAGCATCAAACTAGGATATTTAGAACTTGAGGTAAAATAATTATGTTTAAAACTATTATGGGGACAAATATAGGGATAAAAATAGAGAAAGGGATGGAGACTGGAGAAGAAAGGATGATTATAAGGAAAAGAGTACTATATTTATTCCATTGGGGAACCATGATGCTAATTGAAGGATGGAAGCATTGCTTACAAAATTGTTTAAGGGATAAAAGAGTCTAGAGAGTTTCCTTAAGGAGATTAAGGTAGTTATTTTGGGATTAATCTAAAAAGTGGAATCACATGCTACTATGATTAAGTATCTTGAGAAGCAATTTGATCAAATGTCGGCTACTTTATATCAATATCAATCGGGCACTCTTTCAAGCAGCATCGTTTAAAATTCAAAGAATGATAGTCACTGCCTAGACATCATCCTTTGGAGTGGTAAGGCTACAATTGATAATCCTATCCAGTAGTTGATGAGGTAAGGGATGATAATATTGATCTTGATGATTCACTCAAAGATAAAACTGACAAGTTGGTGACTAATGCTAAAACATCACAAAAATTAATGGGTATTGAAAAATGAATTAATACTGATAAAAAAAAGGGTAAGGAGGTCAAACTAGTGTTGAAGACTATTCCATTCCCCCCTACCTTTTTCTCAAAGGTTAAAGAAAAAGAATAAGAAGGAAGAAGGAAAATATCAGAAATTTATATCGATGTTGAAAAAATTATTTGTGAATGTACCTCTTGTAGAAGCATTGGAGAAAATACCTGGTTATGCAAAGTTCATAAAGGATTTAGTGACTAAGAAGCAAATAATGATTTTTGATCCCACTAATAATATGCACCACTGTAATGCTATCACTTCTTGATCTTTAGTTAAAAAGAAAGAGGATCCTAGATTTTTTACTATTCCTTGCACTACTGGGTCGTTGTGTTTCACATAAGAATTATGTGACTTGGGGCTAGTATTAATCAGATTCTAATAGTTGTGTACAAGCAATTGGGTTGGGGTCACCTAGACGATATTAATGAGATTATTAATTGCCGATCAGACTATGAAAAGTTGGTTGGTATTTTGTATGATGTATTAGTTAAGGTAGCTGTATTCATATTTCTAATTGATTTTGTGATTCTTAATTATGAGGTGGATTTTGATGTCCGTATCATCTTTGGAAGGCCTTTACTAGCCATAGGTAGGGCATTAATTATCATGGGGATGGGGCATATAAAATTTAGGCTCAATAATAAATAGGCTACTTTTGATGTGGGTAGTAAATGAGTCAACCAAAAAATATGAGGGTAGTGTCTATGGTATATAGTGCAGAGGATGATACAATAATTGTTTCCATTAGGGAGAGATTTGATGTAGAGGTATTGGTGGTAGTGATCATGAACTTTGATAGTGGTAGTATTAATAAGTATGATGATATGGTGAGCACTCTTGTTGGTTGAGGTTCTTATTATGATGCACCAAAGAAGCTGGATATTGTTTGAAGAATAGAGTGACTCCACCAGCCTAGCCATATATTGAGGAGCTATCGGTATTGAAATTGAAGGTTCTTCCTTCTTACTTGCGTTGTGCATTCTTGAGGGCTAACAATACCTTGCTAGTTATTATTATAGTTGTAGACTTGTTGGATACACAAATTGAGGCCTTAATCCCAATATTATAGAGGTTTTGATGGGATATTGATTGGACTATTGCAGATATTATTAGGATTCAACCAAAAATTTACACTCGTAAAATTCTGCTGGAACCAGAGTATATGCCTAGAATTAAGAATCAACAATGTTTGAATCCATCTATTCTAGGGAGGGTGAAGAAGGAGATCATTAAGTGGGAAGGTGTAGGTATGGTTTACCCTATTACTGACACTAAGTAAGTGAGCTCGGTTCAATGTGTTTCAAAGAAAGGTGGGATCACTGTGGTCCTAAATGAGTAGAATGAGTTAGTGCCTATGATACTAGTTACAAGATGGAGAGCTTGTATGGATTACAGAATTTGAATACCTGGATGTAGGAAGATCACTTTCTTATGCCATTCTTGGACCAGATGTTAGACCGTTTTCCAGGTATAGGATGATATTATTTTCTTGATGGTTATTCAGGGTATCATTAGATTTTATTGCCCCTGGAGAAAAAGACAAGAACACTTTCACATGTCTATATGGTACATTATGTTCAAGAGGATGCCTTTTGAAATTTATAATGCTCTCACTACCTTTTAGTATTGTATGTTGTCCATCTTTTTTGTTATGGTGGAGTATACTATAGGGGTATTTATGGATGATTTCTCAGTTGTGGGTGACTCTTTTTAAGATTGTTTGGCCAACTTAGCTAATGCACCTCAGAAATGTGAGAAGTGCAAATTGGTATTGAATTGGGAGAAGTATCGCTTCATGGTTAAAGAGTTTAATAGTTTGGAGGCACAAATATGAAAGAAGGGAATAGAGGTTGACATGGCTAAAATTGAGGTGATTGAGAAATTACCTCCACCGATTTTTGTTAAAGGTATTCTAAGTTTCTTGGGTCATGCAGGGTCTTATAGGTGGTTTATCAAGGACTGCTCTAAAATTACAAATCCAATGTGAAAATTATTAGAGAAGGAGGTAAAGTTTGTGTTTGATGGTGCTTGTATCAATGCCTTTGAGTGCCTTATATAGAGGTTGATTTCTATCCCTATGATTATGTCTCCAGACTAGACTCACCCATTCAAGGTTATGTGTGATGCCAATGGTGTGGCCTTAGGAGATGTCCTAGGATAAATATGCGAGAAAATACTTCATCCCATATATTATTCTAGAAAATCACTTAACCCAACACAAAAAATTTAACGGTTACTGAACAAAAGTTACTTGTGGTGGTGTTTGCTTTTGAGAAATTTTAGTCCTATTTTATTGGGACCAAATTCATTATGCATACAGATCATGCAATTTTGAGGTACCTTATGGAAAAGAAAGATGCAAATTTAGTGAGTACTATTGGCACAAGAATTTGACTTTGATGTTAAGGATAGAAAAGGTACAAAAAATCACGTTGCCGACCATCTATCCTTACTAGAAGAGGAGGCGATGCTTAAATTAGGGGATGGTCTTGAGATTAGTAATACTTTTTTAGATGAGTGGGTCCTGGTAACATCATAAGACTTAATTCTTTATTTTGATAATTTTGCTAATTATTCAGTAAGTGATCTTGTCCTAGAAGATATGTTGTTTTAGTAGAGAAAATAATTTATGCATAAGGTATGAAGGATTTTTTGGGATGAGCCTTATTTATTTTAGGTGTATACGGATGGTGTGACTTGCAGGTGTATTCCAAAAGTTGAGTTGATGAGCAATCTTAAGTTATATCACTCGTCTCTAGTTGGGGGTCACCATGGTGGTACTTACATAACCCATAAGATTTTGTAGTATGGGAACTATTATCCACCTATTTATAAAGATACACATGACTATACTTGTGCCTGTGACCAATGCCAGTGCTAAGAAAATATCACGCAAAACCATGAGCTCCTAATGACACTAATTTTTGAGCTTGAGTTGTTTGATGTATGGGGAATTGATTTCATGGGTCCATTTATGAGTTCATATGGCATGAAGTACATTTTTATGGTAGTTGACTATGTGTCTAAATGGGTGGAAGTAGTTATGCTTATTGGTAATGAGGGTCACTAGGTTGCCAAATTTTTGAAGAAAAACATATTCTCTAGGTTTGGTACTCCATGTTCTATAATTAGCAATCATAATTCCCATTTCTACATTTTTCTATTTAATGTACTACTTTAGAAATATGGTGTGAAACTTAATGTGGAAATACCTTACCATCGGCAGACAAGTGGGCAAGTTGACATCGCCAATTATGACATCAAGTCCATTTTAGCAAAGACTATGAATGACAACTGGACTGATTGGTCAAGAAAGCTAGATAATGAATTTTGGGCCTACTGGACAACTTTTAAAACTCCCATAGGTGCCTTTCTATATTAGACTGTGTCTGGCAAGGCATGCCACATACCGGTTGAACTTGAGAATAAGGCACTATGGGTGTTAAAGAAGCGGAATTTTGAGTGGAGTCATGCTGTAAACTTGAGGATAAGTAACATGATGAGTTATATGAATTTTATCTCCATGCTTATGAGAGTTCTTACTTGTATAAGTAGAAGATGAAGTGGTACCATGACAAAAAGATTGAGAAAAGTGTATTCTACCCTGGTGATATAGACTTGTTGTATAATTTGAGACTTCGCTTATTTTCGGGTAAGTTGAAGTCTAGGGTTTCTGGACCATCACCATGTCTAGAGTATTTCCTCATGGTGCATTTAAGATGAAACAAAATGGAGATGCCCCATTAAAGGTGAACAAACATCGTGTTAAGCATTATATGAGAAGTATGGAGGAGTTGAAGGGTTGTGATGATGTATGCCTTGGTGAAATCTAAGTAGACAAGGAAATTATGTCATGTCCCGATGTTAAATTAGGATTTTTGTGGGAAGAAACCCATGGTCTTGTGTAACACCCTGAATTTGGTACTCGAAATGCTACACGATGCTCATGACCCTGAAAGACCACACTGCATAAAATACTATAGAAATGCAGAATTAAAGGCTGTAACGCCGTAAGGTTCAAAACTAAGACATAATATATTTTAAAAATATAACATCTGGGTGGGGTATGAAATACCCAAAACAACTGAAATAACTGTCTAAACATGCTAATCTAAAAAACCTCTAACTGACTGAACTGTCTGAATAAGGAGTTGATGGGACATGTCCAGAAATAACTCCAACTAATAGATTAATTAATGAGATAATAAAGTAATGGTCATGTCCTCGAAGGATGAGGACTCACTGCTAACTCTGACTGCTGAGACTGGAATGCAACTGATGCCTTGGAGCTCGTACTTCTGAACCTATGGTATTAAATACCATAGCACAAATGTATCAGTATGTTGGAATGTATTGGTATACATGTGAGGTAGTCTGAATGAAAAGGGTTCACATACATGAACTATACTATCTGACTAAATAACATGAATGTGAGAATACATGCATGATATATAGTCACTGTAATTAAGTTTGATGATAACATGATTACTGAGCCTGAGTATTGATAACATGAGATACTGATAACTGTATAACTGAAATAACTGATACTGAGCGACTGTAGTTGACAGTCTAGTTTTTGATGGAACTAGCTGAGTTCCATACTATATTACTTGGAAAACCATGTACACTTGCATGTGGACTTAGGCGCTGTCAAGTTTTAGGTGCCGTTGTGGTGAACTTGTATTTTGGCAATTGTTTATTTTAGTTTTATATTTAGATTTATTTGGTGTTTTTACACTTGGTCTTGTTTTGTCTTTGTAGGAGACAGGTTTCTGAGTTTATAAGCAGGCAAGGGATCAGGAGTTGGTAGAACTAAGCCCGAAACCTGAGTAACATTACCATCAATGTAGGAGAGAAGCAATCCTTCTTCCTAAAATTCCTCAAATACAATAAGGCCATGAGAATACTATTCCTATGGCTGAACAACAAGCAACTAGTAGAAAGGTTAGGGAAGAGGTAGTCCTACTTCCAACGAACTTGACTTCCCTAATTCAAAGACCGAAAACTGGGGGGAATTTTGAGTTAAAACATAATATGGTGCAACTTCTTATTAGCAGTGGACAGTTTGTAGGGCTTTCACTCGAAGATCTACAAGTCCACTTATAGATCTTCATTGAGCTTACAAATACATTTACTCCAACAGGGGTGACTCCAGATTATGTGAGGCTGACACTGTTTCTCCATTCACTTTTTGGGGAAGCTAAAAGGTGGTTGAATGCGGATCCAGGGAATTCAATCACATCATGGGATGACGTAGCCAGAAAGTTCCTTATCAGATTCTTTCCATCAAGAAAGACTGTGAGACTTTGCAGTAAAATAGTGAGCTTTAAATAGAAGCCTGATGAAAACCTCTATCATGCTTGGGAATGCTTCAAGGCTCTTTTTCAGGAGTGTCCACACCACCAATAGTCTAATGAGGTACTTGCTCATGCTTTTGTAGAAGCTCTGGATCACAATATGAAGATTTTGCTAGATTCAGTCGTAAATGGTCAAGCGCTGGAATTTACTTATGATGAGTTGTACACAATACTGAACCACATAGCACAAGGAAATCCAGATTGGCATTCAGATTCTAGAAGTGCCACAAAAAGAATTGTGAGTGTATTAGAGGAAGACTAATTCACAACCTTACCAGCATAGGTTTCTACACTACAGAATTTAATCAATACATTATTCAGCAACATCAAGTTGGGAGTAGCATAACCTACAGCCAGAGTCAATGCCATTCAACAAATTATAGGTTGATGTGAAGTATGCAGAAATAGTAGTTATGCAGCTACCATATATGCTTCAAATTCAGAATCAGGAATGTATGTAGGCAATGCTCAAAGACCTAATTATGGTAATGCCTACAAAATAAAGTGACAAACACATCCACCAAATCAGTCATGGAATGCCCCATAACCACAAGCCCAATCAAATCAGTCAACGAGCAACATGGAAAAAATATTGAAAGAAATCTTAGCTGGTCAAGCATAATTGGTTATGGATCTGAAAAGTCAAAAGGCAGATTTATAGAATCATCAAGCAGCCATAAGAAGTTTAGAGTTGCAAGTGGGCTAATTATCATAAATACTGAATACTAGGCCACAAGGTGGTTTTCCAAGTGACACAAAAACTCCAAAGTAGGTTATGGAAATCACCTTGAAAAGTGGTAAAGAGCTTCAAGGAGAACCTCTAAGGGAAACAAAGGAGGTAGATGCTTATATGGTGACCCATCAAGTAAGTGATAGAGTTGTTGAAGATTCAAGAAAGTCTGAGTACTTGAAAGAAAAAGCTGTTGAATCAGAAGTGAAGAAGACACTACCATTGCCCTTTCCTCAAAGGTAAATAAAAGAGAAAGAGGATGCCCTATTTAAAAAGTTCTTTGATACATTCAGAGGACTCCATATTAACTTACCTTTGTTAGATATTTTGTAGAGTATGACCAAGTACGCAAAGTACTTGAGGGATATGGTGGCTAAAAAGGTGAAATTGTAGGATGTGGAAGCTATAACACTCATTGAAAAGTGTAGCACTCAGATGACTCAGAAAATCCCTAAGAAATTAAAAGATCAGGGAAAGTTTGCTGTCCCAATCCAAGTTAGAAGTAAATCGCTCCATACACTGAGTGACTTAGGGGCAATCATCAACTTGATGCCCCCATCACTATTTAAAATATTAGGCTTGGCAAATCCAAGACTAACTATCATGGTGTTGCAGCTAGTAGATGGGTTATTCACACATTTGGATGGAATAATTGAGGATTATCTCATAAAGATTGGTAAATTTATTATACATGTTAACTTTATTATTCTTGATTTTAAGGTAGATGAACAGGTGCCAATCATCTTGTGTGTCCATTTTTAACAACTAGAGGAGCATTAATTAATGTTAGAGAAGGCACACTCAAAATGAGGGTAAAGGATGAAGAGGTCATGTTTGATGTATACAAAGCACCCATAATTACGTCCTAAGTTAAAGATTTGTATATGATTAATGTTATTATAGGGGAAAAGTGTGGGGTGGCTAGTCCATAAAAGACCTCTTCAAACTACCTGATTAAGTAGCCTAAGACTCTATCTCCTAAGCCTGAGATGATGGAAGTTGATGAGCCTGAAAAGGCTAAAGTTAAGAAACTTGCTACTCTTGAGAATTCACACCTAAAAGGGGCTAAAAGGATAAGAAGATAGACTTTAAGTGTGATAAAGAAGATGAAGGAATATGGTTGAGTTGAGTTGGATCATGTCGCGACACTAAATCAGGCGCTGCTTAGGAGGCAAACCAAGTTAATTAGGTATGTTTTCTTTTTAGTTTTTAGTTTTTATTTCACATAGTTTTTGTTTTTTGGTTGAGTCACAGGTTAATGGGAAGACTGAGTACCATAAACTTAAGCTTAAAGCATGGAAACGACTAAGTGTGGGGTCCCGCAAATCCCATGAGTATAAAAGATGATGCTAGCTAGTCCTAGAGGCCTCAAGAAGTATTTTTATCTTCTTACTTTTAAATTCACTTTGGGGACAAAGTAGATTTTTAAGTGTAGGGTGGAAAAATTCCCAAAATTTAGCTCAATTTAAAAAAATTTGGTGTAAGATATTCTTGTTGGTGCTATTTTTGATGACATGATACAAGTGGGTTTGTTTGTAAAAAAGCATGTTGATTGTGTGAATTACTATTTTTGAGACTCTTACGCTCATGTTTGTGACTCTTGTACTAGTTAGCTTAATTTTAAATTTATGCTATTATTTGGTTGGGAGTCTATGATGATCCTATTGAGTTGAGCATGTGCCATGTGTGATGGGAGATTTTTGTATATTCCTTGTTGCATGTGATATCTAAAACTTGCTTGGTGTGTGTGGGAAGTAAAATAAATAATGTGGGTTTAGGAGATGATATAGGTATTTCTTTGATAGCCTTATTTTATACTTTATGGTGCCTACCCTTAAGCATTATCCTAGTTAACCACCATTGAGCCTTTAGCCTTTTCTTTGGTAGCGGGATAAGTAGCCTAATCCCCTTCTTTTATGGTTCTTAATTTGATCCAAAAACATCCTAAGTTCTTTAATGAAAAGTTAATTAAGAAAGGAGTTTGAGAAATTGAAGAAGAAAAAGATAAAATTGATGCACCAAAGTAATAGTTATTGGTGTTTATAATTGATGTATGGTGGTTGAGATTAATATAAATGGTGTTAGAAATATTCCCATGATTATAGAGAATGAGAAAAAAATGAATCTTAAAGGAATAAATACTATGCCCACCATGTGTTTGTGAAAATGCCTAAAAGAGTTGGGGCAAAATAAAAGAATGGGGTAGACAAAAAAATGGTGTAAATGGGTTGTTGGAGATTGGTTCTAATTGTATAACATAGTGTATTAAAGCACTAAGAGAGTTTAGTCACTATTCCTAAATGGTTCCTACCCATCCCTTAGCCTATATTACAACCCGAAAAGACCTAATTGATCCTAAGCTTTACATTCGACTATTAGTGAAGCATTACACTAAGGGAAAACCTATGGTTCATTGTGTGTAACTTGTGAATCCCTTGTGAGAGTGAGCGTAATTTGATTCTTGTACCCATCATGTTATGAATTGCTTAATTATGAGTGATTATGGGTAACTCTCTTTTTATGAGGGGCACATGTTTAATGAATGTGGGTGATTTGTATGATGTCTTTGATGGAATGATTTGCATGAGTTTTTCAACTTGGTGAGTCAATTCTTGAGGCTAGGATGTTTTAAAGTAGTGTTCATAAGCTTTCAATTGTGTTTGTAACATGCTTAGTATAGTAATTTTCATTTCGTGTAGTCATTATAGTACTATCTTGAGCGTCTTGAATTTAGTAGAAGTGTAGAGTTTCCTTAGTTTATAATGATGTTATTTAAGAGTTGTTCGAGGATAAACACAGTTTTAAGTGTGGGGTGTGATGTTAGGTGTATTTATGCATTCTAGTGTCCCTATTCTAGCCTTTTTAGCCTTGTTTTGAGGATGATTCTAAGTTATAATGGTTGATAATGACATAAATGTGTTAAAACATGTGTTTATAAGGTTCCAAGTTAAGTCTAAGTGAGTTTGTACTTAAAAGAGTCAATTAGAGTTCAATAGAGAAAACTAGTCTTCCTAGCTTGAGCTTTTTGCTTTTCTAGTCTTTCTTGTTGGATTCTATTGAGTTCTACGTGTTCCTTATGGTTTTAAATGTGTTATAATATGTGGAACAAGCTTTTAGGAGTTTACAAAGTTCATATGAGTCAAAGAAAGAGTGGAAACTTGAAATCATGAAACCAACCTCGTGTAAGCTCTTGTTTTTTATTCATCGTAATTGGTTTAGTGTTGTTTTTTTTTCTAATTCATGTGGTGTGATTATGTATAATTCTTTTGGAGCTTAATATTATAATATTTTTATGTTAAAGAGGCTTGGAAATCAATTGAAAGACACCACAAGACAAGGGATGGAAGGAGGAAGGCCCAACACTTAACCAAAATTTGGAGGACAATTTCCAGAGAGTGTATGCATTTATCGTGCATCTTATGCTCCACTCTTGTGCAATACAAGTAGTGGTACACTCCCTATTCCATATCTATGGAGAGTACGACGCATGCTCCACTCCACACCTGGGTGTTTCAAGCTAATTTTACTCCTACACGGACTTGGCTTACCCTTATGTTATATATACATGTTGTATCACATTTTTACACATCTTTGGACATATTTTTGAGATCAAGGGGATTATACAACTTTATTATCAGGTTTTTTATTAATTTTATTTAGTTAATACATGTTTTTAGTTGTTAATTACAACCTTTTGATTACTATTATGACTATGAGTGGCTAAATGCCTTCTTTCAGGGGTTGAAGCCAAGACATGATTATTATTGCTATGGATTAAGTTTTTTTTCTTTTCTTATCAATATTGTTTGTTTGTTTATCCTTATTCTAACTATTTTAAAGATTCGCAACCCTTAGAATACATCCATTGTCAACCTTGTGAACTCGGGAAAGGGAATAGGGCGATAAAACATGGGAATAAGCAAAGTATGGTTCTTGATTCTTTATAAAATAAGAAACTTAAATTAGTATCTAGGATAGGGATGTACTTATATACCTTACTTGATTCATATGTAGGATGATATTTGTTAAGAACTTAAGTGAATTATTACATCCCCGTTCAATGATGTAGGTGTAACGTTCAACTTAGGTAATGGATTAGAGGTTGGGAGACCATAATCACGCAATTAACCCTATGAATCAACAACCAAGATAAGCAAGTTAACAAATGAAATCCAAAAGCATAGTATGATTGTTCATACTACTTCAACCCTGGGTTTTCTCTTATTGATTATCTCAAGATCTTTACTTTTCGTATTATTTAGTTTCAATTTACAATTTCCAAACTCTTTATTTGGTTACTCTCATATCAATTGAATCTACCGTGTGAACTGAAATCAAATCGTTGGCAAATCTAGTCTTTGTGGGATTGATAACTTGACTTTTTTGAAGGCCACTATATTACTTGGAAGACCATGTACACTTGCGTATGCGCTTGGGCGCTGTCAAGCTCCCATGAGGTCCCTTAAGAGAATTTTGCTAAAGCTGCCTGGCTGTCGCTTTAGCACCCTAGCATCGCCCAGCAGGTGCCACTTAAGCGATATCTTTGATGCTTAAGTGCAAGTCTCTTAAGTGGCGAAAGGTCACTTAAGCGGTATTTAGGCTAACACCATATGTCGCTAAACCTACACTGTGTTGCTTAAGCCGCTTAAGCGGTGGAGTGTCTGCTTAAGCAACACCCGTGGACCTGTGATGGATATAAATACCCCACTTTGCCTTATTTTCACCATTTTTCATTTATTTCCTAGAATATTAAACCCTAAAAAGTGGGAAAACTTGATAGAATTATTTGTGGTTGATTTTACAGCTTAAGTGTAGTTAATTTATGTATTTCTTGTTCGAATTTATGGAAAGCTTCCATTAATTTCTTAATAGAATCCTTCATCTTTTTCTAAAATCCCTAAAAGCTTGGTGGCTTGATTATAGCACCATTAGAGCTCAAAATTTACCCTTTTGTTGGTAAATGTTCCTTGAGCATAGATGGACATTGTGTTAGTTTTGAAAGGGTGATTTTGTTAATGGGCCCCACATGGGAATTTTACGTAATTTTGGACATGAAGCACAATAGTACAATATAGTTATTATTGTTCTCATTTTAATGAATAGATTGTGATTTTGATAGCGTGGCACCTTGTAGAAGCATCTCAAAAAGGGAAATAAGTAGTTTAGCAGATTCTTCATGAGTTTCTTCAGTATCTAAATAGGATAGGTTTATCCTCTTTATAGATTAATCTATTTTGTATTATGCTTAAAATATTATGCTACATATAGGATGGGATTTAGTTGTTGGAGATATGATTGAAATATTTAGGTTAGTTGGACTATTTAGGTTATTTTTAAATCATAATTTAGGTGTAATTGACTTAGTTGCTCATGTTTTTGTGAGATTTCTATCTTATGGCTAATTATGTCTTATTTCACATCTAGAAATGAATTTAGATACCTTAGCGCAATCTGAGGTAGAAGTTACCTAAAATAGATTTTAAGGATTAAAAGTGGGCCCCTCAGACCTACCTTCATCAAGATGTGTTAGATTTTGTAGACTTATTTATGCATGATATACCCTTATTAATGCTTATTTTGGGACTTTAAGGAGAGTAACTACTTATTGAATGTGCTAGTTTGATAGTTAAGAATTACTGCTAATTCCACATAAGGTCTAGTGGTTAAGTATTGTATTTAATGATATGTCCTGTGATTATGATTTTATATGGTCTATTGATATACCCTATTGATATATGAGTTTTTGTTCAAGTCAGACATTGATGATGATGCTGGTAATATAAGTTTTGGTTCAAATCTGACAATTGATGATTATATATGTAATATGTATCACATTACAAGTCTAGTAAATGATGTTATGATGATGATACTATTGAGAATGTTATGATGATAATGATATGAGTTTCGATTTGAGTTAGGCATTGAGAGTTTGGCATGATATAATTTGTTATGGATGGGTTGATGGTTATAGGTGATGCTCAGAAGAGTTATGAATTTTTGATTATTTATTTCCCTTAATTGTACCCTCCAAGCTTATGAGGGCCTGCATTGGGTTATTTACTTTTTTGCACTAACTGGCTTATAGGGGGCCAGTTTTGTAGTTATAGCTGTGTGATCTTAGTATCTTAAATTTATTTATTTATTCAAGTATAGCAGTGTTGGAGCTTATTTCTAGTTATGCCCTATTACCTTGACATAGTTTACTTTATCTTATATCTTATCATATTTATATTATTATTTAGGTCAGTTGGACAATATGACTACTGAGTTCCCAAGGCTTTGGTACTTATACACACTTTTGTACCTTTTTGGTACAAATTTGAGTACTAGTTGCCATTATTGACATGACGTTCATGCAAGGTTGATTTTGGAGATTAGGTGAGTTCTTGTTGTCAGAGTTCCTTTTTTCCTTCTATTTATCTATGTCTAGTCTTTCATTTTCAAGACAAATTTTATTTAAATATTCAGAACTTATAGTTCATTTGTATTAGCTCTTGTACCAACATTATAGAGTCTTAGGATGGTTTTTGTTCTTTTATCTATCTATTACACTTTTACGACTGCTTTATTGTTGGCTTAACTCTTTTAAATATTGATTTCTAGCTTCTAGGCCATTTTTCACCAAGTTAGCCCATTGCATATAGCTTCGGGCTATGGTTTGGCTAAGTAGGTGCCATTATGACTTGTAAATCGGGTTGTGATAGAGGGGGTAGGAGTTTGAGCTAAAATCGAGTTGACTGTTGTAGGTTCCTTAGGTTTCTTTACTTAAGCATCGTAGCTTGTTGTTATGTGTTAGTTTCCTGAGGACATGCAAATGTTCTAAGTTGAGGGTGTTGATGTGCCATGGTTACATGGCACTTTCGATGTTTAAAACACAAATTTTGTAAGTACTTAGGCCTTTTTGTTAGATGTGATGCATTTTTATGTTAGTTTAAGAGGAAAATAGGGTTTGAAGCAAAATAGGAGAAAAAGAGATGAAGTGTTACTCAGAGGCTACATACGAATCAAATTATGGGCTGTAAGTAATACTAACAACCCTCGTAGGTTGGGTCGTCAGTAGCAGACTGAAGTTTTAAAAGTTGGATTTTTCTCTAGGGCCTTCGAAGTCCTTCTTGTGAGGTGTAAGTTGTACCTATTGCCCCTGTATGTACCCCTCGTAAGTAAAGTTCATAAGCCTGCTTATTTCCTCTGAGACCTATGAACCCACCTAGGGCACGTAGGTACTACTAGCGCCTGTAAGTAGGGTCGTAGGTTGATGCCAACATAGTTTTCCTTTTTTTCAATTTTTTTTATTTTCTGATGTAACCAATAAATTCTCCATTGATATTTTGTTATTAGTTTATGTACTTTACATACTTACAACATTATATTGAGTTCTAAGATACACTTTTGATCTTGGAATTCTTGTTCTTGAATTTTAGGGTTTGTTATTAACATGACATTCTGGTTTTCATTCCTAATTCATTGTGAGATTATTCATATGCTTTAAATTACAAATTCTATGGGTGTTTTGTTAATTTACTCTAAGACCTATGAACACACCTAGGGCCCGTAGGTACTACCTACAACCCATAAGTTGGGCCGTAGGTTGATGCCGACATAGTTTTCCTATTTTCTTTTGGTTAGAATTTTTAGATTTTCTACTGTAATGTATAAATTCCCCATAGATATTTTATTGTTAATTTATGCACTTTACATACTTACAACATTATATTAAGTTCTAAGATGCACTTTTGATCTTTGAATTCTTGTTCTTAAATTTTAGAGTTTAATATTAATTTGAGATTTTGGTTTTCATTCTTAATTTATTGTGAGATTATTCATACTCTTTCAATTATGAATTCTATGGGAATTCTTGAAAACATGAGCAGATAAACCCCTTAACTAGGGTTGCGGTTACCCTGATGGAATAATAAAGTAGAGAAAGTGCGAGTCATTCTTGATTGGTGTTTATGCATGTATTATGGTTTCTTCATATTGATTGCTTTCTTAGCGACCGTAGATGCTATGAAACTGCTTGTATTTGATACTAACTAAAGAAAAAGGTTGAGATTAGGAAAAGAAGACTGTAATAGTAATTTAAAGAAATCAACCTTCATCTAATTAACTTGAGACCGAGAGGAGATAGTTAATTTGGGATCCAGGATAAGGGTTAGTAATGAGACACTCTAAGACTGAGAGGATATGAGTGAAATTCACTAAAAGGTGTAGAGAGATGGTTGGTGATACATAACTTATTAGATTCTGCATGCAAGACACCGAGATAGTTTGACACACATGATGATTCTGTAGAGTTAGGAAGTCAGGGGGAACATAATCCTAATGTTCTTCTCATATTAATTTAAATCTAAAGTGTTCAAGAATTGTTACTACTACTATTTCTTACCAAATCCCTCTTTTTACTTTCTGCACTTTCTGATTTTATCAATAAGTTATTGAAAGAGATTTATCCTATTCCTGATGGGTTTAACCCCAACCTTTGTGGGTTCTATATTTGATCAGCGTCATTGTTATACTTTTTAGGAGGTGTAATTTGGGCAACATCATATCCACACAGTAGTTTTGAAAGTTAAGAATAAGAGGAGGTATGAAATTTGAGTTAAATTGAGTTGAGTGCCGTAGGTGCCTTAGGTTTTCTTTAGTAAAAAATTGTGTTTTGTTTATTTTGTGTTAGTTTCCCGAGGACATGCAAACATTCTAAGTTGAGGGTGCTGATTTTCCATGGTTTCATGGTACTTTTGATGCTTAACACAAGGAAATTATGCAAGAACTTAGGTTTCTTATTTGATGTGATGCGATTTTGTGTTGTATTTGCTTGAAAACAGAGTTTAGAGAAAAAAATAAGCAAAAGGGATGAAGAGTAGCTGTGATGGCTACCTATTATCCAAACTATGACTTATGGGTAGTACCTATGAGTGGTAGGTGGCCAAATGGGTTGAGGTTATGAAGATTCTGAAGATAGCTAATTTATTCTGATTCCCATGGGCCTGCCTATGAGGTATAGGTACAACCTACGACCCATAGATTACCTCATAGGTAGGAAACTTCTGCAAAGTTAAAGATCTTACTCTAAATTAACAGTGACTCTCCAAGTCATTTTTTCTATTGCTGCTCATTTTCACCAGTTAGATCTTTCCTATAGCTGTCCTAAGTTATTTATGACTTACTTGTGCTGATAGTTTGGCTACCGGATAGTTCATTCATTTTTTAGAGCCAATTCTCTATCTTGAATCTATCACTAGTTCAAATTGTCTATTAGGAGAAAACATAGTCAAACAACCTCGTATGCCAATTCTGATTGTTCCAATAACTTTGGAATATTAATTTTAGACTAGAAGTTAAGAAAAATGGAACGTAGGTATAGGACCTAGTTTTTGTTGAAACAACCTCATATGGAAATTTCGACTGCTCCATTAAGTCTAGAGCATCAAAATTGATAGGGTTCCATAGTTAGTTTGCATATATGGGATTCTAAATTAATCTCGAGGGGTTGGTGGAGACTTGAAAAAATTTTAAGTCTTAGCTAGTGCTGGTGCATTGCTTAAGCTCCCATGAGGTCACTTAAGTGAATGTTGCTAAAGCAGCCTAGCTCTCACTTACGTGGATTGGCATCACCCAACAAGTATCACTTAAGGGATACCTTTAGCCCTCAATTGATGGCCGCTTAAGCAATACTGTATCACCTAAGTGATGACCGCTTAAGTAGTGCAGTGTCCGCTTAAGCGACACTTGTGGACCTAGGAAGGGTGTAAATACCCCACTTAGCTCTATTTTCACCCTTTTTCATCCATTCCCTAGAATATTGAACTTTAAGAAGTGGGAAAACTTCATAGAATCACTTATGACTGATTTTAGGGCTTAGTTGAAGTTAATATATGTGTTTCTTCTTTTAATTTATGGTATCTTCCCTAATTTTGTGATATAATACTTCATCCTTTTCTAAAATCCCTAAAAGTTTTGAGGCTTGATTATGTCACCATTAGAGCTTGAAATTCAACTATTTTTTAGGGTAAATATTTCGTGAGTATAGAGGAACATTGTGGTGTTTTCAAATGTGCAATTATATAAACAAGCCTTTTATGGGATTTTTACATAATGTTTGACCCAAAGTATTATAGTGCAATATGGGTATCATGATTCTTGTTTTGATGAGTAGATGGTTATTTTCATAGCGTGACACCTTACGGAAGCTTCTCAAAAAGAGAAATCAATGGTTTAGTGGATTCCTTAAACTTTTCTATGACTCTCAGGTAGGATAGGTTTACTATCTTCATAAATTGAACTATTTCGTAGCATGATTATGAGGTTATGCTAGATATGAGGTGGGATTTAGGTGTTGGAGGTATGATTGGGAATATTTGGGTTAGTTGGACTATTTAGGCTATCTTGAAACTGTAATTTAGGCGTGATTGACTTAGTTGCTCATGTTTTAGGGAGAATTGTTATATTAGGGCTAATTATGGCTTATCAAATATCTATAAATAAATTTAAATACCTTAGCCTAGTACGAGGTAAAATTTGCCTAAAATGGATTTGGGGATTCAAACTAGGTCCCAATGACCCACCTTAGGCCAAGACTTATGTTAGCTCTTGTAGACTTATTTATGCATAATATGCCCTTATTAATGCTTATGTTAGGACTTGAGGAGATTGAATGCTTATTGAATGCGCTAATTTGGTTGTTTAGAGTTGGTGATAAATCTGGGTAAGGTTCGGTAGTTAAGTATTATGATTTTGTGATATGGATTATGATTATGATTTATTTATATAGTCTATTAATATATCCTATTGATATATGATTTTAGATTTAAGTTTGGCATTTAATGATTTTGCTTACAATATAAGTTTTGGTTTAAGTCTGTCAAATGATGTTATTATGATAAAACTTTTGATGATGTTATGGTGATAATGATATGAGTACGACATTCAGAGTTGGGCATGATGTTATTTTAAATGAATGGGTTGATGGTTGTAGCTGATGTTCGATGGAGTTATAGATCTTCTATTATTTATTTCCCCTAATAGTACCCTTTAGGTTTATGGAGGCCTATATTAGGTTATTTACTTTTTCTCACTTATTGGCTTTTGTGGTCCAATTTTGTAGTTATAGTTGTGTGATATTTACGTTACTATTCCAGATTTATTTATTTATTTATTGATGTTCAATAGTGTTGGAGATTATTTCTAGGTTTTCCCTATTACCTTAACTTGGTTTCCTTTATATTACATTTTATCGTATTTATATCATGACTTAGCTCAGTCAACTGATGATGCCTACTAAGTACCCATGGTTTTGGTACTCATACTGCACTTCTGTACCTTTTTGGTGCAAATTTGAGTACTAGTTGCGCCATTGATGTGACACTCATGTAGGGTTGATTTTGGAGATTGGGTGAGCTCTTGAAGTAAGAGTTTTCTTTTTTTTCCTTTTATTTATCTACATCTAGTCTTTAATTTTTGAGATAAATTTTATTTGACTATTCTAATTATCATTCAATTATAGTAACTCTTGTACCGACATTACTGAGTGTTGGGATGGTTTTGCCTTTTTATCTATCTATTAGACTATTATAATAACTTTACTGTTATTTTAACTCTTAAAAATGTTAATTCTAGGCTTTTAGGCCTTATCCCACCAAGTTTGCCTATTGCATGTAGCTCGAGCCTATAGTTTTTCTTACCTATTGGCGGGATAAGGTAGGAGCCATTATGACTTGTAAGCTGAGTCATGAAAAATTGGTACCATAGCCTAGGTTTTACTAGTATTATTGGTATTAGAGCAAGTGTCTAGCAGAGTTACATAGATCATAATGATGACATCTATTTCTTATCTTCAGGAGGCTATAAGAGATTCTTAAGAGTTCTTTACTTCTTTCACTTATTTTGTGCTAATAGTATGAGTTGGTATATAAAACATTCCTTCGGTTTCTCTCTTTCAAAGATGGATAGGACATATGCTACTGTTACACGAGATGAGTGTCCAAAGATTGAGCCTAGGGATCTTGCCACTGTTTGTGGATAACCTAGAGGTCAGGGATAGCCTAGGGATGTGTCCCCATCTAGGGTCTAGGATATGGGGTCTTTATTAGAGCCTATCCCTTCCCCCAATTCAAAGATTCTTTTTCCCCAGCCAGCGGTAGCCAGGGTCCATCCTAAGTTTCACTGGGGTTTATTTTTTTTATAGTGCTTAGGTATGCTTTGGTTCAACTATTGGGATTTGTTGGTGGTGCACTGCATGATAGTGCAAAATCTATAAATAATTTTGGTACTAAGGCGGGGACTCAACCAGTAGAGGAAATTCCTAAAGTTAAGGTCCCTCCTACATTGGTGGTTACCCAACCGATAATTTCCTAGCTGGTAGTTGCTCTGCCGATGGTTGACAAGTTTGCTATGTTTGTTGAGGAGCTGAAGATGTTGGGTAGGTTATTGATATTGGTTCTGTGTAGGTTTTCTAGTACACCTAGCGAGGATACATATGAGTTTTTTATTTCTTATTTAGATAGACTCTATAATTTGGATGTTGTTATCATAGGTACGATCTTTGTGTGCCATTAGTTGACTTTTTCTTTATTTTATTTGAGATTCACTCATTCTTATGTGTCTTCTTATGTCCTGCATTACAGTTATCTTGGGATTCATTATTTATGCCATTATGTGTATCTACTCCTATAGGTGATTCTTTAGTAGTAGATTGGGTTTAAGATCATGTCTTGCGACTGTTTGAGAGTTTGATACTCAGGCTAATCTTATAATGTTATATATAGTGGATTTTGATATTATTCTGGGCATGGACTAGTTATCATATTATTATGCAGTCCTAGATTATTTCGCCAAGACTATTATCTTAGCCATGCTTGATGTACCACAATCGTGTGGCAGCAAGCAATTAGCCGTAATCTGCCAGACATCGTTTGTTATATTTGTGCTAGAAGACTTAATTTGAGAGGTAGCGAGTCTTATCTCACTTATATTTTTGATGTTAGTATGGTGAGTGTGTCGCTTGACTCTGTTCCTATACTTTGTAAGTTTCCTAATGTTTTCCCTACCTTTCTATCTAGTTTTCCTCCTGAGCATAGTATTAAGTTTGTTATATATCTTGAGTCAGGCACCCAACCTATTTCTATGGCACCTTATTATATGGCTCCTATCGAACATAAGGATCAAAATTCTTAGCTTCAGGATTTTCTTGGTAAGGGTTTTATTAGATCGAGTATTTCTCCTTGGGGAGTTCCTGTGTTATTTTTTGAAAAAAAAATGGTTCCATGTGTTTGTGTACTGATTATAGGTAGCTTAATAAGGTGATAGTGAAGAATCAGTATCCTGTGCCTCACATTAATGATTTATTTGACCTACTTCAAGGAGTAGCGGTGTTCTCTAAGATTGATTTGAGATTTTGTTACCATTAGTTGAGCATTCGGGCTGAGGATTTCCAAAAAATAGCCTTTAGGACCAGTATGATCATTATGAGCTCTTAATGATTTTTTTGGGTTTACTAATGCTCTAGTTATGTTTGGGGGTTTAATGAACCATGTGTTCAGGCCTTGTTTGGAATCTTTTATGATTATGCTCATTGATGACATCCTTGTGTATTTAAGGAGTAGAGAGGAGCATATAGAATATTTGAGGATTGTGCCCCAGAGTTTTAGAGATTATATGCATTTTGCTGAATTCTCTAAGTGTGAGTTTTGGCTTAAGTCGATAACATTTCTTGGTCGTGTTGTATCTAAGGATGGGATTATAGTATACCCAACGAAGATTGAGGCTATTTGTGATTGAGCCAAACCTATTTCTCTAACTAAGGTTCATAGCTTCATTGGTTGTCCAATTACTATAGTTGGTTCGTTGAGGGTTTTGCTACTATTGCAGTGTCGATGAACAGATTCACTCAGAAAGAGGTTTCTTTCTGATGGTCTGAGGAGTGTGAGTTGAACTTTGGAAAGTTCAATCTCACTTCAGCTCCTATTTTAGCTATTTCTATTGAGGGTGAGGGACTCATAATGTATTGTGATGCTTCAATTATTAGTTTTGGTTTTTATGGATGCAGAAAGGTTGTGTTATTACCTAAGCATTGAGACATCTGAAGGTGCATGAGTGAAACTACCCCACTCATGATTTGGAGTTGGCAGCGGTAGTTTTTACCCTTAATATTTGGAGACATTATCTTTATTGCTTGCATTGCAAGATCTTCACAAATCATCATAGTATTTAATATCTTATGTCCTAGAGAGAGATTAATTTTAGGCAACATTGATGGATGAAGTTGCTTAAGGATTATGACATCTCTATCTTATATCATATAGGCAAGGAAAATGTGGTACAAATGCCTTGAGCCAAAGGGCGGTGGGTATGGGTAGCTTGGCTTACATTTTAGTTTCTTAGAGGTCATTGGCATGGGACATTCTATACTCAAGCAACTTGATGTTGCGACTTAATGTTTTAGAACTTAAGAGGATTCTTACTAGAGTTAAGGCTAGGTCATTGGGATGTGAACAAATTTGGAGTTGCCAGTTTGAGGATAAGAGTCTTTGTATCATTCCTGATCAGGTGTTGAGTGATGAGTCCAAAAGGGCGACCATAGATTCTAAGGGTATCTTGATATTTGATAGTCGAATTTGTGTTCCAAGTATTGATGACTTGATATAGTTGATTTTGCATGAGGCTCAGAACTCTATATATTCTGTTCTCCCAAGTATATTTAAGATGTATAGAAATTTGAGGCAACATAATTGGTGCAGTGGTATGAAGAGATATGTAGTGAACTTTGTAGCTCATTGCCATGTTGTCAGTAGATAATGGCTGAGCATCATAGACCTGGTGGCTTGATTATGAGATTTCCCATTCATAAGTGGAAATAGGAGCTGATTAAATGTACTTTGTTAGTGGTTTGCCTCATACTTCCTATGGTTCTGATGGTATTTGGGTTATTATGGATTGATTGACCAAGTCGAAACACTTTATTCCTATTCATATGTCCTTCAGTGCTGAGAGGTTGACTTATATCTATGTTAGTGAGGTAGTTTGATTGCGTAGTGCGCCTATATCAATCATTTTAGACAAAGGTTCAATGTTCACTTCTAGCTTTTGGAAAGATTTCTGGGAGGAGTTGGGTACTCAAGTGGATCTTTGTATTGCCTTTCATCCTCATACACACAGACACTCAGAGCGGACTATTTAGGTTCTCAATGATATTCTCCAAGCCTGTGTTTTGGATTTCGGGGGTCAGTGGGAGCAACACTTTGCCTTTGTAGAGTTTGCTTATAATAATAGCTACCATTTCAGTGTTGAGATGGCTCCTTTTTCAACTTTGTGTGGTATAAAATGTCATTCTTTGATTGGGTGGTTAGAGACTTTTGAGATTAGACCTTGTGGTATCGACTTGCTTCAGGAGTTATTAGATAGAATCAGGGTGATTCATTATAGGTTGTAGGCAACTTAGAGTAGGTAAAAGGCTTACGCAGATCATGGACTTTATGACTTGAGATTTGGAGTTGGTGATTGGGTATTCCACTGTGTATCGCCCATGAAGGGTGTGATGAGGTTTGGGAGGAAAGGCAAGATCATCCCAAGATATATTAGATCCTTTAAGATTCTCCGCATAGTTGGCGAGGTGGCTTATGAGTTAGCCTTGCCCCTAGATTTTGCTGCTGCCAATCCGGTTTTCCATGTTTTATATTGCGGTGATACATTCCTGACCCTTCTAATGTGCTTTGATGGGGCTCGGTTCAGTTTGAAGAGCGGTTGACCATCGTAGAGGAGCTTGTGCTTATTTTGGCTAGTAATGTCAAGCATTTTCGCACTAGAGAGATTCAAGTAGTTAAGGTTCATAGAGGCAAAACACAATAGAGGAGGATACTTTGGAGATCGAGAGAGAGAGATACAGGCACAATATCCTTACCTATTCAAGGATTTAAGTACATCTAATCCTTTACTTTCACGAACAAAAGTTCTTTTAGTAATGGATATTGTAATGACCCTCTAGGTCATTTTTTGTATTACCGCTCATTTTTATCGTTTAGAGCTTTCCTATAGCTTCCCCATGTCATTTATAACTTGTTGGCCTAACAATTCGATTACCTGGTAGTTTGTTTGATTTTCAGAGCAAATTCCTTATTTTGAATCCTTCACTGGTTCAAATTGGCAATAGGGTAAAAGCTTTAGTCAAAAGACCTTGTATGCTAATTCTAACTCTTCCAGTAGCTCTTGAACATTGATTTTAGGCTAGGTGGACCCTTGGTTTTGGTCCTGAGGCTTCTAGACTCATTTCGAGCTATTGGCTGGAAGTTATAAAAAATGGCACATGGGTGTGGACCCACTTTTCATAGTGACATGACTCGAACCAAGGCCTGGCTGTGTTGGGTATCTCAAGTCCAACCAGGACCAGAGACCATCCCCAATACCCAATGATTGACCTCCTTACACCCTATGTCGGATGAATTCCAAACATATAACAAGATAAGAGAATATCAATTTAAAGACATTATGAAAGCAACCACCAACAATCAAACAACCAACCAATACCAATATTGAAGCCGATACCGGTACCACCCATGTCCACAGTAGTCTGACAAAGCCTCTAATAAAAAATAAAGAATATACAGTTGGGACATGCCCCCGACCATAGCCAAAATTAGAACAAAAAGAAATAGTAAGGACATAAAGAAATCCATAACATAAAAAGGGGTCTTCTGAAGTATGGAAAATCACCACTTTAGTATGACTCACAAGCTGATCCAAAATCCTAGTCAATATGCAGGAGAAGTAGATCTATGACCAGTTCCTACACCGCGTGAGGATAAAGCATCCGAAGGTGGTTAACTGGGTGTATGCTAGCCTGTAACTTAGGGATAACGATAAAATAATGTCATCAATTCAAACCAAGTCAAACCAAAGCACATGTACATATCCATGCGTATGCATGTATATACATATATATAATGCTGGGATAGGGAATGAGCTTAGAATTTACTTTTAAAACCTTAACATGAGTTTGTGTAGCTTTACCATCACAATTCAACCCATGGGCTATATGGGTCCAGTGTTACGCCCTGAACGGGCCTGCATGTTAGCCGTACGAACCGGATATATCATAGATGACCGGGGATTCCCTTATACCCTTCACCCTCAATGATACATATATATGTATGTGCACTTGGGGGATTACCTTGTACCCCATAAATATGCGGTCATCAAGACCAACATTCATGTCGGCAAACATGAGTTTCCAGTATCAGTCCTTTAGACTCAAATCTTCACGACTAGCCAACACAACTCCTAATATTGCCCAATTAAAACATTTTAAACATAATCCAACCACAAATTTCAGGAGTCAATTATTAAGGCATTATCAAATGGTATCGTCATCAGACTATAGCTTGCAAGTAATGTCATTAAGCTAACACTTAGGGGATTCCTTCGTACCCTGCACACTCCATTATTAAAATCACTTGGGGGATTCCTTTGTACCCCACTAGGTTTTCATAACCATCCTTAACCATTTAACCATTTATGCCATGCATTAGTTTTAAGAAATAGGCCAAACCAAATGAAAATGCACATTCCAAGATCAATTATGCTAGTGGGTTGAGGTTATTATCAATTCCAATACCAAAATCAATTATTTAGGGATTCTGTTGTGCCCTTATTTCCATAGTTTACAAAATTAGGGAATCCATTGTACCCCTAAATTCATTCATCATTCCCATGCACCCCAATTAGTATGCAAACCAACAATTCATACATAATCAATTAGTAGAAAACATGGAAAAACATTCAAACAATTTATGTCCAAAACCCTCAACCCATAGTTCAAAACCCAACATCAAAACCATGAATAATAAATCAATTTTCATGCCTTTAAGAAAATACAAGTATAGTGTACATGCCTGAAATACCAAGAAATTTGGAAGATATAGCACCCTCAGAACCCTAGATGACCACTTTCTTTGAAACCCTATCCTTAACTTGAACAGAGAGTTTGAGAGAGAATTTTGGGAGTGTTTTATTAGGAATGATGTGATAATGAAGTCCCAAGGAAGGCTTTAAGTCATGGGGTCCAAGGGGTTAAAGTGGGAAATGTCCAGAGTGTCCTCAACTTAAAAACTAAAAAAGTATCGCCTTTGACTAGGAGTCAACCATCGACTCATTACCACACCTTAAGACTCGTCTCGTAACCAAGAAAGTGACTAGGAACCCATACACTATCGACCTTATGACTTGACCAACCCATTTGTAATTAGAACCTATGACTCGTAGGGTCCAATCATAGTCAACACAAAACCAAAATTAGGGTATACACCTAACAACCTATGATTGTACCTAACGACTCGTAACATAACCTTAAGCTCTTAGTGAACCACTCGTACTCAGAGTACAGTCACGCCACTAACTTACTGATTTGGTTACGACTCATCCCAATAAGTTGTAAAGACACCTTACGACTCTTGGGGTGTAGTCATAACCAAGGCAGTGAGCTCAAGGCTTAAAAAGTTTCTAAGGTCGAAAAATCTAGGGTGTTTCAATTCTCCTCCACATGGATCATTCATCCTCGAATGATGCGAGAAGGAAATTGTTAGCATGGTTTGAGTCCATATTCCTCTGCTTTTACCTTTAACAAACTCAGAAAATAAAGATGCTAAGGAAATAACTCTTTCCTTTAATAAAGTTAGAAAACAAAGATGTTAGGAGAAAAACATACCTTAAGCATGATTTTTTTGGAATAGGGAATAGGAACGAATACTTAGACTTTATGTCCTCTTTGGTTTCCCAAGTAGCTTTCTCAAACTTTTGGTTCCGCCATAGAAACTTTACTGAAGCCACATCCTTTATCCACAACCAATGAACTTGTCAATCCAAGATCCTCACCAGTACCTCCTTATAGGACAAGGAATTTAATACGCCAATGCTCTCCAGTGGAGCAACCAATGAAGGATCACCCATGCATTTTCGTAACATGGACACATGAAAAAGCATGTGAATGGAACCCATACTAGAGGGCAAATCCAAATCATATGGAAAATTACCAACCCACCTTAATATTAAATACAGGCCAATGTATCAGGGACTGAGTTTCCCCTTCTTCCTAAACCGCATCACTCCCGTCATGGAAGTCACCCTCAAGAACACCCAATCTCCAACATCAAATTCCAAGTCCCTTCTCCTAAACTCTGCATAAGACTTTTGGTGACTTTGAGCAGTCTTAAGCCTATCCTGAATCACCTTCACCTTTTCTATAGCTTGGCGAACCAAATCTGGGCCAAACAACTTAGCTTACCAAACTTTGAACCACCTAATAGGAGATCTACACCTTCTACCATACAACGCCTCAAATGGGGTCATACCTCTGCTAGAATGGCAATTTTTATTATAAGAAAATTCAATGAGAGGTAAGTGGTCGACCCAACTACCATAAAAATCAATCACATAAGCTAGGAGCATGTCTTCCAATGTTTGAATGGTTCTTTTCGCTTTCCCAACCAACTACAGGTGGAAAGTACTAAGGCTCATTTTAATTCATAAACCTCTCTAAAACAAATGCCAAAAGTGCGATGAAAACTGAGTACCATAATCCAAAATCTCTTGGAGAAACAACCTCGCATAATCCGCAACAGATTAATTAGTCCTCACTTGCAAGAAGTGAGAAGACTTGGTCATCCTATCCATAATGACCCAAGTAGAATCAAACTGGTTTCAAGATAAAGGATGACCGGTAATGAAATCCATATTTATTACTTCCCATTTCCACACTGGAAATTCAATTTCTTGAAACAACCCACCAGGGCTCATGCACTCTACCTTCCCTTATTGACACACTATATATTTAGCCACAAAGTTGGCTATATCTCGCTTCATGTTATTTCACTAATATATTTTCTTAAGATCATGATATCTCTTCGTGGAATCGGGATGAACTGTATATCGTGATTCATGGGCCTCAGTCAAGATCCTACTTCACAAACCATCGACATCAGGAACATACAACCTCCCTTGGTACCTTAAGATACCATCACCGCCAATCTTAAAAGCCTTCAGTTTATGCCTTCCCACATCATTCTTGATTTGCATCAAGATAGGATCCAATACCTACTTCTTCTTTACTTTTGTACTTAGAAACGACCGCACCAACTGTTGCACAATCATACCACCATCACCAGAGTCTAAGGAAAAAACTCCAAGGTTAGCCAAACGGTGAATATCTTTCACTAAATCCCGCTTATCGTCACCCACATAAGCTAGACACCCCATGGATAACCTGCTAAGAGCATCCACAACTGCGTTATCTTTACCTAGGTGGTAGTGGAGACTGATGTCATAGTCTTTCTATAACTCAAGCAACCTCCTCTACCTGAGATTCAACTTTTTTTGGGTGAACACATATTGCAGGCTCTTATGATCTGAAAAGATATCCACATAAACCTCATATATATACTGATGCTAGATATTGAATGTAAACGCCATAGCTATCAAATCCAAATAGTGAGTGGGATTATTCTTCTCATAAACCTTCAAATTCCTAGAAGCATATGAAACCACTACCATGTTGCATCAAAAGGCAACCCAGTCCCACCCGAGATACATCACAATAGACTATGAAACCATCAATGCCTTCTGACAGATTCAAGACTAAAGTCGAGGTCAACTTATCTTTAGCTTTTCAAAACTACTTTTATAAGCATCATACCATAAGAACTTCACTTTTTTCTATGTCAACTTGGTCAATGGAGTAGCGATAGACAAGGAGCTTTCTACAAACCTTCTATAATAATCGGCCAAACCCAAGAAGCTCCAAATATCGATTGGAGTCGTGGGTCTAGTCCACTTATTAACTACCACAACCTTTTGTGGATCCACCATGATCCCTTCACTAGATACAACATGACCCAGATAAGTCACAAAATTCAACCAAAACTCACACTTAGAGAACTTTGCATACAACTGTTGATCCTTTAAGGTCTGTAGCACAAGGCGAAGGTGATTAGTATGATCCACCTCACTCTTAGAGCATACCAAATTATTATCAATGAAATGAAAATAATAATGAACAAATCCAAAAAATGATGAAAGACTCTATTCATGAGATCCATAAATGCCATTGGGGCATTAGTCAAACCAAAGGATATCACCAAAAATTCAAAGTGACCTTAACGAGTTTGGAAGGCAGTCTTAGGGTTATTCACCTCCCTAATTTTCAACTGATGGTACTTGAACCAAAGATCTATCTTAGAAAAGAACTTAGCACCATGTAACTAATCGAAGAAATCATTAATCCTTAGAAACATATACTTATTCTTGACGGTCAGCTTATTCAATTATTGATAATAAATACATATTCAAAGGGAATCATTCTTCTTACACATAAATAAAATAGATGCACCCTACGGGGATACACTGGGATGAATAAAACCCTTGTCTAGAAGATCCTTTAACTGCTCTTTAAGCTTTTTTAACTCCACTGGGGCCATTCTATATAGTGGAATAAAGATTGGATGAGTGTCTGGAACAAGATCAATCCCAAAATCAATCTCCATATCAGGAGGAATACCAAGAAGATCATAAAGGAAAATATCAGAGAATTCATTTCCCACGAGAATGAATTATAAGGAAAAACCCTTTGAGTTAGAATTTGTAACCCAGACCAAATGGTAAAGAAATCCCTTAGAAATCAATTTTTAGGCTCTGAGATACAATACAAACTTCCCTTTAGGTACCAGGGGACTCCCTTCCCATTCGATAATCAACTCATTAGGGAATTTAAAAATGAACTTATAGGTCTCACAGTCTAAAGAAGCATAGCACGAGTGCAACCAATCCATCCATAATATGACATTAAAATCAACCATGTCTAACTCTATCAGATCTACCAGAGTTTTTCTACCACTAACAGACCCCATACAACCCCCATAAACTCTTTTAGCAATCACAGAGTCATCTACCGAGGTAGAAATAGAGAAGCGATCCAAAATACACCCAAGACCAAAACCTAAATGCACAACCACAAATGGGATCAAAATAAAGAATGGACCCCAAATTAAGTAAATAGCACACATAAAGAGAAAAGAGTTTCAAAATACCAGTAATAACATACAGAGATGACTTAGACTCTTGACGGGTAGTGAGAGCATAGAGATAGTTCCGACCAGTGTCAGAGAAAAAAAGGGCACCCTTTGGTACAAAAGATGATGAGAAGTCAACAAAACCTAGTTTTTCTCAAAAGCAACCTTAACCATTGACAATTCCTCAGCTGACCATATTTAAAACCCCTATCCCTTCTCTTATCGCAAAACCCATGATACAACCAATAACAAAACCTATAAAAAGGATATAATGGAGCTGACTGAGCCCCATTATCATGAGATTAGACAACTTATGGCCTAGAACCATTGTCACTCTATAAACGTTGATCACCAAACAACTTTGGATATGGAGCACTAGCTGTTGAATAGGATCCAAAACTCCCCCACTTATTCTTAGACCACTTTCCACTACATCTACCACTCTGTTATTAGCCTCTACTCTGGTTCGAATACTAGAATTTCTTACTCTGCTTCTCTCCAAATTTAGCTTGCTTTTTTTTCTCATCTTTGACTTACTACTTATAAACAACCATCCAAGAAATATCTATATCCTTGTTAAAAAGGAAGCCTTACTCTCTAGATTCAAGTCTTGGGATAACTAAAAAGAAAACTTCCTTATTCTAGCCCTCATGATAGACACCAACTCCTAAGCATACCGAGATAAATCGTGAAACTTAAAGGCATATTCCTTGACTGATAGCTTGCCTTGCTTTAGATAAACTAACTCTTCCACTTTTATCTGCTTCAACTCTTGAGGAAACAATCGGTCCAAAAAAGCACTAGAGAAATCATCCTATAAAGTGGAATCAACATTATCACCCCTGGACTGGTCTCATTCCTGGTACCATTAGTACGTTATATCTTTTAATTGGTATATGGAAAACTCCACGTCCTCCATATAAGTGGCATACATCAGATAAAAGGTCTTTTCTATGTCATTAATGAAATATTGAGGATCTTTATCAATCTTAGAATCAGTGAAAGTAAGAGGACTCAACCTCATAAACTGGCCAACCCTTCTAGCCTCAGAAGATGGAGTAATAGAAGCCACATGCTTAGGCCAAGAAGCTACCAACTGAGCTAACATATGAATGGAATGACAAAATTCTTCATTCAACACATCAGCCTGAGGAGCTCGAGGAGGACTAGAAGGGACCAGTGGATCTCTAAAAAGGAAATCAAGAACTAGACCTCTAAAGCAAGTCTGTACCTTATAAGCAAGGCGTGTTCAATCAACATTGCCCTCAAGTGGAACAAAAGAGTTTCCATGAGCTTCAAATCATCTGGGAGGCATGATCTGAAAAGCAAACAAATGGGAATTAAAGAGAATCTATAGATTGAAAAAGAATAAGAAATGAAAATATTCTTGAATGCCTCATAGCCTTTCCCTTATACGTATGACGTTCTACACAGCCATAAAAGAGACTCTTTTTAATATAAATTTATTGGACATCTAATTGACCATGAACCAAGTTCTCTGATACTAATTTGACATGACCAGAACCAGGGCCTGGGCATGATGGGTATGTCAAGTCTAATAAAAATAGGAGACCACCCCCAATACCTAACCACTGACCTTCTTCAACCTATGTTAGATAAATTCTGAATATATAACAAGATAAGTGGATGAAAATTTAAAGATATTTTGATAAGTTTATAACTAAAAATAACCACCAACAACCAAATAACGAAACAATACCAATACCAATACCGATACCAATACCTACATTAATACCAATACCGCCCATGTCCACAGTAGTTTGATGAAGAATCTAATAAAAACCAAAGAATATACAATCGAGAAATGCCCCGAACATAGCCAAAACCAAAAACAAAAGAAATAGTAAAGATAAAGAAATCCATAGTATGAAATAGGGTCTTCCAAAGTATGGAAGCTCACCACTTCAATTTGACTTACAAGTTGATCCGGAATCCTAGTCAATGTGTCGGAGAAGTAGAAGTGTGTCCAGTAACTGCATTGCATGGGGATACAACATCCGAAAATGGCTAGAGGGGTGAATACTAGGATATAACTTAGGGATAATGATAAAATAATTCCATCAATTCAATCCAAGTCAAATCAAAGCACATACATAAATCTATAAATATCTATCTATATATATATAATGCTGGGATAAGGAATGGGCGTAGCATGAACTTTGAAAACATTAACCTAAATTTGTATAGCTTTTCCATCAAAATTCTACCCACGGGCTATATGGGTCCAGTGTTACCCCCTGAATGGGCCCCAATGCATGTTAGTCGCACAAACTGGAGATATCATAGATGACTGGGGATTCCCTTATACCTTTCACCCTCTATGATACTTATATATGTATGTGCACTAGGGGGATTCTATTGTACCCCATAAGTAATGGTCATCAAGACCAACCCTCATACCAATGAACATGAGTTTCCAGTATCTGTCCTTTGGACTCACACCTTTACAACTATCTGACACCACTCTCATTATTTCCTAATTAAAATATTTAACTCAATCTCCAACCACTAATTTTAGGAGCCAATTATTAAGGCATTATTAGGTGGTATCGTCATACCAACTATAGCTTATTAGCAATATCATTAAGCCAACACTTAAGGTATTCCTTCATACCTGCATACTCCATTATTAATATCACTTGAGGGATTCCTTCGTGCCTCACTAGGTTTTCATTATTATTCTTAATCATTTAAACATTTATTTCATGCATTAGTTTCAAGAAATAATCAAAACCAAATGATAATGCATATTCCAAGATTAATCATGTAAGTGGGTAGAGGTTATTATCAATTCCAATACCAAATACAATTATTGAGGTATTTTGTTGTACCCCTACTTCCATAGCTTACAAAATTTGGGAATCAATTGTATCCCTAAATTCATTCACCAATGCCATGCATCCAAATGAGTGTAAAAATCAAAAATTCATGCATAATAAATTAGTAAAAAACATGAAAAATATTCAAACAATCTATATCCAAAACCCTCAACTTATAGTTCAAAACCCAACATCAAAACCATGAATAATAAATCAATTTTTATGCCATTAAGAAAATACAAGTATAGGGAAAGAGGTACATACTTAAAATACCAAGAAATTTAGAAGAAAGAGCACCCTAAGAACCCTAGAAAACCACTTTATTTGAAACCCTAGCCTTAACTTGAACAGGGAGTTTGAGAGAGAATTCTGGGATTATTTATTGGGAATGATGTGATAATAAAGTCCTAAGAAAGGCTTTAAGTCATGAGTTCCAAGGGGTTAAAGTGGGAAATGTCTAGAGTGCCTCAACTTACAAATTAAATAAGTGTTGCCTTTGACTACGAGTCAACCATCGACTCGTTACCACACCTTATGACTTTTCACCATGAGTTGTAACCAAGATAGTGACTAGGACCCCATACATTGTCGACCTTATGAATTGACCATCCCATTTCTACTTAAACCCTACGACTCGTAGGGTCCAATTTTAGTCAACATAGAACCTAATTTGGGGTATACACTAACACCCTATGATTTCACCTAATAACTCATAACATAACCTTATGTCTCATAGTAATCTACTCATATTGAGAGCAGAGTCAAGCCACCAACTTATTGATTTAGTAATGACTCATTCCAATGAGTCATCCAGACCACTTACAACTCTGGGGGTCTAGTCATAACAAAGGTAGTGAGCTCAAGGCTCAATAAATTTCCAAAGGCCACAAATCCAGGGTGTTTCACATTGAAACCACATTAAATGGAAATTTTGACTACACCATTGAATTTGTAGCATAAAATGATAGGTTAGAATAGTTCGTAGTGTGTATGGGATTTTAGATAAATCCTTATTTCAACTGGTTTTGGTGCATCACTTAAGAAGCCATAAGGTCTCTTAAAATAATTCCACAAAATCAAAATGGCATCACCCCATAGGTATTGCTTAAGTGATACCTTTGGCTTTTAAGTGACCGTCTGGGCTGACACCTGATACTGCAAAAGAAATATTATGTTGTTAAGCGGTGACCACTTAAGAGGCCTAACATCCATCTAAATGACACCTGCGGACATGGAAAGGGTGTAAATACCCCACTTGGCCAAAATTTCACCATTTTTGTTCATTCCCTAGAATATTGAACATTTAAAAAGTGGGAAAACTTAGGAGAATCATTTGTGTTACTTTTAAAACTTGGGTGAAGTTAATTTATGCATTTTTTCTTTGAAATTTTGGTAAGCTTCCATTAATTTCTTAATATAATCCTTCAAATTTTCCTAAAATCCCTAAAATCTTATTGGCTTGATTGTATCACCATTAGAGCTGGGAATTCATCTATTTTTTTAGGGTAAATATTTCTTGAGTATAGACAAACATTGTGTTGGTTTCGAAAATAAAATTTTGTAAATGGGCCTCATATGGGATTTATATATAATTTTGGACCTAAATCATGATAGTGAAATATGGGTATCATTGTTGAGCATGAAAATTAGTGGTTTAGTATATTTCTTGGGCTTTTCTTCATTGTCCAGCGAGATTAGGTTTACCCTCTTCATAGATTGAGCTATTTTAATGTGTGCTTATGATATTATGCTAGATATGGGGTAGTATTAGGTATTGGAGGTATGATGGAAAATATTTGGGTTAGTTGGACTATTTAGGTTATCTTGACACTATAATTTAGACGTAATTGACTTAGTTGCTCATGTTTTTGAGGGATTTATTATCTTAGGGATAATTATGACTTATCTCATATCCATAAATGAATTTAGATACCTTAGCCTATTCTGAGGCAGTGCCTAAAATGGATTTCAAGGATTAAAAGTGGGACCCACCGGCCCACCTTAGGCCAAGACTCATGTCAGTTTTTGTAGACTTATTTATGTATGATATACCCTTATTAATGCTTATTTTTGAACTTTGAGAAGATTACATTCTTATTGAATGAACTAGTTTGGTAATTGTGTGTTAGGGCTAATTTTTGCAAAGGTCTGGTATTTAAGTATTGTGATTTAGTGATATGGATTATGATTATGGTTTATTTGTATGGTCTATTTATATATGAGTTTTGATTCAATTTTAACACTTTTTGATAATCTTTATAATATGAGTTTCAGCTCAAGTCGGGCAAATAATATTTTGATGATGATTCTATTGAGGATGTTATGTGATATGATATGAGTTCAAATTTAAGTCTGGCAGTTAGAGTTGGTCATGATATGATTTGGTCTGGATGCTTATACATGATGTTTGATAGAGTAATGGATCTTTGATTATTTATTTTCCTTGATTGTCCCTCCAGGCTTATGGGGGCCTGTATTGCATTATTTATTTTTATGCACTTATTGTCTTGTGGCGCTAATTTTGTAGTTATAGTTGTGTGATCTTTAAGTTAGTATTCTGGATTTATTTATTTATTTATGTACAATAGTGTTGGAGCTCATTTCTAGGTTTGCGCTATTACCTTGAATTAGTTTACTGCTCATTTCTAGGTTTGCGCTATTACCTTGAATTAGTTTACTTTATCTTTTATCTTATCATATTTATATCATGATTTATCTCAGTCGATTGATAATTCCTACTGAGTTCCCATGGTTTTGGTACTCATACTAAAATTTTGTACCTTTTTGTTGCATATCTGAGTACTAGTTGCTGTCATTGACATGACATTCATGTAAGGTTAATTTTAGAGATTGGGTGAGCTCTTGGAGTTAGAGTTTCCCTTTTCTTTTATTTATGTATGTCTAGTACTTCATTTGGAGACAAATTATATTTGACTATTCAATACTTAAAAATCATATTTAGTAGCTCTTGTATCGATATTACTAAGTCTTGAGATTGTTGTTGCTATTTTGTTTATCTAATAGACTATTATGACAGCTTTATTGCTTTTTAAGTCTTAAAAATATTGATTCCTAGATTTTAGGACATTTTATAGAATTTCCATTACATGTAACTCCGAGATAAATTTGGTTTCATCATGACTTATAAATTGAGTCGTGACAAATTGGTATCAGAACTTAGGTTTCACCAACATTGTTGGTACAAGATTAAGTGTGTAGTAGAGTCCCGTAAATCAAAATGGTTATGTCTATTTCTTATCTTTGAGAGGCTATAGGACATTGTTAGCATTTTATCATTTCTTTTTCTCATTTTTTGCTAAGTATCTGAGCTGGTTTCTAAAGCATTCCTTTGGTCTCACTCTTTTATAGATGGTTATAAAATATGCTACCGTTAAATAAGATGAGGGTCCCTTTACTAAGCCTAGGGATGCTATTGCTGTTCATGGATAACCAAGAGATCATGGACCAACCAACAATGTGTCCCTATATAGGGTCCAGGATAAGGGACCTTCACCAGACCTTATCCCTTCCCTCGAGGTAAAGATTCTTCCGCCCCAGTCAATGGTGGGCTTGGGAATAAACCATGCTCCACTAGGATTTTATTTCTTCTTCAGTGCTCAGGGATGCTTTGATTCAGCTATTAGGATTGGTTGGTGGTGCACCGCCTGATGGTGCATATTCTATGAATAAGACTGGTACTAAAGTGAGGGCATAACTTGTAGATGTATCTGCTAGAGTTGAGGTTTCTCCTGCACTGGTGGTTGCCTAATTGGTAGTTTCCTAGCTAGTAATTTCTCAATTGGTTGTTACTCAACCTGCTATGTCTGTTGAGTAGCTAAATATATTGGGTAGGTTCCTGAGATTGTCTTTGCCTAGGTTTTTTGGTGCACCAAATGAGGATGTGTATGAGTTTTTGAGTTTTTGTGAGGATAGGCTCCATAATATAGGCCTAGTAGAGACTCATGGTGTAGACTACACTACTTTTTAGTTGAACTTGGAAGCTCGACATTGATTGAGAGGTTATTTTCATTCTTGGCTAGCTAGATCTCCCTATTGACATATACTCTGTTCTCTAAAATCTTGTTAGAAAATATATGTCTCATAGTCTTAAGGATTGTTTGAGAGATTAGGTCATGAAGTTGGTGTAGGTCTACATAACTGTTATGAAGTATGAGGCTCAATTTTATAAGTTGGATAGGCATCTTACTTCTATTATGACTACTGAGTATAAGAGGGTTCATTTCTTTATTCAGGTATTAATACTTCCCTTTTGTATGCCTATATAGAGTTTGGTTACAGTGGGTAGGTCTTTTACTGAGTTTTCTGATCATGGTCAGGTTATGGAAAAGATACATTATAAGGCATAAAGAGGCAGTAATACAAGGACACAAATCAAGGTTATTTTAATGGGAGTCATAGCGAATCATGGATCATATGCAGTGGTTCTCAAGGTAGGTACCCTCCACGCCAGCCGAATTAGCATCAATGTAAGTATATTAGGATAGTTCAAGCAATACTTCAACTTATCAATGTAGGCCATTCTAGCTTTAGTGACTATTCAGGCCAGGGTAGTGGTTAGTCTTTAAGGAAATCATCTTCGAGTTATTTTAGTTGTGGTGGTTATTCTGGGTTAGTCAGATCTCATAGTTTCATTGCAGCGCCTGGAGCATGTTATAGTTGTAGAGCTTTTGGTAATTTCTTGAGAGAGTGCCCTAATGGTGAAGTAATAGTTCGATTACTTTAGAGTGTTCGACTGATTTGGGTAGTTCCTCTACATATAAAAGTGGTTTGCATAGTTGTAAATATGGTCCCCACAGTGCTCATGGAGGTTCTCTCACGAGTTGGATAGGAGATTAGTCAGAAGCCCAACAAGGTAGTAGGCGTGGTTAGTTGTCTGCAATACCTGCTAGACCTAAGGCTGAGTCCTTAGATTTTGTTATCACAGATGCAACCTTAGTGTACCATAAACTAGATTTGGCTTTATTTGATCCAGGATCCACTTATTCTTATGTATCTACTTATTATATCCCATGATTAGAGTTATCTTAGGATTTATTATCTATGACATTATGTGTATCTACTCTCGTGGGTGATTCTTTAGTACTAGAAAGGGTTTATAGATCATGTGTTATGACTGTTCAAGAGTTTGATACTCAGGCTAATCTTATAGTATTAGATATGATATATTTTGATGTGATTCTGGGAATTGACTAGTTATCCCAATATCATGCTATCCTAGATTCTTTTGCCAAGATCATTTCCTTAGCCATTCCCGGCATACCCTCAGTCATGTGGTAGGAAGTGGTTAGCCATAAATTTATGGGGATTATTTCTTATATTCATGCTAGGAGAGCTATTTTAAGTGGTTGTAAGTCTTATCTCACTTATATTCTTGATGTTAACATAGGGAGTCTGTTATTTGACTCTATTCCTATAGTTCATGAGTTTTCTAATGTTTTCCCTTTCTTTCTACCTGGACTTCCTTCTTATCATGATATTTAGTTTTTATTGATCTTGAGGTAGACATCCAAACTATTTCTATGATAGCTTAATGTATGATTCCTGCTGAGCATAAGGAGCTAAATTTTCTGCTTTAGGATCTTATTGGTAAGGGTTTCATTTGAGCAAGTATGGTCCCGAGGAAGCTCCTATGTTGTTTGCTAAGAAGAAGGATGGTTCCATGCATATGTGTATTGATTATAGGCACCTTAATAAGGTGATTGTGAAGAACTAATAGCCTATGCCTTACATTAATGATTTTTTTAACCAACATCAAGAAACAACGGTGTTCTATAAGATTGATTTGAGATTCAGTTACCATTAGTTTAGGATTCAGGCGGAGGATATCCCAAAGACAGCCTTTAGGACCTATTATGGTCATTATGAGTTCCTAGTGATATCTTTTGGGTCGACTAATGCCTAGTCGCGTTTAGGGATTTGATGAATAATATGTTCAAACCTTATTTGGATTCTTTTGTGATTGTGATCATCGACGATATCCTTGTGTACACAAGGAGAAAAGATGAGTATATACAATATTTGAGGATTATGCTCCATATTCAGAGAGATCATATGTTTTTTTTCAAATTCTCTAAGTGTGAGTTTTGTCTTGAGTTGATGACATTCCTTGGGCATGAGGTTTATAAGGATAGGTTATGGTAGACCCAACAAAGATTGAGGCTATTCGTGATTGGGCCAGTTTTTCTTCTCTAACTATTGTTCATAACTTTATCGGTTTGTTCGGTTAATATAGATGGTTCATTGAGAGTTTTGCTACCATTAAAGCGTCGATGACTAGATTGACCTAGTATAAGATTCTTTTTTGAAGGTCTTAGGAGTGAGAGTAAAGCTTTCAAAAGCTCAAAATATTTCTCACTTTATCTCTTATTTTGTCTTTTCCAGTCAAAGGTGAGCGATTCACCATGTATTATAATTCTTTAAATATTGGTTTGGGTTGTGTATTAATGTAACGTAAGACCTCACAAATTTCTCTCATAGTTTGAGCCTTAAAGCGTGTCAAGTGAAGCGTAAATCTGGTCTAAAAATATTGAGAAGTGTCTTCCCAAGTGAGAAATATTTTGAACCGTGTAGAATTTCCCTAATATCAACTTTTTTGTCAAGTAGAGCATTGAATAAGCTTCCCATAGATACCAATTTCGTTAAAATACAGCATCAAATGATGAAGTTATGGCCATTTTACTAAAAATAGTTGGAACCGCCCAGGTGCGATGACCGAGTTGACGGACCGTCGAGCTTGGGACAGACCGTCGCAATCAAGGAAGTGTCACCCAAGTGCAAAGGCCAGGACGAGAGACTGTCAAGGCTGCGACGGACTTCCACTGAGACCGTCACGTGCGACGGACGATTTGATGGACCATCGAGTCTGCAACGGACCATCGATGGGACCGTCGCGCTGAGGCAGAGTGGCCTCTTCCTGGCCAACATGTATGGACAATCCGATGGATAGTCAATTTTACGACGGACCATCGCTCGGACCGTTGGAACCAAGGCACTATGTTCTTTTTGGATCGATGTGCAACGGATGATCCGACGAACCGTCAGAATTTCCATAGACTGTTGATTCGATCGTCGCAGACCTCATTCAGTCTTTTTAACTCATTTTTAAAAGGGAATTTTGGTCTTTTTTCCACTCTTTTCAGCCCCTATTTGTATCCGATCAAGGCTCAGCATTTCATTACTCATCTTTAACATAAAAAACTAGAGTTTCTGTAAAATTAAAACCCTTCTTTCTTCTTCAAGAAAAATCAAGAGAAATTAAGAAATCAAGAATCTCTCTAAGAGCCTTCAAGAAAGATGTTTCCCTAAGGTATGTAGATGTTGATTCTTGGGTCCCTTTAATATAAGAAGCTTAAGAACCCTTTTCTAAAATTCAAATATCTTGTGTTTATGGGTTTTCATGATTTATGTGGGTTGAAATTGATGTTCCTGCTATCATTGAGTTGTGATTAATGTTTGTTTATAAGGTTTTCAAGCTTTGACCCTAGTATGTGAAATTCATGTGATGTTTATGATAAACCTCTTCAAGTTGCTTGTTAGATGATGTTTTCATGTCAATAAGTGTAGAAATGGTTGAATAAGCAAAGCATGCTCCCCATATGTTTGATAAAATGCTTATGTGAGGGAAATTAGAGTCATTATAGCACGTTGACTAGGAAACTCCCAATTGTGTGTAAACTCATGCATGCCAAGTGTTTGTTGAAAAGCCTTAGTGAATAAATTGAGACATGATAGGATGTAATTCACCAATTATGTGCTCTTTGATACATGCTAAGACTTTAATACATGCTAAGTGTTTGTAATCTCTGTAATCTTAGTAGCCTTAGTAATCTAGCCTCAGTTCTATACCCAGCTCAGATCTAGTAGTATTCAAGTGTTCAGTTCTGACCTCTGTAGTAATTGAGTACTTTATTCAAAGCTCAGTGTTGTTCAGTTAGATAATGAGATTCAGTAGTATTTCTTCAGATACAAAACCAAGTGAATTAAGATTAACTCAGTCAGATCATTCGAGAAATATGATCAGTATCAGATTTAGCTTAGTTGGTGTTCAGTTAAGAATCAGTTCAGAGTCTATCAGTTGGGAGTAGGAGGTAGTACCAAGAAAAGGAAGGGATGAATGCTCCCCGCCAGAGAGGCAGAGTCATTAGGAGTAATCCCTGAACTCTAAAACTGCATAGCCTGCACAGGATGCAGGAGTCACCCGTCAGGAAAGGCTGGTCACCCGTTGACTATTATATGCCTTAGTCTTGACTTCCTACAAGGGTCACCCGTCAGATAGGCTTGACCAGAGAGGTCTTTACCCATAGCACGGTATTGACATCCTTCCTACTGGGGTTACAGGTTGGACCCTACCAGTTTAGATTCGGGGCCTGTCGGTTAAGTGACTACTTCCTACAATTGTAGTTTCAATATCAATCTTAAGAAATCAAGAGTGTTAGATATAATTATCTATCTCAATGAGGAACTCAGATAGTTCCATTGATTCATAAACCACCCGTCAGATAGGCTTGGTCCCATATATTGTTATTCTGTATCAGATCTAGAGATCACCCGTCAGATAGGCTTGATCTCATTCTCATATTCAGTTAAGTAACCTCATTATTAGATCCCAAGATTACCTGTCATATAGGCTTGATCTCAATCTCATATTCAGTTGAGTAATCTCATTATCAGATCTTGAGATCACCCGTCAGATAGGCTTGATCTTAGCCTCAGATTTAGTTGAGTATTCTTGTTATTAAATCTAGAGATCACCATCAGATAGGATTGATCTTAGTCTCGGATTCAGTTAGTATTTTTTTTATCAGATCTAGAGATCACCCATCAGATAGGCTTGACCTCAGTCTCAGATTCAGTTGAGTATTCTTGTTGTCAGATTCAAACATGATATTTTCTTATCATTGATAGGAGATTTTGGGATAATCTGTTAGAGAGGTTTGATCTCTAATACAGTCAGTCAAGAGTAGAAAAATTAAAAATTTTTGTAATGCCATGAGTATATTTAGTCAATAAGCTTCAGTATCCTCAGATTCTGAGATTACTCGCTAGATAAGAATGATCTCTACTCTAGTACTCAGTTATCGGTATCAGATGATTTAGTTATTCGGTATCTCAGTGTTAGTAGTGAGTTCAGATTATAGTAATGCATTATTCGAGTTTCAGTATTTAGAGTCATGATGGTTGAAGTTATGGTTTGTGCATTCATGTATGTGTTCTCATTCAGTACTCTCATGATTATTCAGTTAAGTAATTGTTAATGCATAAGTCTTGCATTTAGCCTTACCTCATCTGCATACTTAGTACATTCCCGTACTGACGTATTTGTGCTATCGTGTTTTATTTGACACCATATGTTCAAAGGCACGAGATCCAGAGTACCCTTAGCAGCTCAGTCCCAGTCAGTAGCAGTAGACATAGTAGTGATTCCTCTTCATTTGAGGATGATCCTTTTATCATTATTGCATCATATTTTGTTTATTTCAATAGACGGATTTAGTTGGGGACATATCCCATTAACTCCAAATCTCATACAGTTTAGAGGCTTTTCAAATAGATGTATCAGTATTCATTTTTAAATTTTGAGTATTTTTTTGATGTTTTGAACCTTATGGCCAGTTTTCACATTTATTATCTATATTATGCAGTGTTTAGGTACAGATATCAGCAAAGGGTTAGCTTGTAATCCTTCGGGATCATGAGCGCTGTGTGACGTTCCGATTCTAGAAAATTAGGTTGTTACATGTAGTAGGGTTATTTTATTGCTTATGCATTGAGAGAGCTAAAGGTACATGAGGGCAACTACCCCACTCATGATTTGGAGTTAGATCGGTAGTTTTTGTAGTTAATATTTATAGATATTATTTTTATGGCATGCATTGTAAGATCTTCATAGATCATCATAGTCTTCAACATCTTATAGCCCAAAGAGAGCTTAATCCAAGGCAGTGTAGATGGATGGAGTTGCTTAAGGAGTATGAAATCTCTATATGTAATTATTCGAGCAAGGAGAATGTGGTAATAGATGTCGTGTGCTGGAAGACGGTGAGTTTGGAGAGTTTATCTTGCATTCCACTTTCTAAGAGAATGTTGGCATGGGACATTTAGTCCTTAGACAACTTGATAGTGTGATCTCATATCTTAGACCTTAGGAGAATTCTTATTAGTGTTGAGGCAAGGTCTTCACTATTTGAGAAGATTTGGAGTTGTATGTTTAAGGATAAGAGGGATTGCATTATTCGTGATCAGGTGTTGAGTGGTGAGTCCAAGAGGGATACCATTGATTCTAAGGGTGTCTTGTGATTTGATAGCCATATTTGTGTTTTGAGGGTTTGTGGCTTAATTCAGTCAATTTTACATGAGGCTCACAACTATAGATATTGTATTCACTTAGGTACAACTAAGATGTATAAAAATTTGAGACAATATTATTGGTGGAGTAGTATGAAGACAGATATGGCATACTTTATATCTTATTTCCTGTGTTGTCAGCCGGTGAAGGATGAGCATTACGGACCTGGGGTCTTTATTCAGAGATTGCCCATTCCCGAGTAAAAATGGAAAAGGATTACCATGGACTTTGTTAGTCGTTTACCTAATACTTTCTATGGTTTGGATAGTATTTGGATCATTATGGATCCGTTGACCAAGTCGGCACAATTTATTCCTATTCAGATGTCCTTCATTGTCGAGAGTTCTCTCATTCTATGTTAGTGAGATAGTCCATTTACATGGTATGCCTATATTTAGTAATTTAGACTATATAGTGAGATGCATACCTAGTATCCTCACTTGTTTGAGGCTTAAGGTACATTCTAATCCTTTACTTTCACAAATAAAAGTTTTTTAGTAGTGGATATTGAATGACTCTCCAGGTTAATTTTTATATTTCCACTTATTTTTGCTAGTTAGAGCTTTCCAATAGCTGCCCTAAGTCATTTATAACTTATTTAAGTCAATAGTTCTATTACTGGGCAGTTCATTTGGATTTTAGACCTAATTCCCTATTTTAAAGCCTTCGTCAGTTCAAATTGGCTACTGGGCAAAACATCTGTCAAACAACCTCATACGCCTATTTTATTTATTCCAACAGCTCCATAACATTGATTTTTGGCTAGGTGGACCTCTGATTTGGGTCCTGAGGCTTTCAAACTCATTTTTGGCTACTGTCCAAAAATTAAGAAATATGATGCATGGGTATGGACCCACCATTCATCAAAATGACCTCGGATGGAAATTTCTACTGTGTTATTGAGTACAAAGCATCATAATTGATAGGGTAGCATAGTTTATTTACGTATACGGGATTCCAAATAAATCCCAAGGGGTTGGTGCATATCTTAAGAACCCATGCAGTCTCTTAAGAGACCTGGCAACACCCAACAGGTATTGCTAAAGTGATACCTTTGGCTCTTAAGTAAGGGCCGCTTAAGTGGCCAAAGGTCGCTTAAGCGGTATCTCGGTTGAGACCAGATATTGCTAAAGCGACACTGTATCTCTTAATCGGAGATTGCTTAAGCAACCTATTATTCTTTTAAGCGACACCTGTGGACCTGGGAAGACTATAAATAACCCACTTAGTCGAATTTTCACCATTTTTATCCATTCCCTAGAATATTGAATCCTAAAATATTGGAAACTTTGGGAGAATCATTTGTGGTTGATTTAGAGCTTGGGTGAAGTTAATTTCATGAAATAATCCTTCATCTTTTGATAAAATCCCTAAAATCTTGGTGGCTAGATTATAGAACCATTAGAGTTCGGAATTTATCCATTTTGAGGGTATGATTGAAAATATTTAGGTTAGTTGGACAATTTAGGCTATCTTGAAATCATAATTTAGGCGTAATTGTCTTAGTTTCTCATGTTTTGGGGTGAATTGTTATGTTAGGGCAAGTTATAACTTATCTTACATCTAGAACTGAATTTAGATACCTTATCCTAGTCTAAGGTAGAATTTGCCTAATATAGATTTTGGGGATTAGAATGGGCTTCTCCTACCCACAATAGGCCAAGACTTATGTTGGCTTTTGTAAACTTATTTACTCATGATATTCCCTTATTAATGCTTATTTTGGGACTTTAAGGAGATTCCATGCTTATTGGATATGCTAGTTTTGTAGTTGAGAGTTAGTGCTAATTTCCAGTAAGGTTCGGTAGTTAAATACTCTTATTTAGTGATATGGCTTATGATTATGGTTTATTTATATGGTCTATTGATATGGCCTATTGACATATGAGTTTTGGTTCAAGTCCAATAGTTAATTATAATGTTTATAATATGAATTTCGGTTCAATCTCAAAAGTGATTTTATGAGGGTGATACTATTGAGGATGTTATTATGATAATGATGTGAATTTCAATTTGAGTCTGGCATTGAGGGTTGGGCAGGATATGATTCTACATGGATGGGTTGATGGTTATAGATGACATTAGGTAGAGTTAAGGATCTTCAATTATTTATTTCCCTTGATTGTACCATCTAGGCTTATAGGGGCCTGCGTTGGGTTATTTACGCACTTATTAGTTTATGGGGGCTAATTTTAAGTTACAAATGTGTGATCCTTATATTACTATTCCAAATTTATTTATTTATTTGTGTACAACAGTGTTGGAGCTTATTTCTAGGTTTTCCCTATTACCTTGACTTACTTTATTTTATCTTGTATCTTATTGTATTTATATCATGATTTAGCTCCATTGACCGATGATTCCTAGTGATTACCCATGGTTTTGGTACTCATACTACACTTTCTTACCTTGTTGGTGCAGATGCGAGTACTAGTTGTCCTCGTTAACATGACGTTCCTGCAGGGTTGATTTTGGAGATTAGGTGAGCTCTTGGAGTTGGAGTTCCTCTTTTTCCTTCTATTTATCTATGTCAAGTCTTTCATTTTTGAGATAGATTGTATTTGACAATTCGGTACTTATTGTTCATTTGTTGTAGCCCTTTACCGATATTATTGAGTCTTTGGATGGTTATTTCTTTTTTATTCTATCTATTAGACCGTTATGACTACTTTATTGCTGTTTTAACTGTTAAAAATGTTGATTCTCGACTTTTAGGACATTTCCTACCAAGTTAACCCATTGCGTGTAGCTCTGGGCTACAGTTTGGCTTACTTACTGGCCGGATAAAGCAGGTGCCTGCATGACTCGTAAACTAGGTCATGACAGATTTCCATGACCCAAGGAACGATTCATAGGTTGTAACTACGATTCAACCTACGAATCGTGGGTATATACCAACTTTGGTTTCCTACACTATTTAGGATAGGTTTTCTTTTATATCTATAATAACCCTTTGGATGTTTTATTATCAGTGGATGCACTTTATGCACTTCTGACATTATTTTGAGTTCTGAGATACATTATTGATCTTGAAATTATTGTTCTTGTTTCTAGGTTTTACAATTAATTTGACATTTTGAGTTTTTATTCTTATTCTTCGCAAGTTAATCCTTATGCCTTCATAAATGGAATCTATATGGTGTTCTTACATGTATTATGATTTCTTATGTTTTGATTGCTTTCTTAACTGTTGCTAACGTAAAGAACTATCCTATATTCAATACTTGCTCAAGAGAGAGGTAGATATTAGGAAAAGGAAATCACAATAGTAATTTGAAGCTATTAACATTCATCTGATTAATTTAAGACTTTGAGAAGATAGTAAATTTGAGATAAATAATAAGGGTTAGTAATGCGATACTCTAAGACCTAAAGGAGATGAGTGAATTTCACCCAAACCATGGTCGAGGGACTATTAGGTTGTACATAACTTGTTAGATTTTGCATGTAAGACACTGATATAGTTTGACAAGCATGAATATCTTGTAGAGTTAAAAAGTCAGGTGAAACACAATCCCAGTGATTGTCTCATATTGATAACAACTCTAATTACCTAACATTGTTACTATTACTCTTACTTTTACAGAAAAAACCCCTTTTACTTTCTATAATTTCCAGTTACATCAGCAAGCTCATGCTAGATTTCAGACTTATTCCTTACGGGATTGACCTCAACTTGGTTGGGTTCTATATTTTACAACCGACCATTTTATACTTTCTTGGAGGAGTAATTTGGGTGACATAAGTCACCCAAATCTTAATAAAAACAAATGAATCCTTAGTGATCTTAGACATAAAAGAATTTTATATTATCTCGGGGATAAGTTGATTGTCTACTTATTGTTCTATTCTTGGTTTGTTATGCTAAGACTATCACTATATCTATGTACGGGATGTAAAAGTCAAAGTGGGAATACTTTTAGTCCTAATCTTGTGAGAATTTTATTAGCTGTTCATTCTTAGAAATTGGTTATGCGGGGGTGTAGGGTATTCTTAGCTCATCTTTGGGAGAAAAGTTAAGTAGTTTCTCCTATAGTTTCGATTTTAGTATTGTGTAAATACTTAGAAATATTTCCTATTTTTCAGTATGCCTCTGAACTATGAGTTTGAATTTTGCATAGACTAGATCCATAAACTCAGGCCATCTTTATCCCTCCTTATCGTATGACACCAGTTGAGTTAAGGGAAGTGAAGTCCAAGTTGGAAGAGATTTTAGATAAAGGTTTTATTTGTCCAAGTATATCTCCTTGGTGTGCTCCTATTTTGTTTTTGAAAAAGAAGGATGGTAGTATATGGATGTGGATAGACTGTCATCAATTGAATAAGATAACTATTCACAAAAAGTATCCTTTATCTAGGATAGATGTTTTGTTTGATCTGTTACAACGTTCTTAAAAATTTATTTGAGGTTGATAAGTGGAAATTTTACTACTTATTTGTAACTCTTTTCTTATGATTTTACATTTTTAATCCATAATATGAAGTTAATTAACTTATGCAAGGTGTTCAATCTGAGTAATTTAAGGTTACAAAGAGTTTTGATGAAATGAAGTGGAATCAAGGTAAAACAAAGTTGAAATGAAGAAAAATAAATCGGCAATACAATTTCCCTTTACAAATGTGAAGGTCCTACAGTGAATGCAAAGGCCAAAGTCAGTTGATCCTTGCAAATGTGACCAATTGACTACAAACACGGTAGGCAACTTTTAGTTTAACATCGTGAATGTGAATCTTAATCGCAAATGCAAAGAAGAAAGGCACCAGGTGTCTGGGTAGTTCTAAAATTTCATGATTTTGACCCTAATCCATACAAAACTTGATCCCCCGCTATTTTAGCACTATCTTTAACATATTTCTCAACCTTGGAAGCTAGGGTTCTTGACCCAACATCCTCGGATTTGAAGATTAACAACATTGTATTTTCAAGTTCTCAAACCTTTCCTCATTTCCTTTCTTTGCATAGAATATTTGGGTGTAGTTAAATTCATACTTGGATATTGCTGTTAGACATAATTCAATATTCATGTTTTGAGTTTTAGTTTTGATTTTATAGCATGCTTTTGTATTTGTTGAATACTCTTGATTTTTAAATAGGCTTTATTTGTCTAAATTAATTTTGGGTGTCTTTGGAATGAAGGAAAATGTTCCACAAAAACAATTCTCTAGAAAATATTTTCATGGAAAACAAATTGGTTTCTTATTTATTTTCTAGCGTTTGGTTGGCATGTGGAAAATATTTTTTGAAAAATATTTTCTGATTTCGATTGGTGAATGAAAATATATTTTACAAAAAAATACATTTTAGTGTTTAGCTAAAGAGTAGAAAGTACTCTTTTAAAAATAATTTATTTTTTTAGGGAGGGGGAGGGGTGGCTACTAAGGGGAGAAGAGTGAGGGTGTGGTAAGAAAAAACTGAGGGGCTAGTAGGGTGGGGGGTAGGGGTAGGGTAAGAAAAAATTAGATTTAAAAAAAATTTGAATATTTTCTTTTGAGAGGGTCTGGTAGGGATGGGGTTGAGGAAGGGGATGGGGTAAGAAATTAAATATTTTTTTTGGATAGGAGTGGGTGATTTTGAGAGTAGTATGAACATTTAAACTTGAGAGCGAGGTTGAAAGAGAGTTTTGAAAAATGTTTTCCTTATTTTTTTTGACGGGAAGTCATTTTTCTTAAATTTGAGGAAAATAAGTTGACTTGGAAAACATTTTCTAAAACATTTAAGCCAACCAAACATGGGAAAATTGGAAAACATTTTCTCAAAAATATTTCCCTTCATACCAAAAACATTCCTCGTGCTTCATCAATTTCTAATCTATTTGAGCTCAAAAGAGGTGATTTGTAACACTCCAAAAGTCTGAGCTAAGATTAAAGCAGTGCTTCAAGTACATGTAAAATCAAACATCATGTTTTGATAGTATGAGAAGTGAGCTAGAAAAATATTAATTGCACAAGTAAATCCTAACTCATAGCCAAGTTGAAACCTTCATTACCGATTGAGTTCTTGTGAAGAATCACTCTATAGTAAACTTAAAACAAGTATAACTCCTAGAATACAAAGAGTTTTGTAGCTTAATACACACAAAATGAAATTTCTTAGAGTTTTATTTCCAATGCCACCAACTGTTCATCAATCCAATTCATGAGTAAAAAGTTATGCTCATTTTACCTGAGGGTGTCAATCTATTAGAGATTGACGACCTGAGTTGATAAATCATCAACTAGTTGACTACCCATCAACTGAAGTCATCAATATTAACTAGTAAATATAGAAACATAAAATTATTGAAAACCTAATTTGATAAGACATCAACAAGTTTATGGGTCATCAACCAAGTCATCATATTGAAATTTTTTGCGATGTTAAAACATTTACTAAGAGGCTGTATGGTGTTTTTTCACTCTTTAACACCAAAACTATCTCCTTTAGGATATATCAAGGCTAAATATAATCCCTTAATTACTTCACAACACACAAAATTACTAAGAGAAACATGGGAAACATGTGACTTTTCTTCATCAAACAAGAAACTAGGGTTTTTCATCTTCAATCTCAAATTCTCCAAACTTTAGATCAAGAGTAAAAAGTAATCAGGTATGTGGGTATTCAATGAGAATATCCATTCATACTTATGCCCAAATTATGTTTTTTGATTCATGAATTCTATTATTCCCACAAACTAAGTTTTTTTTACCCAATTAGGATTCCAAGCATAAATTCAGTTCTCTGTGATATATTTTTCATTCATGAGCATGTTTTCATGATTAGTACTGATTTCTTATGGCTATATTATAGTATTCACATTATTCGTCTGTCCATGCATAATTTATATGATATTACTTAAGATTTCAAGCTTATGATCAAGCTATGTATGATGTATTCATTTTCAAGACTATTAAGCATTATTTATCATGATTTGACCGATTTCAATCTATATTAGTTTGACATGACATGTTTCCCATGGATTTCATTTTCTTTAAAGATTGATCATTTTATAGATTCCCAGCATTTGATATTTTGTAATTTGGACTTATGTTATAAGATTTCACACTCTTTTAAGATTGTAGAATTTATCATAGTGGTTGCATTTTTCAGAGCTAGCAGATTATGAGCACTTGATGATTAGAATATCATGAATTACCAATTGAAAACCAAGTCCTTCAATTTTCTTGATTTAGAATGCTTTTATATAAATCACTTATCTTTCAATTTTAGAATAATAGTCTTATTGAGCATTTCAGTATATTAGTTTACTTTTAGTTGGAAGTAGTAGTTAGGACTGAGAGGACACATGTTTAGATAATTCAAGTCCCAAACTACGTGTCATCATAGGTTTAATGGGCCCTCACAAGTTGAGAGTGTTGCCCTTACCCAAAATAGGCTTATGAGTGAATTCACTCTAATCATGGTTCGTAACCTTGGCAAGGTATATAACACCTTCCCAACATAGATTACATGCTGGAATTTATGGTGCTCACATGGTCTATGTTAGTTATAGAAATCTTCCATCAAACTTTGTATTTGTACATGACTTTCAATTTAGAAACTTGCTTTTAAACTATGAATTTTGAAATTGTCATTGCATATTAGTATTTGACAATTTCATATGGAGTCTTGTACCTCAGTTCAACTTCTTTGTATTTGGTGAGCATTCAGTACACTCTTATATCTTGTTTAGTACTAGCTTTAAAATCATGCGAAATATTTATGTTCCTACAACTTTCCAAATTTTAGACATGTTTTAACTCATGATTTAGAGATTTTACTATGCCTCATAGCTTTTACATATAGACATATTTTAAATGCATTTTTTAGTAAATAGTTTATGTCCTCAATTTTACAGTATGCTTTAAGTGTTTTCATGACTAATGCGTATCTCATATACTCAGTACATTAAAAAGTACTGATTGCATAACTCTTCTACCATTTTTTTTTCATTCGATGTATATTCAGGTGTATAAAATTAGGATCATAGTTAGGCAAATCACAGTTTCCAGCCAGCAGGTGATGAGTTCTCTTTCAACATGACCCGACTGGGGGGTTTGTCATAATTGTCATCCCATGTCCATCCAGGACCATGGATCACCCTTTGTTATCCAACCCAACCACCATTAGCATACCTTGAGTCGGCTGAATACCGAACATATAATAAGATAACATAATTGGATAACGACTAACTTTGACATAGGTCTATTCCTAGACCAACCCTACAAAGTCATCCCATCCACCATACCTTACTAACCAAACCACCAAGCCAAACCAATACCGAAGAAAGGGCAATAAACTAGGCCATAACCAAATAAGATCCAAAAGATAATAGGATTAACCCTAAAATAAAATACGATGGAACAACTAACAATATCATTAATCAGCATATGTCGCAATACCAATACAAATACTAAGGCTAACACCAATACCGAACTCGCCCATTCCAATCCATAGCAGTAGCACAATGGATCTAACAAAAAAGGTAAGAATATTCGGTTAGGACATGCCCCCAACTATTAAAAACAAATATCCAGAATTAAATCAAAATGTCTAAGAATATCCATAGCATAAAATGGAGCCTTTCAAAAAGATGGAATTTCACCACTTCAATCCAATATCTATCCCCGAGTTAATCACTATGTAGGAGGAGTAGAATAATCAGTTCCTACATTGCATAGGTATACAACCGCCCAAAGATGGGTTAATGGGTGAACTCTAGCATGGACTTAGGATAAGGATAAATTAATGGCATTTATAAAACCAACTAAAAACCATCGATATGCATACAACCATACATATATATATATATATATATATAACCATGATGGGAAAAGGAACCGGGTTTAGAATCCCATTAAAACCTATGCCTGGACTATGTAGCTATGCCGTTCAAAACCACCCACATGCTATATGAGTTCATCTCTCCCTGCTGAAAGGGACCCAGTATGTGAAGCCGCATGACTAGGGAGTAAAACCTAGGATGACAAGTATATCCAAAAATATAAAGTATGACATTGTGAACATGGTCACCAAGACCAAACCTCACATCGGCAAATATGATTTACCAGTGTTGGTCCACCCTGGACCTCTGCCTTCCACGGCTTTGCTACATACCCCACCATTGCTGCCTAATTAAAACCATTACAACCAACCAACCGATCCATTAACCATTTATTTACCAAGTCCATTAGTAGTGGTATCATCATACCGACTATTCTTGCAAGTTTTGTACATAGCCAACCATAAATAGGTTTAAGGGATTCCATTTACCCTTCATGATTTCAAATTAACCAAAAACATGGTGACCAAGGCCTTTCCAATCCATTTAAACCATTCATATCATTTAGGGTTCCATTACCAAGTTTAAACCATGCATAAGTTCCATTGAAAAACCAATATTATAGTAGGAACATTGTTAAAGACATTTTATCAAACACATTGGGGGCATAGTATTTCCAAAATCAAAGTCCATTACAAAATAACAATTCCCATGAACCAATTATCCAAAACCACCATAAACGCATATAAAAGAATATTTAAAATATCAGAAAACCATAACTAGTTATTTATAACAAAACCCCTAAATTATATTTGAAAACCCAAAATAATACAATATTCAAATAAAAAAACATTGTATTAAAGCATACCTTTAATTGGAACTAAAAATGAGGTAAAAGCATATGCCTTAATTTACAAATTAGATGGAGAGAAATTCCCAAAAAGACCCCCAATTTAATCATCTAGTTAAAACCCAAGCTTTCTTACCCAAAAGCTTTTGATAGAATTATAGAGTGTTTAGGAAGAGTTTATAAGTGTTAATGAATAAAATAATAGGGTAAATAGCCTCCCAAGTATGTTAGAAGTCGTGGGACCTTATTATGATAAGTGGGGAATGTTCAAATTAACCCCACTTAAGTCAAACAAAATCCCATCGCAGGGGTACGATTGACCCTCACGAGTCGTACCCTTGAATATGTGTGGTACCTACCTTTCATATCCTGTTCCTTAACCCTTGGACCCAACATTTTCTAGTGTACAACTCATCCTACCCAAGTCGTATTGATAGCATACGATCTGTACCCTTCACCCGTATCCCTGGCAAGATAGAATCACTAAAGGTTTGAACACTGTCCACCATACGAGTCCTGGGTATAACTCGTACCCTATCTTACGGCTCCTAGTGAGACACTCATACTCAGATCCAACTTAAGTTACCAAGTCTAAGGAACCAAACAATCCATATCTAACTATACAACTCGTACCACCAAGTCGTACCTATTCCAGTGACAAAAATCTATCATACCAACCAACATAGGCCAATATATGACTGGGCCATACCATTCATTCCCCAACATACAAATTGTACCCATGAGTTGTATTGGGTCCAGAGACCAGAATTCTAAGAAATTTTCTAAGGCATAAAAACCAAGGTTTTTTATCTTTATTCAAGAACTAAAGTCAGTTGTTATTCTAGTTTTTTATTTTGAGTTATTTCTATTGATTAGGGATAGCTAAGGTCATGTCTGGACTAGTTGTAGTCAGTACTAATAGAAGCTTTATAGATATTTTGATAGAGTTATTATGTATAGTTTCAGTTTCTTTTCTTTTAGATTTTAGTATATTGATATGGGATTAGTTTGTTGAGGCCTTTTTGGATAGGTTTGTGCCTTACAGTTTGAGGGACTAGATGGAAGATTAGTTTGATCACATAAAGCAGGGCCTATCATTGTTGTGGAGTATGAGGAATATTTTAATGCCTTGCATAGATATTCTTATGCCACTATTTTCACCAAGTCTAAGAAAATTTAGAAGCTTATGAAGGGGTCGGATGTCTTTCTTTGTCTTGCTACTGCTAAAATGGTAATGTCTAGTGCGTCATTTCAGAGTATATTGGACTATGCTAATATGACTGAGTCTATTTTCTAGCGTCTTAGTAAAGTGCAAAGAGGGTGAACTATTAAGGCGAGTTCAGATATCATACTTCTCAAGGTAGAGATTCTAGTGGTTTCCACAAGTATTATAGTAGGCCACTGTAGGTAGCCTTGCATGGTTCATAGTGGATATTTCAGTTCAATAGATTTTAATAGTGCTTCAAGCTTAGTCGTACCTCATTCTATTAAGTCAGGCCACAAAAGTTGGTTTGTGTATGATGAGGTTGGCCATTTGGCCAAGGACTACCCCGCTTTAGCCTACTTTTATATTGATAGGAAGAGGTATAGGTTCAGCTAAAGGTGCGCAAGGTAGAGGTAGTGGTGTCCATGGTGGTAGTTACGGGGTTAATCAGTTAGATGGTGGTTGTGGGTAGTGCTATGCGAACCCACTAAACCAGGGGTAGATGCTTCCGATGCTGTCATCATAGGCACTATCCTTATTTGTTTTTAAGTTGTATCTTTGTTGTTTGATCTAGGGTCTAGATTCTCTTATATATTTGCATATTTTGTATTGGGTTTTAATTTTTCTAATGAGCCTTCTGCCATGCCTATCTGTGTATTAATCCCTATAAGAGGCTCTTTAGTGGTAGATCGGGTACACTAGTCTTATGTTGTGACCATCACTGGGTGTGAGACTTGTATAGATTTTATTTTCCTAGATATGGTAGATTTTGATATCATCTTAGTTTTGGATTTGTTATATCCTTAACATAATGTCCTAGACTGTTATGCTAAGACTGTGACTCTAACTTCATTGGGTGTGCTGAGGATAACTTAGAAGGGTGTGCTTTATTTGGGTCCTAAAAGAGTTATATCTTTCATTTAGGCTTGTACTTGGACTAAGAGGGGATTCTTGTCTTATTTGTCCTATATTCGTGATACTAGTGTTGCTTTGTCGCCTTCATTAGATTTTGTTCGTACATATTGTCTGTGAGTTTATGGATGTTTTTCTTACAAATTTTCCTGGTATTTCTTTGGATTAGTACATTGACTTTACTATTTATATTAGGCCCTAATAGAGTTTAAGGAATTGAAGGGTCAGTTGTAGGAGTTATTGGATAGTGGATTTATCTAACCTAGTTTATCACCTTAGGGTGTTCCTGTCATGTTTGTAAAGAAAAAAGATGGGTCTATGAGTATATGTATTAATTATCGATAGTTGAATAAGGTGACAGTTGAGAATAAGTATACTTTTTCTTGTATCCATGATTTTTTAATCATCTTCAAGGTTTTTTTGGTGTTTTTAAAGATTGATTTAAGGTCCAGGTATCACCAGTTGAGTATTAGAGCTTGGGATATTTTGAAGAAAACTTTTTGGACTAAGTATAGTCATTATGAGTTCTTGGTCATGTCCTTTGGGTTCACCAATGCCCCATATGCATTCATGGAGTTGATAAATTGAGTATTTTGACTGTATCTTAACTCTTTTGTCATTGTATTTATAGTCGATAACTTTGTTTACTCCAATATTGAGGCTGGCCATGAGGTGCATTTATAGATTGTAATCCAGAGAAAAAAGGATAAGAAGTTGTATGCTAAGATCTCCAAGAGTGAGTTTTAGTTGGAGTCTATTTCTTTCTTGGGTCATGCGATGACTAAGGATGGTATTATGGTTGATTCGGTTAATATTACAACAATTTGTGACTGGTATAGGCCAACTTCTCTTATCGAGATTTGGAGTTTTACTGCTCTGGTATGTTACTATCGGTGATTTGTTGAGGGTTTTTCATCTATTGTAGCTTTATTGGCCACGTTAACTTAGAAAAATATTCTCTTTCAATGGTATAATTCTTGTTAGGTGATCTTTCAAATTCTTAACGATTTGTTGACATTAACTCCAATATTGACTTTGCCCAAGAAGGGCGTGGGTTTTACCATCTTCTGTGATACTTCTGGTGTTGGGTTAGGTCTTGTGTTGATGTAGGAGGGTAAGGTGATTGCATATGCTTCTCATCAGTTGAAGCCCTATGAGAAGAATTACCCTATCCATGATTTAGATTTATACGCAGTTGTTTTAGCTTTATAGTAGTGGAGGAACTACTTGTTCTTAGTGTATTGTGAGATTTTCCAGGATCATCATATCCTTCTATATTTCTTTTCCCAATGAGATCCTAATATGAGGCACATCATTATCTTGAGTTGCTTAAGGATTATGACCTTACTATTCTTTATCATCTGGGAAAGGCTAATATAGTTGTGTATGCCTTGAGCCAAAAGTCGACTAGCGTGTGTAGCTTGGCGGATCTTTTAACCCAAGAGAGACCTTTGGTCTCAAAGGTTCTATAGGCTTGATATTTTGACACCTTGATATGTAGTGGCATTCGTGGAGGCTAGATTTCTTTATTGGAGCATATTCGGGCTTATTAATTTAATGATATTAGATTGAGAGTGGTTCGGGATAAGGTGTTGAGTGGCGAGGCTAAGGAAGCCTTACTAGATTTAGATGGTTTCTTTGGGATTGGAGGCCTAGTTTGCGTACCGAGAATGGATAATTTGGTGAGATTAATTTTGTAAAAAGCTTATTTTTCAAGTATTCCCTTCATCTGCGAGTGATTAATAGGTATCATGATTTTAGTCACACTACTAATGAGGTGGTATTAGGAAAGATGTTGCATATCTTATAGCACTTTACCTATGTTGTCAGCAGGTGAAGGTTGAGCATTTGAGGTCGAGTGGTTTGTTTAGAGTTTACCCATTCTCGAGTGAAAATGGATATGGATCACTATGGACTTTATGACTGGGCTACCTCGTACTTCTCATGGTTTTATTATTTGGGTCATCATGGATCAATTGACTAAATCTACTCATTTTATTCCAGTTCAGGTTTCTTTTAGTGCAGAGAGGTTAGCCCGTATGCTATTTGTGAGATAGTTCATCTTCATTGTGTGCCAGTTCTATCATAGCAAATCGAGGTTCAGTGTTCATATCTTACTTTGGGAAGACTTTTCAGGAGGAGTTGGGTACTCGGTTTAATCGTGTTACAACTTTTCACCCCCAAACCGATGGTCAGTCAGATGGCACTATTCAAGTTTTGGAGGATATGCTCCACGCTTTTTTATGGACTTTAGTGGTTAATGGAAGCAATATCTAGCTTTGGTACAGTTTGCGTATAATAATATCTATCATAGCTGTATTTAGATGGTTTATTTTGAGGATTTGTATAGTAGTTGTTGTCACTCTCCAGTTGGTTAGTTTGAGGTTTTTGAGGTTAGACCATAAGGTATGGACTTGCTTCGTGAGTCTTTAAATAGAGTTTGGGTTATTCAAGATAGACTTCGAGCGGCTCATAGTAAGTAGAAGTGCTATGCGGATCATTGACTTCGTACCTTGAGATTTAGTGTTGGTGACCGAGTCTTTCTTTATGTGTCGCCCATGAAGGGTCTGATGAGGTTTGGGAAGAGGGGCATGCTTAGCCCAGGTATATTGTACCTTTTAAGATTCTTCAAACAATTGGGGATCTGGCTTATGACTTAGCATTACCCCTAGATTTATCAATTGTTCATCTAATTTTTCATGTTTCCATGTGTTGGCATTACGTTCTAGATGAGTCCTTATGTCATTCATTTTCGGTCCTGTTTAATGAGAGGTTATCTTTTGTTGAGGAGCCCATATCCATTCTAGCTAGGGATATTAGACAGTGGTGTTATAGAGGTATTCCGATGGTTAAGGTCCAGTGGAGACATCGACCTGTAGATGAGGCTACTTGGGATGTTGATTCTAATATGCGTGGTAGTTATCCCAACTTTTCACTGATTCTAGTATTTCCCTTAGATTTAGTTTAATGATGAACTAGATTTTTTGTGGCGGATGATGTAATTACTTGATTTTTGGTTATTGTTGTGAATTATTCATTTCTGATTTTACCATGTACCACTCACTCTTCATGGTGGATTTTTGGTATTTCTGGGGGGTAGGGATGATTGGCACCGTTCCAAATGCATTTTGGTGTAATTTGTATGAGTTTGTATTTTTTTTGTGGTTAAAAGTCATTATAGTTGACTTTGGTTAACATTTATTGTTCTGTATATCAGATGGCAAAATGAACTATGCTAATAAATCTGAAACGCCGATTTTAGGTTGATAACATGGTTGATATGGTTTTTTGACTTTTATATATCATTTTGACCCTCAGCTCTTAAAGTTGTGAAACTAGGTCTCGAGGGTCAATTTTGGGAAAACTATGTTATTTACAAAAATTATATTTCCATTGAGTTTGGAACATTTAATTTAGTCTAGTGTCAATCTCATTGTATTCTAGGAATTTTGATTGAATCTCGAGGGCTCCATGAAAAACTTGAAAAATTCCAAGTTTGTTGTTGTATCACCAGCTGAGGCAGTCGCTTAAGATACCAAGAGGCCGCTTAAGCGGCTATGTATGAGGTTCCCTATGTCGCTTAAGCGACCAAGGGGTTGCATAAGTGACCATGCTAGCAGTAGCCAATGCTACTTAAGAGACTATCTGGTCGCTTAAGTGATGATTGCTTAAGTGACCATATAGCTGCTTAAGTGATCAAAAATGGTACAACATATAAGAATGCATTTTTCTTGATTTCTTACCATTTTGACACTTGGAGCTTTGAGTTTTAGAGTTTTTGGGTGATTTATTCCATTTTCAAGCTTAGATGAGCTCCAAATCCCTATTTTAGTTTTTTTTTTTTCAAATCATGTCATTTTAAGCTTGTTAAATCTTTATTTCAAAAGTGAAATATAGGGATTTTGGCCTAGAAGGCCTTAATTAGAAATTATTCGATTGAAATCCCAATTTCAACTCGTTTACTCTTGGATTTTATTTTGTGGGTTCTTTAATCGTCGGTAATACATTTATGAACAAAAATTCTGGTTTTACCCTTCTTTTTTGAAAACCCATTTTGGGCTCTGTTTTGACCTCGTTTTGAAAATGGGAAATATGGAGAAGGGAACATACTGGACAAGGACTGACTTTAGGATAAGTCTATTCCTAGACCAACCCTACCAAGTCATCCCATCCACCAAACCGTACCTACCAAACCAATATCGAACCAAGCACCATAAATCGGGCTATAACCTAATGAGATCCAAAACATAATATGATTAATCCCTAAATGAAACATGATGGAACAACCAACAATGTCGTCAACCGGCATCAGTCCCAATACCAATACCAATGCTAATAATAACGATCCCGCCCATGCCAACCCACAGGAGTATCACAAAGCCTCTAACCAAAACAATAAGAATATCTGGTTGGGACATGCCCCCATCCATAGCCAAAACCATTATCTAGAATTAAATCAAAATGTCTAAGAATATCCATAACATAAAATGGAGCCTTCCAAAAAGATGAAAACTCACCACTTTAGTCCAATAGTTGTCCTTGAGTCAATCACTATGTAGAAGGAGTAGAATGACCGGTTCCTGCATAGCATGGGTATACAACCGCCCGAAGATGGGTTAGCGGGTAAACTCTAATATGAACTCATTATAAGGATAAAATAATGCCAATTATCAAACCAAGTAAAAACCATCCATATGCACACAACCATATATATATATATAACCATGACGGGAAAGGGAACTGGGTTTAGTATCTCAATAAAACCTTTACCTGGGTTATGTACCTTTGCCATCCTAAACCATCCACGGGCTAATGGGTTCTGTTCTCACTACTGAAAGGGACCCAGTGCATGAAACCGCACGACCAAGGAATAAAACCTTGGATGACTAGAACATCCCCTAAATATAAAGTGTGATATGATGCACACGGTCACCAAGACAAAACCTCATAGCGGAAAATATGAGTTTCTAGTTTTAGTCTCCCCGAGGCCCCCACCTTCCACAGCTTTGCTATACACCCCACCATTACTGCCTAATTAAAACCATTAAAAGCAACAAACAAATCCACTAACCATTTAATAACCAAAGCCATTAGTAATGGTATCGTCATACCAATTATACTTGCAAGTTTTGTCCATAGCCATCCATGTATAGGTTTAAGGGTTTCCATGTACCCTTTATGATTTCCAATTAATCAAAACCGTGGCTACCAAGGCCTTTCCAATCTATTTAAAACTATTTAAACCATTCATATCATTTAGGGTTCCATTACAAGGTTTAAACCATACATAAGTTCCATTGAAAAACAAATATTATAGTGGAAACATTGTTAAAGGCAGTTTATCAAACACATGGGGGGCATAGTACTTCCAAAACCAAAGTCCATTACCAATAACCATTCCTATGCAACCAATTATCCAAAACCACTATAAATGCATGTAAAAACATAATTAAAACATGGAAAACCATAACAAATCATTTATAACCCAAACCCCCAAATTATATTTGAAAACCCAAAATCATACAACATTCAAATCATAAAAACACTGTATAAAACCATGCCTTTATTTGGAACTAACAATGAGGTAAGAGAACACTCCTTAATTGACAAAGTAGACAGATAGAAACCACCAACAAAATCCCTAATTTGGTCCTCTAGTTTAAACCCTAGCTTTCTTGCCTAAAAGTTTTTGAGAGAATTATAGAGCATTTAGGAAAAGTTTTAAAGTGTTAATGAATAGAATAATAGGGTAAATATCTTCCCAAGTGTGTTATAAGTGGTGGAACCTTAACGAGGTAAGTGGGGAAATTTCCATAATACCCCTATGTAAGTTGTATAAAATCATGTCATAGGGGTACGACTGACCATTACGAGTCGTACCGTTCGATAAGAGTCTTATCCCATGGATCCAACACTGTCCAGTGTACGACTCATCCTACCTAAGTCGTATTGACAACAATTGATCCGTACCCTTCACCCGTATCCCTAGCAAGATAGAATTAAAGAAGGTTTGAACACTGTCAACCATAGGAGTCCTGGGTACGACTCGTACCCTGGCTTACTGCTCCTGGTGAGCCACTCGTACTCAGATCCAACTTAAGTTACCAGAGCTAAGGTCAATCTAAGGAACCAAATGATACCTATAACCCAATATGACTCGTACCACTAAGTCTACCCATTACATTGACTAAAATTCATCCCACCAACCAACACTAGCCAACATACGACTGGACCTACTATTCGTACACCAATATACGATTCATACCTATGAGTCATATTGGGTCCATAGACCAAAATTCAAGGAAATTTTCTAATGCATAGAAACTAGGGTGTTCCAGTCTCCCCCACTAGAAACATTCATACCCAGATGACATATAAGGTAGGGGTACCAAACGCACGAGTCATTTGCATGATCAAATATATTCCTAATATTTAAAAAAATTTGAAAACAAAGAGGTAAAGATATATTTCCTTTAACAATCTAAGAAAAAAAGATGTGTTGAAGACAAATACCTTTCACACAGATGCAGATACTTGGACTTCATATACTTCTCCGCTTTTGGCGTAGCTTTTTCCACCTTATAGTTCCACCATAGAACCTTAACCGATGCTATATCCTTGGTTCCCAACCAACGAACTTGCCTATCAAAGGTCTCAACTGGACCTCTTCATAAGATAGAGAGTCTGAGATACCCAACACCTCTACAGGAACAATCAAAGAAGGATCACCAAGACACTTCCTTAACATGAAGACATGAAATACCGGATGAATCAAGCTCAAGATAGAAGGTAACTCCAACTTGTAAGAAATATTACTAACCCTCCAAAAAATCTCATAAGGACCAACATACCGGGGATTGATCTTTCTTTTCTTACAAAATTGCACTACTCCTTTCATGGGAGATACCATGAGGAAAACTTTATCCCTAACCTCAAACTCCAAGTCACTGCACCTAACATCTGTATATGACCTTTGGTGACTTTGGGCATTCTTAAGCCTATCCCAAATCATTTTCACCTTTTCCATAGCATGGTAAACAAAGTTTGGACCAAACATATTTGCCTCCCAAAGCTCCAACCAACCAATAAGAGATCTATACCTCCTACCATACAATGCCTGAAAAGAAGCCATTCTAATATTAGAATGATTACTATTGTTAGAAGCAAACTCTACCAAAGGTAAATACTTAACCCAATTGCCACCATAATCAATCACACAAGCCCGAAGCATATCCTCCAACATTTGAATAGTTCTCTCTACTTGCCTATCCATCTGTGGATGAAAAGCAGTACTCAGACTCACCTTAGTCCCCAACCCTTTTTGGAAAGACCACCAAAAGTAAGACATAAACTGGATACGATGATCAGAAGTAATTAAAATAGGTACCCCATGATGCTTCACAATCTCTTAAAGATAAAACTTTGTATAATCCTCCACCAAAAAGGTAGACCTTACTAGCAAGAAGTGACCAGACTTTGTTATCCTATCCACGATGACCCATTTTGAATCATATTGATTCTGAGATCAAGGAAGACCAGTAACGAAATCCATATTGATTACCTCTTATTTCTAAAAGGTAAATCAATCTCTTGATTAAACCCACCAGGCCTTATGTGCTCAACTTTAACCTGTTGACAAACCAAGAACTTTGCCACAAAATCAGCCACATCCCTCTTCATACTACTCCACTAATACTTCTCCTTGAGATCATGATACATCTTTGTGGGACCAGGATAAACAATATAACACGGCTCATATGCCTCAGCCAAAAATCCTTTATCGTAAACCATCAATATCTGGAACTCCATCACCCTTTGCCAACCAACATCACCCTTGATTTTCATCAAGGCAGGATCTAACACTTGTTTTTCCTTGATCTCTGCACAAAGAGATGATCAAACTACTTCTTGTACCATTACACCTCCATTCTTTGTGTGCACGAGGCGAACTCCAAGATTATCCAAACGGTGAATATCCTTCTCCAACTCCCACTTTCTTTTCTCCACAGGAGCCAAACTTTCTATGGACAACCTGCTAAGAGTATCAATAACCATGTTGGCTTTACCTGGGTGATAGTGACGACTCATATTATAGTCCTTGAGAAGATCAAGCCATCTCCTCTGCCTTAGATTGAGCTCTTTCTGAGTGAACACATGCTATAGACTCTTATGATCAAAAAAGATGTCCACGTGTATACCATACAAATAATGCTGCCATACTTTCATGGCAAACACAACCACAAACAGCTCTAAATCATGAGTAGGATAGTTTCTCTCATGAGCCTTCAACTGCCTGGAAGCATAGGCAATCACCTTCCCCTTCTGCATCAAAAAACAACTAAGACCTACCTAAGATGCATCATAATAGATCACGAACCCTTCATTACCTTCTAGAAAAGTCAGAATTAGAGCCAAAGTCAGCTTATCTTTCAACTTCTCAAAAATCCCCTCATAAGCATCCGACCAAGAAAACTTAATCTTCTTCTGAGTCAACTTAGTCAAAGGAGCATCTATCGATGAAAAGCCTTCCACAAACCACCTATAAAACCCAGCCAAGCCTAAGAAGCTCCGAATGTCGGCTGTAGTCGTGGGTCTAGACTACCTTTTAACCATAACAACCTTTGGCGAATCCACTATGATCCCCTCACAAGAAATACTATGACTAAGAAAAGTCACAACATTCAACCAAAAATCACACTTGGAGAACTTGCCATACAACTGATGTTCCTTCAAGGTCTGCAATAAAACACAAAGGTAATTAGCATGATCCACCTCACTTTTAGAATAAACCAAATTTCATCAATAAACACAATGATGAAGAGATCCAAGAACTACTTGAAAACCATGTTCATCAGATCCATAAATGTTGCTGGGGCATTAGTCAATCCAAATAACATTACCAAAAACTCAAAGTTCCCATACCGAGTATGAAAAGCCGTCTTAGAGATATCCACCTACTTAATATTTAGCTGATGCTACCCAAACCAAAGATCTATCTTAGAAAAGAACTTGGCACCTTGCAACAGATCATCTATCCTTGGGAGAGGATACTTATTCTACCCCGTCACCTTATTCAACTGCATGTTGTTAATGCACATCCAAAGGGAACAATCCTTCTTATGCATGAACAACAACGGTGCACCCCACGGGGATACACTAGGATGGATAAACTCCTTATCTAGAAGATCTTCAAGTTGCTCTATGAGTTCTTTTAACTCAGCCAAAGCCATTCTATAAGGAGAAATAAATATTGGATAAGTGTATGGAACCAAATCAATACCAAACTCTATATCCTTATCCGGAGAAACACTAGGAAGATCATCTGGAAAGACCTCAGAAAACTTATTTATCATTGGGACTGCCTGCAAAGAAGGACCTACTAAGTTAGAATCTTTAATCCAGACCAAGTGATAAAGACAACCTTTAGAGATTAACCTCCTAGCTCTAATATAATAAATAAACCTCCCCCTAGGAGCTAGGAAACTACCTTCCCACTCTATAATTGGTTCACCAGGGAACCTAAAGCCAACCTTACAGGTCTGAAAATCTAAGGACATGTAACAAAAGTGTAACCAATCCATCCCTAAAATAATATCAAAATCCACCATATCAAGTTTAAAAAAATCCACTGAAGCCTGCCTACCACCAAAAGATACCACATACCCCCTATAGACTCACTTAGCAATAACCGAGTCACCTGCTGGGGTAGAAATAAAAAGAGGATTTGAAACAACCTCAACATAAAAACCAATACATATAGCCACAAAAGGAGACATATAAAAAAGAGTGGACCACATATCAAGCAGACAATAACATCATGATAAAAGAGTTGTAACGTACCAGTATTAACATCTGGCAATGGCTTAAATTATTTTTAGGATGCCAAAGAATACAACTTGTTCCAGCCAATACTAGAACTAGGAGCAGTAACAGAAGTAGACGCAACACCACCTGGTGTAGGATCCGAAGATGAAGCCACCAGTACCTTATTTGATCCCATAGCATCCTTAGTAATTAGACAATCCATGAGCCAATAGCCTTCCAGGATATACTTAAAGCATTTATCCCTCTCTTTATTGCAATAACCACGATGAGGAGGACCATAAAACAGACAAGAAGGGCATTAAGAAACTGATTGACCCCCTTCCCCCTCCCCCCCAGCCTGAGATTAGGAACTTGATGCCAAAAAATTATCACCACCCTAATGATGCCTTTCACCTAACTGCTTCAGCTAAAGAGCGCTAGCAGTAGAGAAGGATCTATAACCCCCCTACTTCTTTCTCGGCTATTTACTGTCATCCTTGTTACCCTAGGACTAAGTACCTTTCTGATTAGAAAACCTATTTCTCTAACCCTGGCGATCTAGGAAATCTGCTTGTTTTCTTTTCTCATCCTCTGCCTACTGTATATGAATAGTAAACCTCAAAATATCCATACCCTTGATCAGTAAGGTAGTCTTTCTTTCTAAGATCAAATCCTAATTTAACCCAGAAGCAAACTTTCTCATTCTCGCTCTCATGTTAGATACCAAATCAGGAGCATGCCTTGATAGCTAATAAAACTTCTAGGCATATTCCTTGACATATATTCTCCCTTGTGTAAGATTCATAAACTTCTCTATTTTTTCTTTCCTCAGCTCTTGAAGAAAAAAATAATCCAAAAAAGCACCAGAGAAAGCATCCAGTAAGGATACCTCATCCACATCACCTCTATCCCTATCCCACTCTTTGTACTATTGGTATGCAATATCCTTGAGCAGATATGCTACAAAGTTTACACCTTCCATATTTGTAGCCAGCATGACATGCCTTAAAAGCAGACTCTGTCGTTAGGGCACCTAAAGCCCACATGAACTGGAGGTCACTTCAATAACCTAATCTAATCATCATCACATCCATCACAAGGGTCGAGTAAATCCCAACAATATATTTAGATAGCGGAAACAATGCTAGAAGTCATAACTAAAACATGTCCAAACACTTTATTGGATTTATCAAACTAACCAATATACCCAAGTCCATAGTCATCCATAATACCTATACAAATCGATGTTTAGAAATGTATATATCAGGATAAGCCCCCGACAATAGCCAAAACAAGTTAAAATGAGACTAAGTCTAAAAATAAGAGACCAAGAAGGAATGTCTGTTGAAGTAAGGAAGCTTACCACTCCCAAGTCAATGCACGAATTCCTTCGATCACCTAATCAGTGCACAGAAAGAGAAAATTATGCTCTGGACCCTATGCCACTTAGGGATATAGCGTTCAAAGATAGTTAATGGTTGGAGCGCTAGAATATAACTCAAGGATAAGGATAAAATAACATAAAAATTCAACAACAAGCCAATGTATCATATTCAACTATATTCATGACCTTATCCATACATATAGGTATTTCACATGCTAAAAAGTAAACAATTCATAACTACATTCGCAAAGCATTCAATCATAAGACATGAAGTATAGGACTTCGACCTTCCACACTCATATTCAACAATTATTATTAGGTATACAAATTCAACCAAATTCATATATCACTTAGACATAGGACTTTAACCATGTATACACTAATTAAGAAAGGGACTCTAACCACGTACACCTCCATTCAAGCAAGGGACTATAACCACACACACATATTCATTTAGGAAAGGGACTCTAACCACATGCCCACACTTTAGGCAAATGGTCTAACTTCACGCCATAGTAGGTAGGGGACTCTAACCCAAGCCATTTAATTTGTTGAGGCACTTCAACCTCAAGAGATCTTGTTGGGCAAGGGACTTTAACAATAAGCAATTTTATTAGGCTAAGGACGTTAACCTCAAGACCTTTTTATTGGGCAAGGGACTTTAACCTCAAGCCATTACGATTTTCACTAGTCGACATTGGGACTCCAACCCTTTATCCATACATCATCTTCTATTCAATTCCTACCCAAGGACTTTAACCCATTTAGATAACTCAACACTATACGTGACCACATGGTCCTCATGGGAGCCTTTGTTGCTCAACCATTTCAGTAGGCCAATTCCATAATTCAATTCATCATACAATTCAATTTATGTTCATCAAAACCCTCACAAACTATTCGTATTTATTAGAAATATTATGCCATATTTATAACATACTTTAGTTCAATACATAATTCAAGTTCATTTTCATGTTTAGGAACTTTAATCGCTCTTTTGTCATCACCCAACAAGGTTATCAATTTCACCATACATGGCTCATAATATATTTATGATATCCTTTAACAACTATTTGTACCTATTGGGCCATTGCCCTAGTTCAAAACATCATCAACATAAGACTAGACAATTCACTTATACATTTCCACAAACACCTTGTGTGCATACCTTTACCAAGGTTATTTTCATGGTAGAAATCATCAAGATTAGAGCTACTCAAGACTCACATGTTATACCACATACAAAAATTATCCACATGTTCAAATCATCATCAATAACATGTATAAACAAAGTGTAAGCAAAAGTCATCATTATTCATCATTAGTCAACAAAACCCTTTCATTTGATTTCAAAATCACCATGTACACTTACTAATATATGTGCAAATACATGGTTTAGTGTTATTTATCAAGGTAAAGAGTTACATTCCTTAGAAAACTTGATTCACCAAGATTATTGACATCACTTTGCCTCTTAAAGATCACCTTTGAAACCCTAGCCTCCAATTTTTCAAAGATGAGTTTGAGATAACGTTTAGGATGTTTGATCCATCAAAATTGATGTTTAGAAGGATACAAAGACTAATATAGTGAGGGGACTTAGGATTTTAGGCATAGTAAATGACCACCAGTCCCTTAGTTAAAAGCTTGAAAATGGACCCGTCCAAGGGTATGACTCACTAAAGGAATCGTACCCTAGGGTACGAGGGTACCCTAACTTGTACCCTAGGCTTCTTCTAGGTCATCTACACTTTTAAGGGTATGGCCACACACTCTTGAATCATATCCAAAGGGTAAGAATCAACCCCTATCTCATATGGTTCAACTGGATAAAAAATATTCCACTTAAAGTTAAAGTTCAAACTCTATACGACTCACTAGGTATGGCTCATACCCCTTGGTAGGATTAAGGAGGGGGTCACTCGTAACTATGACAGTGAGCAACCCTCACCAAACTACCTGGGATATGAAAGGGGAGGAGAAGGAGGATACGAATCGTATCCAAGGGGTAAAACTCGTGACCCTAGTTGTACCCAACTCAGAGACACCCAATGAAGAAATTTTTCTCATAGTTCAAAACCTAGGTATTTCAATTCTCCCCTACTTGGATCATTTATTCACGAATGATAGGTAAGGCAAGTATAACGTAAGTTAACATATTATAACAAATCAAAATAACCCTCAAAGAAATTTGGACAAAGAACATAACAAGGATACAACACAACACATATCATGATCATCATCGAACAACTATTTCATTTTTGATCTTGGGACTAAAACCCATTATTTATCAAAGATACTTTTTTTTCAAAGCTTGGGGACTTAAACACCTTAATTATCAACACTTACTCATTTCACAACTTAGGGACTTCAACCCATCAACTTATCAAGGATACTTTCTCAACTCAAAGACTAAGGACTTGAACCTATCATCTACCAAACACATGAATTAACTCAAGGTATTAGGGACTGAAGCCCATCACAACCAAGACACACATGACTTCAAAGTATTAGGGACTTGAACCCATGGTCTAACAAGACACAAATCAATTTAAAGATTGTGGACTTCAACACATTATTTAAACAAGGCATAACTAAATTAAACAAATTGGGGACTTTAACCCATTGTCTATCAAGATATTAATCTAGGTAAGAAGATTAACACATACCTTCATCACAAGTTCTTGGGATGGGAAAAAATGTGGATACATGGACTTCATGTCCTCTTTCACCTCCCAAGTAGCTTCCTCAGACTTTTGGTTCCTCCATAAAACCTTTACCGAAGCCACTTCTTTCCGAAATATAGAGACATAGAAAATTAGGTGAATGGAGTTCATACTAGAAGGAAACTCCAAATCATAGGCAACATTGCCAACCCTCTTCACAATCAAGTAGGGACCAACATACCGGGGACTAAACTCTAAATCTGTACACCTCAAATCTGCATAGGACTTTTGCCAAATTTGAGCGGTTTTAAATTTATCATGAATCACCTTCACCTTTTCTATGGCTTATGAACTAAATCGGGGCCAAGCAACTTACCCTTGATAACCTTTTACCACCCAATAGGAGATTGACATCTCCTATCATACAATGCCTCAAAAGGGGCCATACTAATACTATAGTGGTAACTGTTATTATAGGCAAACTCAATCAAAGGAAAGTGGTCATACCAACTACCACCATAATAAATCACACTAGCCCATAACATATCCTCCAATGATTGGATGGTCCTCTTTGTTTGCCCATCTATTTGTGGGTGGAAGGTGATACTAAGGCATATTTTAGTACCCAAACCTTTTCTAAAAGACTTATAAAAATGGGATGAAAATGGAGGACCACGATTCAAAATGATCAAAAAGAGAGCACCGTGCAATTTCACGATCTCTGTAAGATACAATTAGCATAATCATCTACTGAGTGATTAGTCCTCATGGGCAAGAAGTGACCAGACTTGGCCATTCTATCAACAATGACCCAAATAGAATCACATTAATTTTAAGATTGAGGAAGACCGGTAACTAAATCCATATTAATTATCTCCTACTTCCATTTGGGCAATGGAATCTCTTGACATAATCCCCCAAGACTCATGTGCTCAACTTTTACTTATTGGCACACCATACACTTGGCCATATAATTACCCACATCTCACTTCATATTACCCCACGAATAGAACTCTCTTAGATCATGATACATCTTGGTGGAACCAGGGTGAATAACATAATAGGATTCATGAGCCTCGGTCATGATCCTTTCCCTCAATCCATTAATGTCAGGAACACATAGTCTACCTTGGTATCTTAAGATACCATAACCAATAATCACAAAGTTTGCAACTTTGTGTTGACCGACATTACTCTTGATCTTTATCAAGTCAGGGTCCAATGCTTGTTTTTGTTTTATCCAATAGCAAGAGATGTTTAAGGTACTAGAAGCACAAATACACCATCATTCTCGGAGTCCTCAAGTTGAACTCCAAGATTAGACAAACGGTGAACGTCCCTCACCAATTACCGCTTGTCCTCATCCATATATGCCAAACTTCCCATGGATAAAGAATCAATGACTACATTAGCTTTAGTGGGGTGGTAATGAAGACTTATATCATAGTCTTTCAACAACTCAAGCTGCCTTCTTTGCATGAGGTTCAACTCTTTTTGAGTAATCACATATTGAAGACTCTTATGGTCGGAAAAAATATCAACATGAACCTTAAAAAGATATTGTCTCCAAATCTTTTACACAAAAACCATAGCTAACAACTCTAAGTCATGAGTAGGGTAGTTCTTTTCATGAACTTTTAATTGCCTAGAAGCATAGCCCACTACCCTACTATGTTGAATCAAAACACAATCAAGATCAATATAAGAAGCACCACAATACACTATAAAATCATCATTACCTTTGAGCAAGGTCACAACAGAGCTGAAGTCAACTTGTCTTTCAACTTCTCAAAACTACCCTCACACGCATCTGACTATGAGAACTTGACCTTTTTTGGGGTCAACTTTTTCAAGGGGTATCTATAATTGAGAAAATCTCTACAAATCTTCTATAGTAACCGGCTATACCCAAGAAGCTTCAAATATCGATTGGAGTCATAGGTTTAAGCCACTTTGTAACTGCCGCCACCTTTTAAGGATCTACCATAATTCCTTCACTAGAGATAACATGACCAAGAAAAGCTATGACTTTTATCCAAAACTCACACTTGGAGAACTTGGCATACAAATAATGATCCTTAAGGATTTGCAACACGACACTGAGGTGATTGATATGATATACCTCACTCTTACAATAGAATAAGATATCATCAATGAAGACAATGACAAACATATCTAAGAACGGATAGAAGACCCTATTTATCAAGTCCATGAATGCCGCTGGGGCATTTGTCAACCCAAAAAACATGACAAGAAACTCATAGTGACCATATCGGGTTCTAAAGACAGTCTTAGGGATATTCACATCCCTAGTTTTAAGTTGATGATAACTTGATCTAAGATCAATCTTAGAGAAGCACTCGCACCCTGATGTTGATCAAACAAATTACAGATACCAAAGGGAACCAACCTTTTTGCACACAAAAAAAACAAGAGAACCCTAAGTAGACATACTTAGACGAATGAAGCCTTTATATAAAAGGTCCTTCAATTGCTCCTTAAGCTCCTTTATCTCTGCCAGAGCCAGTCTATAAGGAGGGATAGAAATCATATAAGTGTTCCAAATAAGATCAATCCTAAAATCAATTTCCCTATCGGGAGGAACATTAGGAAGATCATTGGGAAATACCTTTGGAAACTTGTTAATCACGGGAACATACTCTAGAGAAGGCTCTTTTGAGTGAGAATTTTTAACTCAAACCAAATAATACAAATAACCATTTGAAATTAACTTTTTGGATTTAAGATAAAAATTAATCTTAACCTAGGTACAAAGTAACCACATTTCAATATAATAACTAGCTCATTAGGGAATTTGGACATGACCCTACGGGTTTGACAATCTAAGGAAGCATAACACGAATGCAACCAATCCATCCACAGAATGACATCAAAATCGACCATGTCTAACTCTATCAAGTCTATAAGAGTATATTTACCACCAAAAAATACCATATCCCTCTATAGACCCTTATAGGAATCGTAGAGTCTCCTGCTGGGGTAAAAATAAAAAAGAAATTGGTAGACTCTCGGGACCACACTCAAGATGCACAACCACATATGGGGTTACATAAGAAAATGTAAACCCTAGATCAAGAAAACAATATACATCATGGGAGAAAAGACTCAACATATCTTTGATAACATCGGGAGACGCTTCAGAATCCTAGCGAGTAGTAAGTGCATACAAGGAGTTCTAGCTAGTGCCCTTGCCAGAAATAGAGGCAGAAGAAGACATAACACCCTTCGATGAAAGAGTATATAAAGTATCAATAGGAACTCTATTAGCCCAAAAAACTTCTAGAGAGAGGCACTTACGCAACTGTAATACCCCAAAAAATCCAAACCAATATTAGAGCCATGTACCAAGCTCATGTATATTACATCATGGTTATTTTATAGTTTTATGAGTAGGTTAGATGTATATTAAGGCTTCAAATAACTCCCAACTATCAAATGAATCAAAATATTCCTCACCGATCGAATTTCTAAGAAAGATATTGCCATAGTCAGATTCAAACGAACATATCTCTCATTATACTTGGAATTTTTGAGCTCATGACCTATAAAAATATAGATAGTTGAATTATATTTCCAAAGATACTAATTTCTCCTAAATCTGATATCGGAGCAAAGAGTTATTCCTATTTTACTCTAACATGTCAGGCTGGAAATAGTATGACGACATTCGTGGTAGCTTACCACATTTGTGATGCCTTATCACAAAGGTTGCCAGCCTTAGGTAGAAACCAGATCCTAAGTGATGACATTCATGGTATCTTACCATATTTGTGATTCCCTATCACGAAAGTCGTCAGCCTCAGGCAGAAACTAGCTCCTAAGTGATGACATTCGTGGTAGCTTACCACATTTGTGATGCCTTGTCACAAATGTTGTTAGCCTTAGGAAGAAACCAGCTCCTAAGTGACGACATTCGTGGTAGCTTACCATATTTGTGATGCCTTGTCACAAATATCGTCAGACTTAGGCAGAAACCATCAACTCCAGCTCCTGTGTGACGATATTTTTTGATGGCTTACCACATTTTTGATGCCTTGTCACAAATGTCGTCATTTATGATTTGAAGCAACTGGGAATTTATTTTATAAGGGTATTTTGGTCTTTTCCTTCACCTTTCACGACTTATAACCCTAAAGAGGCATAATTTTTCTTTAGTTAAGCATCTTAAAAACCCTCTCTTACATTCTCAACCACAAGATTAAGGCTTTCTCTCAAGATCATCTCCTTAAGAGAAAGCCTAAGGAATTCTTCAGGAACCTTTAGAAACATTAGATCTCTTTCAAGATTCAATTACTAATGTATGCGTAGTGTTCATCTATGGATTCAATTCGTTCATAGAGTTCAAGAATCATGCTTTTAAAGGTTATTTTGTAAGCTTTTTGTGGTAATATGAGTATGTACATGTTGACGATTATTGTTTAAGTGTCAATGTGATGTGTAAAGGTGTTCTCATGGAATATATATGTTTGTTAATTGAAAACCATGAACTTTATGTGGTTTAATATGGTGCAAGTATGAAACCCACCTATGCCTTAAAGAATGCATACAAGGTATTTGATAAAATGCTTAGGATGCTAGAAATTCATGTTTGTATGGTTTTGTGATGTCTAAATGATAATTTCATGTTAGCTATATACTTTAATATAAATTCCATGCTTTTTATGTGTTGCTATTGCGGTGGTATGAAGCATGCAAGATAATGGAGATATACAATATGTGCATGAAATATATCCATGCATTCCCTACAATGTTTAAGATGCTAAATAACTATATGAAATATGATATCCCCAACTTATGATATTATGAATTGTGGACTCAAATCTTGTGATCAAGTCATGTCATATGTATTAGTTTCCTTCTATCGAGTCCTGGGGGTAATCGTACCCTAAAAATATAGCTGTGTGCCTAGAGCCATGTCATGTTATCAGGACAGTCTCAGTCAAGCTATAATCTATAGAACTCAGCCAGTCATGTGACTCAGGAAAACCTCAGAAATCTTATGACTTTAGTTAACTCTCAGATAATAGTACTACTCTGTCAGTCAATGGAAGTCAGTTAATCTGTCTATGTACAGTTAGTTGAATAATGTTTAGTCTCTTCAGATGAGAGTAGAAGTTAGCTCCGAGTGAACCCAAGGATGGGGACTTACCTACTAGTTTTAGGGTGTGATTCTTAGCAGTCATCTTTGTGTTCTAGAACTACGTAGCCAGCGTAGGTTGAGGCATCTTATCCTGTCAGAGTAGGGTTAATGAGTTGGCTTAACCTATTAATTCAGGGTCCCACCGTTCTCCCTTTGAGTACTTTCCAGATAAGGGTCACTCACAACTGTCCTTACTAGTGGTGTGATATTAACACCCCTCCAGTTGAGTTAGAGATTGGTCCCCAACTTATCCATAATGGTATACATGGGGCATGTTAGTTAAAAAACTATCTCCTACAGTTTTAGTATCAGTCTCAGTAAAAGAACTCAGATAGTTCTTCAGATATCAATATACTAGGACAGTTAGATACAGTCAAATTCAGTTATAGCACGGGACTCAGGGAGTTCTACCAGATTCAGGACTGTCAAACACAATCGCTCATGTTATCAGAACTACATTTCCAGTCATGTATTAGCATGCAGATTTAGCTACCACGTACTCTCGATCTCAGTTACTATATATGTATGTTTGTACTCTTACGTTCATATCAGTCAGTCAATTAGCATTATTCCTGCATGTAAACACTTTGCATTAGCCTACCTCACTCGTATACTTAGTACTCTAGTTGTACTGACGGATTTACGCTATGGTGTTTTTTTTTATGTTACACCATAGGTTCAAAGACACGAGCTCCAGACCAGCAGTAGTAGTAGCATTTCTAATCACAGAGATTCAGTGAGTCCTCTTCATTCGAGGACAATATGATTTGATTTATTCATTTTGATTTTAGCTAGTTATTAATAAACAGAGTTAGTTGGAGACATGTTCCTTCAACTCCTTATTCAGATAGTACTTAGAGGCTTTCAGATTCAGTATTCTAACTATGTTTAGATTTGATTCAGTTTTTAGCTATTTTGGGTATCTTTCACCCATATGGATTTTATATTTTGATAGATTCTTTATTTATTTGAATCTTATGGCCTACATGTTCATATTTTCTGCATTATTACATTATATATGCAGTGTACAAGTAAAGATATCAGTCAGGGGTTAGCTTGTGGTCCCTCAGGGTTATGAGCACCGTGTAGCTTTCCAATTTAAAAAATTGGGGTGTTACAAACTTGGTATCAGAGCCTAAGGTTCAATAGAGTTCTAGTAGAGTCATGTACATGGGTGTGTTGCATGCCACATTTATGTAGAGAAGGCTATGAGATATTTTAGGAACAGTTCCCTTTCTTCAGTATTCATCTTGTGCTAGTCAGCATAATTAAAATTCAGTCTCTCAATCTAATCTGATCTTCTCTTATTTCAGAAACATGCCCCCAAAGAGAAGAAATCAGCCAGCTTCTCAGCCCGAAGATCCTTTGGGCGAACATGTTTATCATACGGATTTTAGGACCGCATTTACCACTCTTGATCAATCTATAGCTACCCAAAATGAATGACCAGCAGTTGTTCCGACTAACCTAGTGGCCAATTCAGCAGCAGCTAGGATTCGGGACTTCACCCAAACGAACCCTCCGTCCTTCTTTGGGTTTAAGCTAGACGAGGATCCTCAGGAATTCATTGACTAAGTCCAGATGGTCATTGATATCATGGGAGTCACTTTTTCTTATAGTGCCGAGTTAGCCACATATCAATTGTAGGATGTCGCTCACACTTGGTACAAGCAGTGGTTAGCAAAAAGGTTAAAGGATGCAGGTCCTGTTGAGTAGGAAGAATTTGTCATAGCTTTCTTAGATAGATTCTTTCCCGAAGAGATGAGAGAGGCCAAAGTTATTGAGTTCATCAATATCAGACAGGGAAATATGAAAGTTAGAGAGTATTCTCTTAGATTTACTCAGCTAGCCAGATATGCTCCTCATGTGGTTGTAGGCAATAGGGCTAAGATGAGTAAGTTCGAGTCAGGGGTGAATAATAGTGTGGTAAATGAGTGTAGGTCTGTGATGCTAAACAGTGATATAACATTAGCCAGGCTCATGACCCGCGCTCAATAGATAGAGGAGCAAAAGGTTAAGACTAGGGAGAGGGAGAATAAAAGAGCAAGAACAGGCAATTTTAGTTTTGCTCAGCCCAAATCAGAGGGAGGTAATCATTCCCAGTTTTGTCCTAAGTTCAAAATTCCATCCCCTTCCTCCTCTAGTGCCCCAGTGTCAAAGTTGACGGACGACAACAGAGATAGAGCACCAGGCTCTAAATCTCAGGTCAGTGTTAGCAGTGCCCGAACAAACCCCCTTTGTCAGACTTATGGTAAGAACCACAGGGGTATTTGCAGAGCTGGTAGTGATGTCTGTTTTGGTTGTGGTAAGCAAGGCCATAGGATTAGGAGTGTCCTCATACAGGTTCTCACGGTCAATAAAATCATTCCACAGCTCAGTCCGATCTCCCGAACCAGCAGGGTGCCACTTCCAATGCTACTAGTGGGCAATGCCAAAATAGACTCTATGCTCTTCAGACCCAACAGGATTAAGAAAATTCTCTTGATGTCATTACTGGTACGTTACAGATTTTCCATGTCTATGTTTATGCTTTTCTAGACCCAGGTGGATCCTTATCTTTTGTCACTCTTTACATAGCAGGTGATTTCAGAATTAGTCCTGAAATTTTAGCAGACCCCTTTTCAGTCTCTACCCCAGTGGGTAAAACCATCATAGCTCGGTGGGTATATAAGAACTGCCCGATTATGATACTTTAGAAATCCACGTTAGTAGATTTAGTCGAGTTAGAGATGACTGATTTTGATATCATTCTCGGCATGGATTGGCTTTATTCCTGCTATGCCATAGTCGACTACAGAATTAGGATAGTTTAGTTTCAGTTCCCAAATGAGACCGTCCTAGAGTGGAAGGGTAGCACTTCTTCTTTCGGGTAAGGAAAATGATTTCTAAGGGGTGTGTGTATCATCTCGAGCATGTTAAACATTCCAATTTCGAATCTCCCAGTCTCGAATTAGTCCAAGTGGTTAATGAATATTCATATGTCTTTCCCAAAGATCTTCCAGGCATTCCTCCCAAAAGGGAAATAGACTTCGGCATAGACCTTCTCCCAGATACTCAGCCTATTTCTATTCCTCCATACAGAATGGCACCAACAAAACTCAAGGAACTGAAAGATAAGTTCAAGGATCTCTTAGATAAGGGATTCATTAGGCCTAGTATATCCCCATAGGGTGCGCCAGTTTTATTCGTACGCAAGAAAGACGATTCTCTCAGAATGTGTATTAATTATCGTTAGCTCAACAAAGTCACAGTCAAGAACAGGTATCCGCTGCCTAGGATAGATGACTTGTTTGACCAAGTTTAGGGTGCCAGTTATTTCTTCAAGATAGACCTCAGATCAGGCTATCATCAGCTTAGAGTAAGAGAACGTGACATTCCGAAGACAACTTATCGTACTCGGTATGGTCACTTTGAATTTCTAGTCATGTCCTTTGGTCTTACAATTGCCCCTGCATCTTTCATGGACTTGATGAATTGGGTCTTCAAGTAGTACTTGGACACATTCATCATTGCACAGAGCGTGATCATTCAGACCATCTCATAATTATTCTTCAGACTCTCAGGGATCACCAGTTGTTCGCCAAGTTCAGTAAGTGCGAATTTTGGCTAAGATCAGTAGAATTCCTTGGCCATATTATTTCCAGTGATGGCATTAGAGTAGATCCTCAGAAAACCAAAGCGGTAAGAAACTGGCCTCGCCTTGTCTCTCCATCAGATATCAGGAGTTTCTTGGGTTTGGCTAGCTATTACCGATGGTTTATCGAGGGATTTTCTTCTATTGCATCTCCTATGTCCAGATTGACTCAGAAGAAGGTCAAGTTTCAGTGGTCAGAACCTTGCGAGAAGATTTTTTAGGAGTTGAAGACTCGACTCACCTTAACTTTAGTTTTAGCACTTCCCAATGGTTCCGATGGATTTGTAGTATATTGTGATGCATCCAGAGTATGTTTAGGTTGTGTCCTCATGTAGCATGGTAGAGTCATAGCCTACGCCTCTAGACAGTTAAAGCCCCATGAGAAGAATTATAGTACTCATGACCTTGAGTTAGCAGCAGTTGTCTTTGCCTTAAAGATTTGGAGGCATTATCTATACGGTGTTCATGTAGACGTCTTCATAGATCATAAGAGCCTTCAGAATGTCTTTTCCCAGAAAGATCTCAATCTTCATCAAAGAACGTGGTTAGAGCTCTTGAAGGATTATGACATGAGCGTCCTTTATCATCCTAGAAAGGCCAATATTGTGGCCGATGCACTCAGTAGATTGTCCATGGGTAGTGTTTCCCATGTTGAGGATAGTAAGAAAAAATTAGCTTAGGAGATTCATTAACTTGCCAGACTAAGCGTTCACTTAGTCGACTCTTCAGAGGGTGGTGTATGTGTTCAGAGTAGTTCAGAGTCATCTCTAGTTTCTGAGGTGAAAAAAAAGCAAGACAGGGATCCTAGTCTTGTCAAGCTAAAAGAGTCAGTTCAGAGTCAGGAAGTAGAGGTTTTATCCTAAGGGGGAGATGGTGTTCTTCGTTGTCAGGGTTGTATGTGTGTTCTCGATATAGATAACTTGAGGCAGTGAATTCTTGCAGAAGCGCATGGTGCACGATACTCTATTCATCCAGGGGCCACTAAGATGTACCACAACTTGCGGGAGATCTATAAGTGGAGTGGGATGAAGAGGGACGTTGCAGAGTTTGTGGCTAAGTACTCAAAATGTCAGCAGGTTAAGATAGAGCATCAGAAACCTAGTGGCTCCATACAGGAGTTCACTATTCCTACTTAGAAGTGGGAAGAAGTGAACATGGACTTCGTGACGGGGTTACCTAGAACACGTCATCAACATGATTCAGTTTGGGTCATTGTAGACCGAATGACCAAGTAAGCTCATTTCTTTCCATTTTGTACCTCTTACTCAGCCGAGGATTATGGAAAACTCTTTATTCAGGAGTTGGTCAGATAACACGGTGTTCCACTATCTATCATCTCAGACAGAGGTACCTAGTTCACCTCTCACTTATGGAAAGCGTTCCAAAAGGGTCTTCGTACCTAAGTTCATCTCAGTACAACATTTCATCCTCAGACAGATGGTCAAGAAAAAAGGACCATTTAGACTCTAGAAGATACGATAAGGGCATGTGCAATTGATTTAAAGGGAAGCTGGGATGACCACTTGCCTTTGATTGAGTTCGCATACAACAACAGCTATCACTCCAATATTCAAATAGCTCCATTCGAAGCTCTCTATGGTTGGAGATGTAGGTCTCCGATCGGTTGGTTTGAAATTAGTGAGACCACATTCATAGGGCCTGACATAGTATTTGATGCCTTAGACAAAGTTCAGCTGATCAGAGAAAGACTCTGGGATGCTCAGAGCCGACAGAAGTCTTATGCAGATGTTCATAGAAAGGATCTCAAATTCGAGGTCGATGACTATGTCTATCTCAATATCTCTCCCACAAATGAAGTGAATAGATTCGGCAAGAAGGGAAAGTTCAGTCCCCAATATGTCGGTCCCTTCAGGATTCTCAGTCGCTTTGGCAAGGTAGCCTATGAGCTCGAATTGCCTTCAGATCTAGCCTTAGTTCATCTCGTCTTCCATGTCTCTTTACTTAAGAAGTGCATAGGTGACCCAGAAGTTGCAGTCCCTATTCAGAGTGTTGACATTACGAATATCCTCTCTTTTGAAGAAATTCCAGTTGAAATCGTCGACTATCAGACTCGTAGGCTGAGGAACAAAAAAGTCCCTCTAGTCAAGATTCTTTGGCGGAATCAGTCCATGGAGGGAGCTACTTGGGAAGCAGAAGTAGACATACGAACCAAGTACCCTCATCTTTTCTCCGCTAATTCAGTCTTAGCTCGAGGTAACCATTTTCCTTAAGCTTATTTAGTTACATGTTCAAAATTCCAGTATAAAATTGGTATCAAGTATCAGTGCATCGCTTATCATGCATTCATGAGTTTAGCTTATCAGTCATGAATCAGATATGCTTGTTTAGTTGGGCTATATTCAGTTTAGAATTCAATTCAGTCCTAAAATCATGTACCAGTTGAGCATGATCAGTGTATGCATCATTTTATCTTTTCTCCCCTTTCAAGTAGTCATCATTCGAGGACGAATGTTTCCAAGGGAGAGATATTGTAATACCCTGAAAACTCCAAACCAATATAAGAGCCATGTACCAAGCTCATGCATAGTACGTCATGGTTCTTTTATAGTTTTATGAGTAGGTTAGATGTATATTAAATCTTTAAATAACTCCCAGCTATCAGACGAATTAAAACATTCCTCACCGATCGAATTCTTAAGAAAGATATTGCCATAGCCATATTTAAATGAGCATATCTCTCATTATAATTGTATTTTTTTAGCTAATGACCTATAAAAATATATATATAATTGAATTATCTTTCCAACGATACCAATTTCACCTAGATCCGATATCGAAGCAAGGAGTTATTCCTATTTTACTCTAGCATGTCAGGCTGGAAATAGTGCGATGACATCCGTGGTAGCTCACCATATTTGTGATGCCCTATCATGAAGGTTGTCATACTTAGGCAGAAACCAGCTCCTAAGTGACAAAATTCGTGGTAGCTTACCACATTTGTGGAGCCCTTTGACAAAGGTCGTTAGCCTCAGGCAGAAACCAGCTCCTAAGTGAGGACATTCATGGTAGCTTACTACATTTGTGATGCCTTGTCACAAATGTCGTCAGCCTTAGGAAAAAACTAGGTCCTAAGTGATGCATTCGTGGTATCTTACCACATTTGTTACGCCTTGTCACAAATGTCATCAGAGTTAGGAAAAAACCATCAACTCCAGCTCCTGTGAGACGATATTTTTTGACGGCTTACCAAATTTTTGACGCCTTGTCACAAATGTTGGCAGCTATGATTTTCAGCAACTGGGAATTTATTTCATAAGGGTATTTTGGTCTTTCCCTTCACCTTCCACGACTTATAACCCTAAAGAGGCATAATTTTTCCCATTTTTCTTCAGTTAAGCATCTTAAAAACCCTCTATTACACTCTCAACTATAAGATTAGGGTTTTCTCTCAAGACCATCTCCTCAAGAGCAAGCCTAAGGAATTTTTCAAGAACCTTCAGAAACATTAGACCTCTTTCAAGATTCAATCACTAAGGTATGCGTAGTGTTCATCTATGGATTCAATTCATTCATAGAGTTCAAGAATCATGCTTTTAAAGGTTATTTTGTAAAATTTTTATGGTGATACGAGTATGTACATGTTGACGATTGTTTTTTAAGTTTCAATGTGATGCCTAAAGGTGTTCTCATGGAATATATATGTTTGTTAATTGAAAACCATGAACGTTAGGTGGTTTAATATGGTGCAAGTATGAATCCCACCAATGACTTAAAGAATGCATGCAAGGTGTTTGATAAAATGCTTAGGATGCTAGAAATTCATGTTTGTATGGTTCTATGATGTCCAAATGACAAGTTCATGTTATACTTCAATATAAATTCCATGCTTTTCATGTGTTGCTATTGTGGTGGTATGAAGCATGCAAGATAATGGAGATATACAATATGTACAGGAAATATATCCATGCATTCCCTACAATGTTTAAGATGATGAATAACTATATGAAATATGATATCCCCTACTTATGATATTATGATTTGTGGACTCGAATTTTGTGATCAAGTCATGTCTGTGTGTCAGTTTCCTACTATCGAGTCCTGGAGGTATTCGTACCCCAAAAACATAGCTATGTGCCTAGAGTCATGTCATGTTGTCACGATTATCTCAGTCAAGCTATAATCTATAAAACTTAGTTAGTCATGTGACTCAGGAAAACCTCAGAAATCTCATGACCTCAGTTAACTCTCAGATAATAGTACTACTCTATCAGTCAATGGAAGTCAGTTAATCTGTCCATGTAAAGTTAGATGAATCATGTTTAGTCTCTTCAGATGGGAGTAGAAGTTAGCCCCGAGTGAACCCAATGATGGGGACTCACTTACCAGTTTTTGGGTATGATTTTTAGCCGTCATGCTTATGTTCCAGAACTACGTAGCTAGTGTAGGTTGAGACATCTTATCCTGTCAGATTAGGGTTGATGAGGTGGCTTAACCTGTCAGGTTAGGGTCCCACCATTCTCTCTTTGAGTACCTGCCAGATAAGGGTCACTCACAACTGTCCTTACCAGTGGCACGGTATTAACGCCTCTCCAGTCGAGGTAGAGATTGGACCCTATCTTAGCCATAATGGTATACATGGGGAATGTCGGTTAAACAACTACCTCCCATAATTTCAATATCTATCTCAGTAAAAAAACTCAGATAGTTCTTTAGATATCAGTATACCAGGACTATTAGATACAGTCAAATTCAGTTATAGCACGGGACTCAGGGAGTTCTACCAGATTCAAGACTGTTAGACATAGTCGCTTATGTTATCAGAACTACATTTCCAGTCATGTATTAGCATATAGATTTAGCTATCACGTACTCACGATCTCAGTTACTATGTATGTATGTTTGTACTCTTACGCTCATATCCGTCAGTCAATTAGCATTATTCCTACATGTAAACCCTTTGCTTTAGCCTACCTCACTCGTATACTCAGTACTCTAATTGTACTGACGGATTTGAGCTATGGTATTTTCTTTTCATGTTACACCATAGGTTTAGAGACACGAGCTCCAGACCAGTAGTAGCAGTAGCATTTCCAGTCACAAAGATTCAGTGAGTCCTCTTCATTCGAGGATAATATGATTTGATTTATTCATTATTATTTTAGCTAGTTATCAGTTTACTAAGTTAGTTGGAGACATATTCCTTCAACTCCTTATTCAGACAGTATTTAGAGGCTTTCAGATTTAGAATTCAGACTTATGTTCAGATTTGATTCAGTTTTTAACTGTTTTGGGTATCTTTCACCCATATGGATTTTATGTTTTGACAGATTCTTTATTCAGTTGAACCTTATGGCCTACATATTCATGTTGTCTGCATTATTACATTATATATATAGTGTACAGGTACAGATATCAGTCAGGGGTTAGCTTATGCTCCCTCGGGGTCATAAGCACCGTGTAGCATTCCCATTCAGAAAATTAGGGCGTTACAGCTACATGTGCCTACTCTGACCATAACTAAAACATCAATTTCTTCCCCTCTCACACTGACCACGATGACTCTAACCACATAATCTACAAAAAGGGTAGGGTGGATCCTATTAGGCACCACTAGCCTAGAATTGGGCACTCTGTGCTTGGAAACCATCGTTAAACTGAGATCGACGATCACTCGATGACTTCGGGTAAGGTGATCAAAGACTAGACGAGGAGAAAGAACTCAAACTCCCCTATTTCTTCTATGGCCACTTACCCTATCTCTATCACTAGGCTCAAAAGACCTAAACTTCTTTCCTTGCCTTTCACTAAACTTAACTTGCTTTTTTTTCTCTCCTTCCACTTGTTGCATATATACAATCAACCCAGAGATATCCATATTTTAAATTAACAAAGCTACCTTTCTCTCAAGGACTAACTGATGGGATGATTCCGAGACAAACTTGTGTATCCTATCCCTCATGTTAAAGACCATCTTGGGAGCATACCTTGACAATTGATGAAATTTCAAGGCATACTCTTAAATGGATATCCTCCCTTGTTTTAAGTTCACAAACTCTTCCACTATCGCTTCCGTCAACTCTTGAGGAAAGAAGCGGTCTAAGAAAGCCTCGAAGAAATCCTCCCACATAGCAAGACTAGCATCCACACCTCTAGAAAACGCCCACCACTTATACTAATTGTACACTACATCTTTCAATTGGTAGGAAGAAAACTCAATGGCCTCACTCTTTGAAGTATACATGATTCAGAAGATCTTTTCCATTTCATCACTGAAGCCTTGAGCATCTTACTCAACCATCATACCTAAAAAAATAGGAGGGCTCAACCTCATGAATTGGACAACTCTTGTGGCCTCAGAAGAAACAGTAGCTGAGGTACCACACTATGATTATGCAGCTACCAATTGAGTCACGAGGTTATAGAGCGACAAAACTCTTCATTAGTAGCATCCACTTTAGGTGACAAAATAGGAGGGTCACTCTTATAGTCGGGGTTGGTGGGGACAAGTGGAACCCTACAAATATGGGCATATGTCATAACCCTAGCCCAGGTTTGAACTCCTGAAGTTGGAAGAGCTTTGTCGATAGGGTTGTCGGAAGTGTTTGCCTGAGTCTCAAATCTCTTTAGAGGCAATCTAAAAGATAGAAATCATAAATAAGAGAAATCTAAGACCTTAGACTCTATAGCTTGAGATTGAAACACAAGAAAGGGAAATATTTCCTAAAATGTCTCGTGCACTTTACACCCATAAAAGATACTTTACTTGACATGGTATTGTGGACACCCAACTGACCATGAACTTGGCTCTGATACCAACTTGACACACCCTAAAATCGAGCTATGTCATAGGGGAACCTCAATCTCACATCAACCAGAGGCCACCCTGATAACCCAACCCAATCATCATCATATCTATCTTAAGGGTCGGGTGAATACCAATAATATAATAAGATAGAAGAAATAATATTAGAAGTCATAACTTAATCATGTCCAAAAACTTCAATGGATTTATCTAACTCACCAATATACCCAAGCCTATAGTCATCCACATTACCTCTATATAAATCGATGTTTATAAATGTATATGTAAGGAAAGACCCCCACAATAGCCAAAAACAATTCAAAATTAGACTAAGTCTAAATATAAGAGACCAAGAAGGAATGTCTTTTGAAGTAAGGAAGCTCACCACTCTCAAGTCACTGCACGAATTGCTTCAATCACCTAATTACATTATAGAAAGAGAAAATGATGCTCCGACCCCTATGTCATGTGAGGACATAGCATCAAAAGATGGTTAGTAGTTTGAGTGCTAGCATATAACTTAAGGATAAGGATAAAATAACATCATCAATCAACAACAAGTCAATATATCATATTCAACCTTATTCATGATGTTATCCACACATGTAGGTATTTCATATGCTTACAAGTAAACAAGTCATAAATACATTCTTAAAACACTCAATCATAAGGCATGAAGAGGAGAACTCCAGCCTTCCATACCCAGATTCAATAATTCTTATTAGGTATGGGAATTAAACTACATTCACATGTCACTTAGACTAAGGAATTTAACCATGTATACACTCATTAAGCAACAAACTCTAACCACATGCACACCCATTTAAGTAAGGGGCTTTAACCACTCTGATAACATACCCATACATTAGGCAAGAGACTCTAACCTTAAAATGTATTAGATAATGGACGCTAACTCAAGTTATTTCATTTGGCGAGGAACTTAAACCTCAAGAGATCTCATTGTGCAAAGGAATTTAACTATAAGCAATTTAATTAGGCTAGGGACTTTAACCTCAAGCCCTTTTATTAGGCAAGGGACTTTAACCTCAAGCCATTACGACTATTATTGGTCAACATTGGGACTCTAAACCTTTGTCCATACATCATTATCTATTCAATTCACACTCAAGGAATTTAATCTATTTAGACAACTCAATACTATACATGACCACATGGTCCTCATAGGAGCCTTTGGTGCTCAACTATTTCAATTGACCAATGCCTTAATTCAATTCATCATACAATTCAATTTATGGTCATCAAGACCCTCAAAAATTATTCCCATTTCATTAGTAATCTTATGCCACATTTATACCACACTTTAGTTCAACACACAATTCAAATTCATTTTTATGTTTAGGGACTTTAACCCTTTGTTAACTATCCCCTAACAAGGTCATCAATTTCACCATACATGGATCATAATACCTTTACATATTCATTTAACAAGTATTCATACTTATTGGGACATTTCCCTAGTTCAAAACATCATCAACGTAAGAGTAGACAATTCACTTAGACATTTTCAGAAACATGGTGTGTGCATGCTTTACTAAGGCAATTTTCATGGTAGAAATCATCAATATTATAGCTAATCAAGACTCACATGTTATAACATATACAAAAAGAACCCACATGGGCAAATCATCATCAATAACATGTATAAAAACAAGTCTAAACAAAAGTCCACATTGTTCATCATTAGGAAACAAAACCCTTTCATTTGATTTCAAAATCACCATGTACACTTATTAATCCAAATGAAAAATACATGGGTTTAACATTATTTATCAAGGGGAAGAGTTACATGCCTTAGACAACTTGATTCACCAATTGCTTGACTTTACTTTGACTCTTGAAGATCACTCTTGAAACCCTAGCCTCTAATTCTCCAAAGAAGAGTTTGAGAGAGCGTTTAAGGATTTTGATCCATCAAAATAGATGTTTAGAAGGCTAAAATCACTTATATAGTGGGGGGACTTAAAGTTTCAGTCATAGGAAATGGCAAAAAGGCCCTTAGTTAAAAGCTGGAAAATGGACATGACCAAGGGTACGACTCACTAAAGAAATTGTACCCTAGGGTACGAGTGGCTCCCTAACTCATACACTAGGCTTCCCCTAGGCTACCTACATAGTTAAGGGTATGACCACACACCCTTGAATCATATCCAAAGGGTACGACTCATCCCCTAACTCGTATACTTCAATCGTATCAAAGTCCACCCAAAGTTTAAGTCCAAACTCTATAAGACTCACTTGGTACGACTCATACCCTTTGGTATGATTGAGGATGGTGTCACTCATACCTAGGAAAATGAGTAAACATTACCACATTACATAGTATATAGGGGGTGTAGGAGGATACAACTTGTATCCAAGTGGTACGAATCATGCCCCTAGTCGTTCCCAACTTAGAGACACCTAATAAAGAAGTTCTTCTCATAGTTCAAAACCTAAGCGTTTTACTGCATTACCCTGAATATCTTATCCATCTTAGTCAAGAAACACTGAAGATCTTCCTTCACCTTCACACCAGTAAAAATAAGAGGATTCAGTTTCATAAACTGACCAACCCTTGTGGCTTCACGAGACGTATCTTGCTTAGCCTGAGCAGCAACCTATTTAGCAATAGTATGAATAGACTGGCAAAACTCTGCATTAGTTACCTCACCCTAAGGAGGAATAGTAGTAATTGGAGGCACTCCAGAACTATTGGGATAGGACACTGAGATCTAATATGAACTCTAGACGTAGGATGTACCCTATCAACATTATCCCCAGATTGGAGTGAAAAGTTTCCTTGTGTTCCAGATCATCAAGGCATGATCTGAAAAGTGAACAACCAAGGATTAGAGAGGAATTCTAGGACTTAGACTCCAAGCTTGAAAATAGAATACCGAGAAAGTGAAACATTCCTAAATGCCTTGTAGCATCTCTCATATGAGTGTGACATGCTACATACCCCTAAAAGAGACTCTACTAGACACAACTTTGTTGACTCCCAATTGACCATGAACCTAAAACTCTGATACCAACTTGACACGAGCTGATCGGGGGCCTTATCATAATAGGAATCCCAAGTCCATCTAGGACCGGGGACCACCAACTATTATCCAACACAACTACAATTATCATACCTTAAGTCGGGTAAATACTAAACATATAACAACATAACATAACTAGACAAGGACTGACTTTGGGATATGTCTAAACCTAGACCAACCCTACCAAGTGATACCGTGTACCAAATCATACCAACCAAACCACCAAGCCAAACCAATACTAAACCAAGGGCCATAAATCAAGACATAACCAAATAAGATCCAAAACATAATATGACTAACCCTAAAATAAAATAGATGAAACAACCAATAATATCATCAACAAAAATCAGCTCCAATTCTAATACCAATGCTAAGGCTGACACTAATATTGAACCCACCCATTCCAACCTATAGTAGTACCACAAAGGCTCTTACCAAAAGAGTAAGAATATTTGATTGGGACATGCCCCAATATATAGCAAAAACAATTATCCAAAATTAAATTAAAATGTCTAAGAATATCCATAACATGAAATGGAGCCTTTCAAAAAGATGGAAGTTCACCATTTTAATCCAACAACTATCCCTTAGTTAATCACTTTGTAAGAGGAGTAGAACAGTTGGTTCCTGCATAGTATGGCTGTACAGTCGCCCAAAAGATGGGTTAGTGGGTAAACTCTAGCATGGACTCAGAATAAGGATTACTAATGCCATTTATAAAACCAAGTAAAAACCATCCATATGCACACAACCATACATATATATATATAACTATAGTGAGAAAAGGAACCGGGTTTGGTATGCCATTAAAACCTTTACCTGGGCTGTGTAGCTATGCCGTTCTAAACCACCTATATGCTACATAGGTTCAGCTCTCTCTGTTGAAAGGGCCCCAGTGCATGGAGCCACATGACCAAGAAATAAAAGCTGGGATGACTAGTACATCCCCAAAATATAAAGTATGACATCATGTACACGGTCACCAAGTCTAAACCTCAGATCACCAAATATGAGTTTCAAGTTATGGTCCTTCCAGGACCTCTACCTGCCATGGCTTTACTACACACCCTGCTATTAATGCCTAATTAAAACCATTACAAGCAACTAACCAATCTATTAACCATTTATTAGCCAAGGCCATTAGTAGTTGTATCTTCATACCGACTATTCTTGTAAGTTTTGCCCATAGCCAACCATAAATAGGTTTAAAGGATTCCTGTACCCTTCATGATTTCTAATTAACTAGAACCGGGACGACCAAGACCTTTCCAATCCATTAAAAACCATTTAAACCATGTATATCATTTATGGTTCCATTACCAAGTTTAAACCATGCCAAAGTTCCGTTGAAAAACCAATATTATAGTGGGAACATTGTTAAAGGCATTTTATCAAACACATTGGGGGCATAGTATTTCCAAAATTAAAGTCTATTACCAAATAAACATTCCCATGAAACCAATTATCCAAAACCACCATAAATACATATAAAAGAATAACTAAAATATGGGAAAATCATAATCATTCATTTATAATAAAACCCCTAAATAATATTTGTAAACCCAACACATACAATATTCAAATCATAAAAACATTATATTAAACTATGCCTTTAATTGGAACTAACAATGAGGGAAAAGAACATTCCTTAATTGACAAAGTAGACACAGAAAAACCACCAACAAGATCCCCAATTTAATCCTCTAGTTGAAACCCTAGCTTTCTTGCCCAAAGGCTTTTGAGAGAATTATAAAGTTTTTAGAAAGAGTTTGTAAGTGTTAATGAATAGAATAATAGGGTAAATATCCTCCCAAGTATGTTAGAATTCGTGGGATCTTATTAGGGTAAGTAGGGAAATATCAAAATTAACTCCACTTAAGATACTCAAAATCCCATCATAGGGGTTCAACTGACCCTCATGATCTGTATCTTTTGATATGAGTGGTACCCACCACTCGTATCCTAAGGCTTAACCCTTTTACCCAGTATTTCCCAGTGTACAACTTATCCAAACCAAGTCGTACTGACAGTATACGATTCATACCCTTCACCCGTATCCCTGGCAAAATAGAATCACTGAAGGTTTGAACACTATCCACCATATGAGTCCTGGGCATGACTTGTACCCTATCTTACCACTCCTGGTGAGACACTCGTAATCAGATCCAACTTAAGTTACCAAGTCTAAGGTTAAGCTAAGAAACCAAATATTCCATATCCAACCATAAAACTCATACCACCAAGTTATGCCCAGTTTAGTGACAAAAATCTATTCTTCCAACCAACACTGGCCAACATATAATTGGACCATACCATTCGTACCCCAACATACGGCTCGTACCCATGAGTCGTATTGGGTATAGAGTGTAACATCCTGTATTTTGCTTGTACTTGTTCTAATTATATGAAACTTAGTATAGCCTTGTGGTATAGGTAATAGATGAGATTTGATATATGTATTAATGGTGTAAATAGAATTATAGATGTTGGTCATATGTTTTAATGTGATGCGACTAAGTTAAAATCAATAAAACTATTTAAACTTGGGATCGTAAGATAGTATTTGAATCTAAAGTTTAAAGTAACCAAGTATATACAAGTTTTAAGTTGGATTAAAGGGATTAATAACTAAAAATAGAGTATTTTGTTAAGGTGATTGCTTGACATTTTAAATCTAGTAGGTAAGTCACCTACTTTGACCTTTTGACCAACCTAAGAACTAAGTAGGTGAATCACCTAATAAGGCTTCCTTGAATATTTTATTGGGCCAAGTCACTACCACCTACTTGAATAAATTCGGGCCCCAATTATAGGAGAGAAAAAGAGAAGAATAAGAAGCAAAGTCCCAATAGTTTTAGATCTATAAAGGCCAAATATAATGGGAAAGTAGGTGCATCACCTACTTGAAAAAGTATGAACCAATAATGGCAAAGAAAGTAGGCCAAAATCAGCCCCTTTAGATGAGTTTAAATCATCCCTTTTGCTCATTAACTTAGACAAAAAAATAACTTTCTAAGTTTTCTCTCTTGCTCTCTTTTAGCTATATAGCAGCCCTATAATTCCACTAGGGTTCTTGGGATTTACCTTCCTTACAATCTAAAGGTAAGTGAACAATTCTTGAGCTTATCTGAAGGAAACTTTGAGAATTATGTTCTTCATGATTAAATTATAGGACAACCCTCTATAAGTTTGGCAATTCCATTATTCTTAGTTATTAAGGGATTTCCCTTTTCTCTTTTGGTTTAAGTGTGAAGGGATTAAGCTATTGTATAAATATACATTAATTTACTAAACTATCACATAAATAAACGTATGGCTACTGCCCATTTTTGCTCTTTTTCTATATATATGTATTGGTAGAGGATTGCACATATATTGTTGTTAAGAACTCAAGGGATGGTGAGTTCAATATTTTGTTGCTATATTAAAGAACATTTGGGGTTGTTTGTGGACTTTCTTGTTTATATATATTAGGGGCTACCAGGTTGATGTTGGGGAAAGGTGTAATTAGTCTGTATTGAAATATAGAAGAAGGGTGTGGTGGTACACCATCAAACTAATGTTATATACATCTACTGTCCATTCTATTTCGTTTATTATTTGGAGGGTGTAATGAACCCAAAGTTTTCTTGGGGGATCATATAACAATATGTATGGTATGTGGATATAATGGAGGAGATAGGGGTTAAAATAACACCCTTGATTGATAAATTAAGGACTTACTACGCGGCCACTATTTTGGTGAAGTTAAATAACCTAAATATGCCGATTGGTTGATAATATTAGTTTACCATATATTTTATGATAGACAAGTAATCCAAATGGTGGGAAGTGAAGTTGGGTTAGTATCGGAGTTGTACGACCAGGTATGTAAGGCATACTCTTTTGCACTCTTTGTCATGAAAATAGACATTTGTTCCATCAACTAAGCTTCCAAGGTTATCCTATAACAAGTGATACATAATAGCAGTGTATTATATCCTATGTATCGAATGAACTTGTTCCCATTCTCTAACGTGTTAAAACACCTCAATACATGCTTATTATTAAGCCTGCTCATCTGTTTTCACTACAAAATTTCAGGAGTTCTTCGTTTACTCAAATAAGACCTATGTGTTATTTTTAGCTCTAAACACTTCAATTGTGTGCCAATTGCTCCCCACCTCATTGTTATTACATTAAGTGCCCATTTACATGTCTCTTATTGCTAGATTATTGTTTCAAGGTACCATAATGTTTTGACCACCAAAGTAACAATCTCAAAGGCTAAATAAACTAACACAAATTTGTATCAAATGGGTGGCACCTCAGGGGCATAATCCTAGCATGGGCCGATCCCAATACTTTATATGTGGGTGGTAGCTCAGGGGATTAAGCCTAGTATGGGATGATCTTAATGTTTATTTATAGGTGGCAGCTCAGAGGTGTAAGCCTAGCATGGGTCGATCCTGATTTGTCTATTTACCACTGATCAGCTGGTCATTAGCATTATATGACTTACAAAGGTTATGAAGTAAGAAAGGTGAAATGAACAAAGGAATGTAATATACTTGACCTTATAAGTATATATAAAGGTGGTCTACTAGTATAATTTGTACACTTATATCTGTTTTTCGTTGATCTCCTATATCATACGTGGTTACTTTTAGCCTTACATTTCAGTACATACTTTCGTACTAATGCCCCTTATGGACGATCTATATTTTATGATGCAGGCATATGTGCTTTAGTTAATACACCTTCTCAGTAGGAGCCTAGGATATACAGTGGCTATTGGTGAGCTCTAGATTGATTCGGGACTTTTCGAGTCTATTCTATATATTTTGGTATTGTACAGAAGTTAAAAGTATGACGGGCATTTTTCCCGACCTTATCTAGGTGTCTATGTATCTTTTACAGACTTTGTAGACCAATGTAAAATTAAGCATGATAGTGTCTTATATTTTAGATGTTATGGCCCCAAAGGCCAAGTCTGGTATATATATAGTTTTGGGCTTGTCATTTATTTCTCATCAGTGCATTAAATCTAGGTATGGAAAACCTTTGGTTATTATAGTTACATTCATGATAAGTACAAGGTTATGGATTGGTTCTCTTGGGCCTTCACAGCTACGGGTGCCTATCCGCCCTAATAGAATTTAAGGTGTGAAAAAAGTGGTATAAGAGCAGGTCGTCCTAGGGAGGCTACAAAGCCGCATCTATGTAGAGTATTTCTTATGGGCGTGTTGTGCACCGTATCTATAAATAGGAGGCTATGGGATATTTAGGGGTTTTCTCTTTTTCTTCATATCTTAGATCGTGCAATAGAGCCTATGTTGTAGGTGAAGTCATATTTAACCATTGAATCTATTTTTTCCTCTTATAATAGTAAAGATACCGGTTACAAGAAGGAATGATAATATAGGTAAGCGGATAGATGTGGCTACCAGAGAAGGGACCAGTAAGTCACCATCTAGGCAATTTAATCAAAGTGTGGCTCAAGCTGAGTTTGTATCACAAATTTCTTCTACTCCTCCATCTTCAGAAGAGCTAAGAAGGAGAAGAACTGTATCCTCAAAACCGACTATTAATGATACTTAGCAAGATCTAAGGAATGTGGTACAATTGTTCGCTCGTATAGTTGTTGGACAAGGTCAGGGATAAACTATTCCAACAACAAGTTCTAGTAGTGTAGATAGGGTAGCTAGCCTATAGCCATAGGATTTCCTTAAGCTAGATCCTCCTACATTCATCGAATCAAATATTAATGAAGACACACAAGAGTTTATTGATAAAATCTAAAGGGCACTAGATGTCATGCATGTATCAATTAAAGAGACAGTTGTGCTAGCAGCATATAGATTCAAATGAGAGGCTATATTTTGGTATGAAGACTGGAAATGATCTAGGGGTATTGATACACCTTCATCTACTTGGAAAGAGTTCAAAGAGGCATTCCTTGATCATTACCTTCCATTCGATATGTGAGAGACCCATGCAGATCAGTTCTTGAATCTTTTCTAAGGAAATATAAGAGTGGGGAGTACAAACTCTAGTTTAACTCTTTCTCTAGGTATGCTCCTAATATAGTAGCTACTATGGATGATAAAGTTCATCGATATATGGATAGGTTGGATCCATATCTTGTTAATGATTATACTATTATCGTACTAAACAAAGACATGGACTAGCAAGGATACAAGCTTTTGTATAAAAAATGGAGGATCAAAGGAAAAGAAGAAGAACACAAGAATTGGAAAGAGGGTATTCCAAGAGGGCTAAATCTACTGGAAAGCTTATGGCATCACAAGAAGAGTTTAGGCCTCGGTTTTCTAATAGACTGCCTAGACCATTATCCTCTTATTTTCCATCTAGTGCTCCATCATAGATTCAATGGTACAAAGGCAATCAGTTTGGTCAAAGAAGTGAGACTCAGAGTTCATGAACAATAGGATATCAAGATCAAAGGAGTATGAGACAATTAATACCTCCTTGGAAACCATGTAAATAATGTGGAAATCTTCATTTAGGTGCATGTTGGTTTAGGAAAAATATTTGCTTTTTGTGTGGTACGTTAGGGCATATGATGAGAGAATGCCTAAAAAGTGGCTTAGGTTGTATGGCATGACCTACTGTATCAACCGTTGCCTCATCATCATTGGTACCTTATTCAGGTAGGGGTGTACAACCTATAGGTCATGGTAGAGGTACTAAAGGAGAAGCTAGCTCATGTGGAGTTCAGAATCGTACATATACTCTAGTGAATCAATAAAATTTAGAGTCTTCACCAGATGTGGTTATAGGTACATTTTCCATCTTTTTACATAATGTGTATGCTTTAATTGATGTGGATTCTACATTATCATATGTCACTCCATTGGTTTCTAGAAAGTTCAAAAGAATACCAAAATAGCTAGTTAAGCCATTTGAAGTATCTCTATTGGTTGGTGAATCTATTGTTGCTGGGAGGGTATATCAAAATTGTATAATAACTATTTGTGAGCCCAATACAATGGCTGACCATGTTGAGTTAGAAATGGTAGATTTTGATGTTATAATGGGTATGGATTGGATGGGTTCATGTAATGCCGCAGTAGATTGCCAAACTAAGTGGGTGTATTTCTTTTTTCCAAAAGAGGCAGTCCTTGAATGGAGGGGTAATATTGGTGCACCATGAGGTAAATTTATTTCTTATTTTAAGGAAAAAAGGATGATTTACAAGAGTTACATATATTATCTAGTTAGAGTAAAGGAAACAGATGTGGAGCTACCAACTATTCAAACTATTCTAGTGATAAATTAATTTCCCAATGTATTTTCTAAAGATATTCAAGGTTTACCTCCTGAACAAGAAGTAGAGTTTGGTATTGATGTGATTCCAGGTACTCAACCAATCTCAATTCCTCCATATAGAATGGCCTAGGCAAAATTTTGAGAGTTGAAACAGCAATTGAAATACTTGCTAGAAAAAGGATTTATAAGGCCTAGTATGTCCCCTTACGGTGCACCAATTTTATTTGTGCATACGAAGGATTTTTCATTAAGAATGTGTATTGACTATTGGAAACTGAATAAGGTGAATATTAAGAACAAATATCCCCTTCCGATAATTGATGACTTATTCGACTAGTTGCATGGCGCAAAGTATTTTTCAAAGATTGATTTGAGGTCAGGTTACCACCAAGTCAGGGTCAAAGAGAAGGACATACCTAAGACAACCTTTTGAATACGGTATGATCATTACGAGTTTCTAGTCAGGTCCTTTGGGCTAACTAATACACCCGCAACTTTAATGGATTTAATGAATAGGGTGTACAAGCCATTCTTAGATGTATTCGTGTTAGTTTTTATAGATGATATTCATGTTTATTCAAGATCAAAGGACGACCATGCCAGTCACTTACGACAGGTGTTACAGATTCTTCGTGATCATAAGCTATATGTAAAGTTTTCTAAATGTGAGTTTTGGTTAAAATCTATGGCATTATTGGGTCACATTGAATCTGACAAAGGAATAAAGGTTAATACTCAAAAGATGGAAGCTGTAAAGAACTAGACAAGACCTATAATGCCTACTGAGGTTCGTAGTTTCCTTGGGTTTACAGGTTATTATAGGAGGTTTGTTGAAGGGTTTTCTTCAATTTCTGTACCTTTAACAAAGCTAACACATAAACGTCCAAGTTTTAATGGAATGATGCATGTGAAAGGAGTTTCCAGGATATGAAGAATAAGTTGACTTCTCCATTTGTATTGGTACTTTTAGAAGGCACAGAAGGGTATACACTGTATTGTGATGTTTCAAGAATAGTATTAGGGTGTGTGTTGATACAGTATCATAAAGTCATGGCATATGCCTCAAGACAATTGTAGCCACATGAGAAGAATTATCCAACGCATGATCTTAAGCTAGCAGCGGTAAAAGAAAATGTGGTAGTTGATGCGTTAAGTGTAAGGCTGTGGTGGACCATTAAGGGCAACCTACGGAACAACAAGGGATGACTAAGGATCTACACCAACTAGCCAATTTAGGGGTTTGGCTTCTTGAAACTCCAGATAAGGGGCTTATTGTGCATAATGCAATAGAATCTTCATTAGTATCCAAAGTGAAAAAGAAGCAATATGCAGATCCTATTCTATTACGGCTTAAGGAGAATGTACAATATGGTATGAAAAAGGCATTTGAGCTTACACAATAGGGAGTACTTTGGTGCCAAAACAAATTGTGTGTCCCTGTTGATGGGATAAGAAGAAACATAATTCAAGGTATTCCATCCATCTAGTGTCAACTAAAATGTATTAGGATTTGAAAGAAATGTATTGGTGGAGTGACATGAAGAAGAAAATTGTAGAATCTGTAGACAAATGTCCAAATTATGAAAGAGTTAAAGTAAAGAACCAGAAGCTCCGGGGTTATAAGCAATGTATACATCTTCCAATCTAGAAGTGGGACATGATCAACATGGATTTCATCACTGGTTTGCCTTATACATCTCGAAAGTTTGATACCGTTTAGGACCACTTACGTAGTAGAAGAGTATGCAAAATTGTATATCAAAGAGATAATTCGATTACACAAAGTACCAGTCTCTATTATATCAGATAGGGTAGCTCAATTTATTGCAAATTTTTGGAAGTTTTTCAGATAAGTTTGGGAACACAAGTTAATTTAAGTATAACTTTTCACCCTCAGACAGATAGACAAGCAGAATGTACCATTCAAGCACTTGAATATATGCTATGAGCTTGTGTATTAGACTTTAAAGGAAGTTGGGATGATCATTTACCTCTTATCAAGTCTGACTACAATAATAGTTATCATTCAAGTATCAAAATACCGCCATATGAAGCTTTGTATGGGATGAAGTGTAGATTACTAATTGGATGGTTTAAAGTGGGTAAAACTGCCTTGTTCGGGATAGATCTTATTCATCAAGCTATGGAAAAGGTTAAAGTGATCCAACAACGGCTAATAAAATCCCATATTAGACATAAGTCATATCTAAATATTAGAAGGGGGCTAGAATTTGCTATAAGCGATTGGTATTCTTAAAGGTGTCACCAATGAAAGGGGTAATGAGATTTGGTAAAAAGGGGAAACTATGTCCATGTTATATAGGTCCATATAAGAATATTCGAAGGTTTGTCCATGTTGCCTATGAATTAGAGTTACTCCAAGAGATCTCAACAGTTCATCTAGTATTTCATGTCTCAATGCTCCGAAAGTGCAAGAGAGATCAATGTCAAATTACTACTACTGAAGATGTACAAGTTACGGAAGATCTCACCTATGAAGAAATACATATTTCTATCCTAGATCGATAAGTTTAAGTTAAATAATAAAGAAATAGCTTCTGTGAAAGTTCTTTGGAGAAACCAACAAGTAGAAGATATAACATGGGAAACATAAGAAGCGATGAAATCCAGGTACCCACATTTGTTCAAATATGAAGAGAAAGTTCAAGATGTTGAATTAGGGAAATAACAAGTAAGTGTAATATATAGGTACCACATGATAATATGAGTATTAAACTTAGTTTTGAACTTGTTTTAGTTGGATAATTATGCTAACATTCAAGGATGAATGTTCCGGGGGAGGGAGGGGGATGCAATATCCCGTATTTTGCTTGTACTTTTTCTAATTATATGGAAATTGGTACAGACTTGTGGTATAGGTAACATATGAGATTCTTTATGCGAGTATTAGTGTAGATGGAATGATAGATGCTGCCTATACATTTTAATATGATGTGACCAATTTAACGTCGATACAACTATTTAAACTTGGGATCGTAGGCTAGTATTTGAATCTAAATTTTAAAGTAACCAAGTATATACAAGTTTTAAGTGAGATTAAAGGTATTAAGAACTAAAAATGGAGTATTTTGTTAAGGTTCTTGCTTGACTTATTTAAGCTAGTAGGCGAGTCACCTATTTTGACCTTTTGACCAACCTAAGAACTAATTAAGTGAATCACCTACTAAGGCTCTATTGACCAGCTTATTAGGCCAATTACACTACCACCTACTTGAATAAATTCTATCTTAAATTAAAGGGAGAAAAGGAAGAGAATGGGCAACAAATGCCCAGTAGTCTTAGATCCATAAGGGCCCAATATAATGGGCAAGTAGGTGCACCACCTACTTGAGAAATTATTCCTCATTTTAACTTAGACTCAAAACCCAGCTTTCTAGGTTTTCTCTCTTACTCTCCCTTAGCTATATAGCCACCCTATAATTCCACAAAGGTTCTTGGGATTTACCTTCATTAAAAGATAAAGGTAAGTGAACAAGTCATGATCTTATCTTAAGAAAACTATGATAATTATTCTCTTCATGATTAATTTATAGGACAACCCTCAATAAGTTTGGCAGTTCCATTGTTCTTAGTTATTAAGGGATTTCTCTTTTCTCTTTTGTTTTATATGTAAAGGGAACCTCAATAATCTATTGAAGAGATACACATTAAGAGAATAAACTACCACAAAAATTAAGGTATGACTACTGTCCTTTTTTCCCTTTTTCTATACACATGTATTGGTTGAGGATTGCACATATATTGTTGTTAAGAACTCAAGTAATGGTGAGTTCAATATTTGGTTGCTATATTAAAGGAATTTAGGGTTGTTTGTGGAATGTTTTGTGTATATATGCTAGGGGATGCCAAGTTGATGTTGGGGAAAGGTGTAATTAGTTTGTATTAAAATATAGAAGAAGGGTGTGGTGGTACACCATCGAACTAATGGTTGAATAAGTCTACTGCCCATTCTATTTTATGAATTGTTTGGAGGGTGTAATGAATCCAAATTTTTGTCGGGGGGACTTATAATAATATGTATTATATGTGGCTGTAATTGGAGGAGAAAAGGGTTAAAATAACACCCTTGTTGATAAATTAAGGGCTTACTACCCGGCTACTATTTTGATGAAGTTAAATAGCTTAAATGTGCCATTTCATTACTAATATTAGTTTACCATATATTTTATTATAGATAAGTAATCCAAAAATAAGGATGTCAAGTTGGGTTAGTATCGGAGTTTTACGACCAGGTATGTAAGGCATACTCTGTTTTGCACTCTTTGGCATGAAATCAGACATTTGTTCCATTAAGTAAGCTTCAACGGTTATCCTATAACAAGTGATACATAATGGTAGTGTGTTATATCCCATGTAGCCAATGAACTTTTTCCCACTCTCTAATATGTTAAAACACCTCAATACATGCTTACTATTAAGCCTGTAAGTCTATTTTCAGTAGAAAATTTTAAGAGTTCTTCGTTTACTCAAATAAGACCCATGTGTTATTTTCATTTCCTAAGCACTTTATTTGTGTGCCAACAGCTCCCTAACTCATTGTTGTTGCATTAAGTGCCCATTTACATGTCTCGTATTAGTAGATTATTGCTTCAAGGTACCATAATGTTATGACCACTAAAGTAACAATATCAAAGGCTAAATAAACTAAGTAATGTAAATTTGTATTAAACGGGTGGTAGCTCAGGGGAATAAGCCTTGCATAGGCTGATCCCGATAGTTTATATATAGGTGGCAGTTCAGGGGCATAAGCCTAGCATGGGCAGATCCTAATGTTTATTTATGGGTGGCAGTACAGGGGCATAAGCCTAGCATGGGCCGATCCCAATTTGTCTATTATCACTGATCATCTGGTCATTTATATCATATGACTTTCAAAGATTATAAAGTAAGAAAGGTAAAATGAAGAAAGGAATGTAATGTACCTGAACCTACAAGTATATATAAAGGTGGTCTACTAGCATTGTACACTTATATTTATTTTTCGTTGAGCTCCCATATCATGTGTGGTTACTTTTAGCCTTACATATTTAGTACATACTTTCGTACTGATGCCCCTTATGAGGGACCTATACTTCATGCTGCAGGAATAGGTGCTTCAGCTAATACACTTTCTCAGTAGGAGCCTAGGATATCCAACGGCTATTGGTGAGCTCCAGATTGATTTAGGGCTTTCCGAGTCTATTTTATATATTTTGGTATTGTAAAGACGTTAAGAGTCTGGTGGGGGTTTGTCCCGACCTTATCTAGGTGTCTATGTATCTTTTATAGGCTTTGTAGACCAATGTAAAGTTAAGCATGATAGTGTCTTATCTTTTAGATGTTATGGCCTCAATGGCCAACAACAACAACAACAACAACAAACCCAGTGTATTCCCACACAGTGGGGTCTGGGGAGGGTAAAATGTACGCAGTCCATACCACTACCTACGGAGAGGTACCTAGGCTATTTTCGATAGACCCCCAGCTCAGGACAAAGAATAATAAGTAAATTCATAATAAAGCATGAAAAACGTTGGAATAATAAAAAAAAGGCACCCACACAGTAGAACCCTATACTAACCAACCAAAGGCACCCTCACCCACAATACCCCCACCCCAAAGCTCTCCTATCTTTCAACTACGGTCCACCTACAGGCACTACCCTTCTACTCTTATCCGCGTCCTCCACAACTTTCTATCTAGGGTCATGTCCTCCGTAAGCTGTAGCTGCTCCATGTCCTGTCTAATCACTTCCTTCTAATATTTCTTCGGCCTATCTTTATCCTACCTTAAACCATCCAAAGCCAGTTTCTCACACCTATAAACTGGGGCATCCGTGCCCCTCCTACTCACATGCCCGATCTATCTCAACTAAACTTCCCATATTTTATCCTCCACTGATGCCACTCCAACCTTCTCCTGAATAATCTTATTCCTAACCCTATCACTCCTAATAAGCCCACACATCCAATACAACATTCGTATTTCTGACACCTTTAATTTTTGGATATGGGCGTTCTTTACCAGCTAACACTTCTCTCCATATAAAATAGCCGGACGGACTGCCACTCTGTAAAATTTTACTTTAAGTTTTAGTGGCACCTTCTTATCACACAACACTCCCGAGGCTAGGCTCTACTTCATCCAACCTACCCCAATCTAGTGGGAGATATACTCATCACTCTTACCATTTCCCTGAATCAAGGACCTGATATACTTAAAACTATCCATCTTACACACCACCTGAGAGTCCAACCTAACTACTATCTCGTCCTCCTACCTCAAGTCATTAAACTTGCATTTTATATATTCTGTCTTGCTCCTACTCAACCTGAACCCTTTAGACTCAAGTGTTTGTATCCAAAACTCCAATTTATCATTCACACCTCCTCGTGTCTCATCAATCAACACTACATCATCCGCAAAAAACATGCACCAAGGCTAGCCCTAACGGCTAAGTTTTGTATATATGGTTTTGGGTTTGTCATTAATTTCTCATCAGTGCATTATATCTAGGTATGAAAAACCTTTGGTTATTATAGTTACATGGATAATAAGTACAAGGTAATGGATTGGTTTTCTTGTGCCTTTATGGCTATAGGTTACTATCTGCCCCAGTAGGATTTGAGGTATGACACGGAGACCAGAATTCCATGAAATTTTCTAAGGCATAGAAACCAGGGTGTTTCATCTTTATTCAAGGACTCAAGTCAGTTGTTATTATAGTATTTTATTTTGAGTCATTTCTATTGATTAGGGATAGCTTGGGTCATGTCTCGTCTAGTTATAGTCAGTATTAATATAGGCTTCTTAAATATTCTGTCAGACTTATTGTATATAGTTTCAGTTCCTTTTTCTTTCAGATTTTAGTGTTGTAAACTTTTTATAGTAATGTATTGAATCAAATCATCTCATGATTATGTTTCCACTTAGTTATTCCAGTTCTTATTTATGTTTGTCTTCAGTTGCTCATTTATTATACTAGTACCATGGGTTAGCTTGGGATCATTTATGGTTCTAAGCACCATTTTACAACTAGGGGTAGTCTCGAGTCATGACAAACATAGTATTAGAGCACAAGGTTCAAGTGTCCAAGGTTGCCTATGAATCCATGTCTAATAGATTGTTACAGAATGGTACAAACACGTCTGTACTTCTCTTCAAGAAACTACAAGGTATTTAGGAAAATGTTTCCTTTCTTTCATATTCTAGATTATGCAGTAGAGATGTTCTCTAAGAAAGTTATATTGATTTGATAATTTCTCCTTTCTCGCTAACTGTGCCTTATTTTTGAGGTAATATAAATGATCAAGCTTAAACTTTCACTAATAAATTTTCGTAAAATAGAGCCTGCAGATAATTAAGACTGCACAAAAGTTATAGAGGATTCCACCAGTATTAAGTTTAGTAATTTTAACAAAGTTCACTCTTTTTCATGAAAATCATCAAGCCAAAGTCAGATATATTCTTAGATCCCTTCCCAGAATCTTATGGAAGAATAACCTAGAGTTAGAAGTATGAGTCTAAAAATATGGTAGCAGTAGAGTATGGATAGTGTTTATTTGGATGTAGTAGATTGAGTTATGTATTAAATAAGACAACAAGTTGTTTTGTAGACAGTATTTACCATTTTGAGAGAGATTTACTGCTTAAGAGGACTTAGGGTATATTAATGCCTTAGCAAGGATCAAGCCTAGGTAGTGTAATGCCTCGAAATCGGGCCCCGAGACGTCACACGGTGCTTAGGATCACAAGTGACCCAAAGCTAACCCTTCTACTGGCATAACTAATAAGCAACTGAACAAAAAGTATAAATCTATACAAATCTGCAGAAAATAACTCTTTTCTGAATATGATAGATACAAAACTAAATTTAGAAGATTACAACTCTGCTTTTAAAACCAAAACTGAAATGGAATACATCAACCTCTACTGACTTTCTATGAAGCCTCTACTTGTACTGACTATAGGTAGCTGGGTCATGACTCCCTACTATCCCAACTCAATATGACTGGATAAAGAAAATACAACACTTCTCGAATTGTATAACTAACTCAAGCCCTTGAATCAAAAAGACTCATCACCTGTTGACTGGATACCGCGAACTGACTGGATTTGAAGATGTACACTATACCTTGTACCTACATTCCAAGAAGATGTAGCCCACATATGAATATGTGGCTCAGTACCATGAAAACGTGCCTAGCATATGGGGGTGCAATGCATATATAAAATAATATCTTAATATCATCACAGTTTATAAAATTATGCATGCTGATATAAATGACTCACTTAGCTCGAATTAAAATCATCATAATCATAAGAGTAAAATATATCAGGTGAAACATGTGAGTCATCATAATAAATCTTAATTCACTTCCATCTCGATTCCAAATCATCAAAGCAATCAAATCTCATAACAATTCTCTTTGGAATATATGTTCATTAAATCTTTCAAAAATAATGACTTTCTCAAACTCAGTCTTTCAAACAAATATGTTTTCATCTCGGATAGAAGAATAAGACTTTTCATATTAGATAGAAGAATACACACACACATTGGGAGTCTCTTACAACCGACATAAACCATGTGAGCTACATGGAGTCCAACGTCTAACCCACGTTGGGGAGAGCTGTCCTATCGTTGCCATCAGAGTAGGACCTTAATCTTTTATTCACTAGTGATCACTATATCAATCAGTCTTAGTCTCACATCCTGGGGGGCACGTAGTTCTAGGGAAGTAACAATCACAGCTATACCTCCCACTCGATGCTAAAGACTACTCCCAAACTTAGCTCAGATTATTTCAAAAGAAAATCCACAACAACATAATTCAACAATTCATATCGGGAGCCATCATGCTACCTGTTTTTCATAATAAATCAACATGTGCATTTCTTTTCTAATTCGAGTTCAAAAGTAACTTCTTCAAGACCAAAAGGTCAAATCAATCCAACCTCAAAGTGTATATAACACATTACTTCAACAAAATATAAATTCAAATTGGGTTGAACAACCCATATATCAATACTTGATCAAAACATTTCAAGATTCACACTATATATATCAAACATGTATGATTCATACGAAAATCTGAAAATTTATCTTTAATCATGAATATTCACATCAATACTCATGAAATTCATCTTCAAAACATCAAAAATATTATAAATTCTTCAACAAGAATATAGATTTCAAATTTCCATCTCAAATTCATAAGTAGAGCATGTAAAATCATATATTACCAATTTGTATGGGAAGGGCGAAACTCCCTAGGTCCTTCAACTTATTTGGTATCTTTCTTATAATAATTAAACTGACTTCTCAGTAAGTGTTACTGTCTTAGTATCACTTAGCTTCATCTTATTGGTCACCATATCCTTCAAGTACATGACATACTTAGGCATACCATTCAAAACATATAATAGTGGGATATTAATATGAAGTTCTCTGAGTGTGTCAAAGAAATTCTTAAAATATGCATCCTTCTTAAATTTTTCAAGACTTTAAGGGAATGGTAGTGGTGGTCTTTCTTGAACCCGCTCAACTTTTTTAAATTTTGGGTACTCAGACTTCCTCGAAATTTTAGCTTCCTTAATTTCCATTTGCTTCTCCCTTATCTACTTTAGGACTAACTCTGGTTGTGCCTCCTTATTTTTCCTAGGATGTCTATCAATAAGATCTCTACCACTCCTCAAAGTGATTTCCATAACCTTCTTTGGGTTCTCTATATCACTAGGCAACGAACCTTGAGGTTTGGTACTCTGTACCTGAGCTAACTACCCTAGTTGCATCTCTTAATTCTTTTGAGCAAGTTACTGACTTTTTATGTCAGCAACTATTTGTTCTTGGTTGGCCTGGATCTTCTTTAATGTCTCCTCAATATTTACTGGCTTGCATACTCTACTGCTGCTGAAATTGTTGAATTTGATTATCGCCCTATGAATAGTTGGGTTGAATCTGCCATTTATGGTTGTAGGCATTACTATAAGTTCCTTTCTGTACATTACCTACAAAATTTATAGACTCCAAATTTTCTCCACATAAGTCTACAAAGTTATCCCTGATCACACAAATCTTACACAAAGATGGGGCCTGTTGAACTGCATTTACCTGCACCTGAGATTGGTTCACGCCCAACTTGGTGAACTATTTCATCACCTGATTCTGAAGTGTTGACAATTTGGCGGCCAATGGCATGACACTATCAACCTCAATCATCTCGACAAGCTTTTTCACTATACTTCTGGAGACATTACTATGCTAATCAGGATTACCTTGTGCAATTTGGTTTAGCAAGGTATACAACTTATCATACATTTTCTCTAATGCTTGACCACCTACAGCTAAATCTTATAAATTTTTTATATTATGGTCAAGAGCTTTAACAAAAGTTTAAGCCAATACATCATTGGTCTATTGGTGATATGGACAGTCTCTAAGAAGAGATTTAAACCTCTCCCAAGCATAATACAAGTTGTCATACACCTTTTATTTAAAGCTTAAAATTTCACTTCGTAACCTCACAATCTTATTATATGAGAAGAATTGGATGAGGAATTTCTTTTCCAGATCTTCCCTTGTAGTGATGGAGTTTGAAGGTTTTACCTTTAACTATTTTTTGCTTCCCCTAAAAGTGAGAAGGGGAAAAACGTGAGCGTCACACAGTCTGTAGAGCCTCTAGTGGGAATGAAGGTGCCACTAATCTCCAAGAAATTCTATAAATAAAATTGTAGATCCTCATGTGACAAGCTAGTGAACTGCCCACTATTTTGTAGTATCAACACCATGTTCAATTTAAGCTCAAATCTACCTCAAGGTTTCGATCTGCGGATGGCAGAGGTAACATTAGTTGCGAGTAGGATTTCCACTTTGTGTACTGTCCTACGGGCTGGTGGATCTTCAACTATTAGTGTAGAAATATCTTTTTCTTATTGAATTTGAGGTATCTGATAAAGAATTACTGCGTCTCTTCTTAGTGGATGTAAGCATTACTCAGGTTCAAGATATGGGTCAACCAAACCCATTTCTCTTTCCATCTTAGTTAAGTTTCAAACTTGTACCTACAAATTTAGAAGTTAAGATCAAGTTGTTAGCACTTAAGAAACCAAATAGCAAATCTAAAATTAAGATAATTGCTAATTTTCAAGTCCCTAACAAAGGTGCCAAAAACTTATTTGAGTCCTTGCCCACACAAACATGTACATAGTCACCCAAATAGTAAAGTATCCTTTAAAAGCACAGTATTAATCTCATAGGTCCTTGTGCTCAGCAATGATCTAATTCTAGTAATACTAAGAAGATTAAACAAGTGCGACAGTAACCAATAATGTTTGAGATTTGAAAATGTTAAGTAACCATAAAAAATGTGATAATATAAAGTTCTTGAACAATAATGGGAAGAAATCAAGGGTTAAGGAACTATAAACAATCCATGGCTAAAAGTTGCTAGGTTTTGGGTAACATACAAATATAGATTGTTTATATGTATTTTCATGCTATGTTATAATTATGCCTTGATATAAATAATTTTGTGTCATAGAATCGTAATTAAGGTAGTGGGAAATTTAAATTATCAGTTATTAGTTAAACCTTAAGGAAATGGATAGTACCGTGTAAAAGTGGGGGTGAGCTTCAAAATGATATAGGGTGGAAATCCATACTGTTATTTTCAAAATGTAGTGTTATGGATATATTGTGACTGATGCCCTAACCTATAGTGTAGGTAATGGTATTATAGTTAAATCAAATTTGTGCTATATGTGCATGTCAACTACTTTGTTGTGTAGCTTTGTCACGACCTAATTTCTCAGGTCATGATGGTGCCTACTATAACCCACCAGTAAGCAAGCCAACCTATAGTCCAAAACTGCTAGAAATATACTACAAAAAGATTGTTACATCCTGGGTTTTGGCCCTTAGAATTTTTCCTAGAATTTTGTTCTTCGTACCGAATATGACTCGAAGGTATGAGCTGTATGTTGGGGTACGAGTGGTATGGACCTATCATATGCTAACTAGTGTTGGTTGGTAAAATGGATGGGTTACTGGAATGGATACAACTTGGGGGATAAGAGTCATATGGTTGGATACTAGTCGTATCTATTACTCGTATAGGGGTCAGTGTTCAATCATCTTGCTATTCTATTCTGCCAAGGATACGAATGGAAGATACGAATTTTATACTTTAGATATGACTTGGTTGGATGAGTCGTATGCTGGAAAGTGTTGGGTTTAGGGGTTGGGGTAGGATCGAGTGACGGGTACCACCCGTATCAAATAGGTATGACTCGTATGGATCTGTTGTATCCCTGTGATGAGATTTTTATGCAACTTAAGTAGGGTGTAATCTGGACATTGTCCTACTTACCCTAATAGGATACCACGACTTCTAACCTACTTGGAAGAGTATTTAATTTATTATTTCTCTCTTTAACACTTAGAAACTACTCCTAAACAATCTAAAATCCTCTCAATAGCTTTGGGACAAGAAAGCTAGGGTTTCATCTTGAGGACTAATTTGGGGCTTGCTTTGATGGATTCTTTCCATCAATTCTTTGGTATAAGGCATGTTCTCTTCCCTCATTGTTAGTTCCAACTAAAGGCATGATTTTACTATTGGTTTCTATGATTTTATTATTTAATTCTTTTGGGTTTACAAATATGATTTGAGGCTTATTTTTATAAATGGTTGGTTATGGTTTCCCATGGTTTTAATTATGATTTTCTATGCATTAATGGTGGTTTTGGATAATTGGATTTTATGGGAATGGTTTTTGGTAATTGGAATTGGTTTTGGATATATACTATGCGCCCAATGCGTTCGACAAAATGCTTATAAAAATATGTTCATTGCATTGACTTCTTTTAAATGGAACTCTTGATTGTTTTAAACTTGGTAACAAATTTATGCATAGATTAAATGGTTTGGAAAGGTAAATGGCTAAATGGTTATGCTTGTGGGGTACGGAGTCCCCCAAGTGGATTTAATATGGTAATTAGAAGGGCACCTAAGGTCCCCTATACCTATATATGGTTGTCTATGGATAATACTTGCAAGTATGGTTGGTATGACAATACAACCACTAATTGGCCTTGGTTAATTAATGGTAAATGGATTATTTAGAAATGGTTTTTAATTGGGCATTAAAGTGGAAGTGTATCTAAGCCGTGGAAGGTGGAGGTCCTGGGGGGACTAAAACTTGAAACTCATATTTTCCAGTATGAGATTGGTTTTGGTGGACCATGTGCAAGATGTCACACCTCATATTAGGGGATGTACTAGTCATCCCAAAGGGATCTTTCCTTTGTCATACGGCGCATACATTGGGGTCCTTTCAGTAGAGGAGCTGAACCTATATTGCCTGTGGGTACTTTAGGACGGCAAAGCTACATAACCCAAATAAAGGTTTTAAATGAATGCTAAACTCAATTCCATTTCTCGACACTTTATAAATGTATAGTTGTATGCATCATGGATGGTTTTACATGGTTTTATAATTGGCATTATTTTATCCTTATCTTGAGTTCATGCTAGCGATCACTTGCTAACCCGTCTACTGGATGCTATTTACCTACGCTATGTAGGAACTGGCCATTCTACTACTTTTGTCTAGCATGCGGATTCAGTATCCGTATTTGGACTAAAGTGGTGAGCTTCCATCCTTTTAGAAGGATCTATTTTATGTTACAAATATCTTTGGACATTTTTATTTTATTTTGCATATTAGTTTCAGCCATGGTTATGGGCATGTCCCAACCAGATAGTGTTACTCTTTTGTATAAAAGATTTGTGATACTTCTGGGGGTTGGTATGAGTAGGATCGATATTGGTGTCGACATTAGCTTTGGAATAAGCTGGGAGGCTGGCATTATCAGACATGATTTCTCACTGTTCCATTGTATTACATTTTGGGATTGATTATCATATTATGTTTTGTTATTCTCTTTGGTTATGGCCTGATTTATGGCATTTATTTTGGCTTAGTATGGTTGGATGGTTGATTGGTTATGGGTGGACTTAGTTGGGTTGGTCACGGTTATGACCCTATACCAGAGTCTTTATGAGAGCATTTATGCTATTTTGTTATATGATCAAAATTTAGCCCATCTAAGGCTGGATATAGGTGGTTAGGTTAGGTAACAGTGGGTTGTCCCTTTTCCTGGTTGGACTTGAGATGCCCATTACGTCTAGGACTTGGTTCGGGATGGGTCGTGATAATTTTTTGTCAGATCTTTAGGTTCATGGTCAACTGGGAATTCCATAAGGCCGTTTCAAGTAGAGTCTTTTTTAGCGGTGTGTAGAATCCCACACTCATAAGAAAGAGGTTGCAAAACATTTAGGAATATTTCACTTTCTTGGTATTCTACTTTTAACCTTGGAGTCTAAAGTCCAAAAATCTTCTCTAATCCTTGTTTGTTTGTCTTTCATATCATGCCTCGTAGATCTGGAAAACAAGGAAATTCTTTTGTCCCATCTGAGGATGATGCCAAAAGGGTACATCTGACGATGGGGGTATATCTTTGATCTCAGGGTCCTATTCTGGATGGTAGTAGGGTTTATCCTAATCCTACCAGTTCTTCTCAGGCCCCTTAGGGCAATGTAACAAATGCAGAACTCCATCAACCTATCTATGTTATTGTTTAGTTAGTTGCTACTCAGGATGAGCAAAATGCATCTGGTTAGTTATCTGGTGAGGCCACAATGGCTGGTTAATTTATGAAGATGGGTCCTCCTACTTTTGCTGGAGTAAAGGTGGAGAAGGATCCCCAAGGCTTCTTAGATGAAATGGAAAAAATATTTTGGGTGATACAGGCTACCAATATGGAGAGGGTCAACTTTGTAGCTTATCATCTCAAAGATATTTCTTATTAGTGGTATAAAAAGTGGGACAGAGATAGGGGTGATGTGGAAAAATCTAAATTATGAGAGGCCTTCTCTAATCCTTCTTGGGTCATTTCTTTCCTAAAGAGCCGAGGGAAGCTAAGATGGAGAAGTTTATGAATCTTAAGTAAGGGAGAATGACTATTAAGAAATATTCCATGAAGTTCCATCAGCTATCAAGGTATTCTCCTGACTTAGTGGTTGACATGAAAAGAATGAGAAAGTTCTCTTCTGGGTTGAATTAAGATTTAATCTCGGAGAGAAAGATTACCTTACTCATTAAGGATATGGATATTTCTCGGTTGATTGTCCATATACAGGAAGTGGAAAATGATATAAGGAGGCAGGCAGAGTTTGGAGATAGGCAAGGAAAGAGAGGCAGCTTTTTTGATCAGAAAGTGCACAGCCCCAGGGTGGTTGGGATAGCAGCAAGTAGAAGAAAAAGAAGTGGGAGAGCTTGGGTTCCTTCTCTACTGCCAGTGTCCCTTACCTAAAGTAGTTGAGAGATAGGCGTTATTAGGGTGGTGATAATTTTTAGGCACAGGGTGCCAATCTCAGGCGAGTAGAGATCAGTCAGTTTCTTTTTGCCCTCCTTGTCAGTTCTGTAGTCAACCTAATCAGGGTTATTATGAAAAAGAGAGGGATAAATGCTTCAGGTATGGCTAGCTAGGTCATCGACTTAGGGATTGTCCGATTAGTAAGGTCGCTACGGTGGTGAACAAGGTTCCTATGGCTTCATCTTCTGCTCCTACACCTGGTGGTATTACATCGACTTCTGTTACTGCTCTTGGTTTTAGTGTTAGTTGAAATAGGTTGTACGCTTTGGCATCCCGACAGGAATCTGATGTAGCACCTGATGTCGTTACTGGTACATTATAGATCTTTATTCAAAGAGTTAGTGGATCTTGCTAATCACCTCTGTGGGGTGTTACAAACCTTACAGGAACAACAATTGTATGCCAAATTCTCTAAGTGTGAGTTTTGGTTGAACACCATGACTTTCTTAGGTCATATTATTTCTAGTGAGGGGATAATAGTTGATCCTCAAAAGGTTATTGCGGTGAAGGGGTGGCCTAGGATTACGACTCCATCCGACATTCAGAGCTTCTTTGTTTAGCCTGTATTATAGGCGATTTCTGGAAATCTTCTCATCGATAACAACTCCTTTGACTAAGTTGACTCAGAAGAAGGCTAAGTTTCATGGTCGGATGCTTACGAGGGGAGTTTTGAGAAGTTAAAGGATAAGCTCACTTTGGCTCCAATTTTGGCTTTGTTGGAAGACAATGATGGGTTTGTCATTTATTGTGATGCATCTCAGGTAGGACTTGGTTGTGTTTTAATCCAGCATAGGATGGTGATCACCTATTCTTCTGGGTAGTTAAAGGTGCATGAGAGGAATTATCCTACTCATGATTTGGAGTTATTAGTGGTTGTGTTTGCTTTAAAAATATGGCAGCATTATCTGTATGGTGTTCACATGGATATCTTTTCTGATCATAAGAGTTTACAGTACATGTTCACACAAAATGAGCTTAATCTTAGGCAAAGAAGATGGCTTAAGCTTCTCAAAGACTATGATATGAGTCTTTGCTACCACCCAGGTAAGGCTACCGTAGTTGCTGATGCTCTTAGCAGGTTATCTATGGAAAGTTTGGCTCATGTGTAGGAAGAAAAATGAGACTTGGTTATGGATATTCACCGCTTAGCCAATCTTGGAGTTCGTCTCTCAGACTCTAACGATGGTGGTGTGATGGTGCAAGAAATGGTTTAATCATCTCTCAGTATAGAGATTGAGGATAAGCAAGTTTTGGATCCTGTCTTAATGAAAATCAAGAGTGTTATTGGTGGGCAAAAGGTGGCGGTGTTTGATATTACTGGTGATGGTACTTTATGGGATGAAGGGAGGTTGTGTGTTCTTGATATCGATGGTTTGGGCAAAGGACTTTGGCTGAGGCACATGAGTGATGTTATGTTGGTCATCCCAACTTGATAATGATGTATCATGATCTCAAGGATATCTATTAGTGGAATGGTATGATGAGGTATATGGTTGATTTTGTGGACAAGTGCATGGTGTGTCAATAGGTTAAAGTTGAGCACATAAGGCTTGGTGGATTGCATCAATAAATAAAGTAGGAGATAATCAATATTGATTTTGTTACCAGTATTCCTTGGTCTCGGAAGCAATTTGATTTGATTTGGGTCATCGTGGATAGGATGGAAAAGTTTGCTCACTTTAAGCCAGTTAGGACTACCTTTTCGGTGGAGGACTATGTGAAGCTGTACCTTTAGGAAATTCTGAAGATGCATGGGGTATCTGTCTCAATTATTTTTTATCCTAGTATGCATTTTACATCACATTTCTGGTGGTCTTTCCAAAGAGGGTTGGCGCTACTAAGTTCAGTCTGAGTATTGTTTTTCATCCACAATTGGATGGGCAAGCAGAGAGAACTACTCAGACATTGTAAGATATGCTTCGGGCTTATGTGATTGACTGTGGTGGTAGTTGGGATGAGCATCTACATTTGGTGGAGTTTACTTACAACAATAGCTATCATTTAAGTATTGGTATGACCCCTTTTAAGGCGTTGTATGGTAGGAGGTATAAATCTCCAATTGGTTGGTTTGAGTTTGGTGAGGTGGACATGTTTGGTACGAATCTTATTTATCAAGCAATAGAGAAAGTGAAGGTGATTCGGGATAAGCTTAAGGCTACCCAGAGTTGCCAAAAATCTTACGCGGATATTAGGCGTAAATACTTGGAGTTCGAGGTTGGGGACAAGGTATTCCTAAAGGTATCTCCCATTAAGAGAGTAGTGTGGTTTGGTAAGAAGGAAAAGCTTAGTCCCTGATTTATTGGTCCTTATCTGATTTTATGGAGAGTTTACAATGTTTCTTATGAACTAGAGTTTCCTACTAGTTTAGGTTTGGCTCATCCGGTCTTTCATATTTCTATGTTGAGGAAGTGTATTGGTGATCCTTTTTCTATTGTTTCTTTGGAGGGATTGGGTATTTCAGATTCTTTATCTTATAAGAGGTCCCAGTTGATATATTGGATAGGTAGGTTCGTCGGTTGTGGACCAAGGATGTGGCTTCGTTTAAGGTTCTGTGGTAGAACCATAATGTGGAAGAAACTACTAGGGAAGTGGAGGAGGAGATGAAGTCCAAATATCTGCTCTTGTTTTCTGCTCCCGAGATTAATGTGAAAGGTATGTATTCTTGAACACATTTTTATTTTCTAAGTTTATTAAAGGAAATATTAATATCTTTGTCTCTTTGTTTTCGAACTTTGATGAAGATTGAGAATATGTTTGATATTTTGAATGACTCTATGTGTGGTTACCCCTACCTTATCAATCATTTGGGGACAAATGTTCCTAGTGGGGGAGAATGCTACATCTTGGGTTTTTGCCCTTATGATTTTTCCTAGAATTCCATTCTCTGGACCAAGTATGACTCCAAGGTACGAGTGATATATTGGGGTACGAGTGGTATGGTCCTATAGTATACTGCCAGTGTTGGTTGGTGGGATGGATGGATTACTGGAATGGATTTTACTTAGGGGATAAGAGTCGTATGCTTGGGTACAAGTTGTATCTAGTATACGTATAGGGATCTGTGTTCAATCCTCTTAGTATTCTATTCTGCCAGGGATACAGATAGAAGGTACAGATCATATACTTTGGATACGACTTGGTTGGATGAGTCATATGCTGGACAATGTTGGGTCCAGGGGTTGGGGTAGGATACGAGTGGCCGGTACCACCCGTAATGGAAGGGTACGACTCGTAGGGGTCAGTCGTATCCCTATGATGGGATTTTTATACAATTTAAGTGGGGGGAGGGAAATCTAGACATTTTGCTACTTACCCTAATAGGATCCGACGACTTCTAACCTACTTAGAAGAGTATTTACTTTATTATTTCTCTCTTTAACACTTAGAAACTACTCCTAATCAATCTAAAATCCTCTCAAAAACTTTGGGGCAATAAAGCTAGGATATCATCTTGAGGACTAATTTGGGGCTTGCTTTGGTGATTTCTTTCCATCAATTCTTCAGTATAAGGTAAGTTCTCTTCCCTCATTGTTAGTTCTAACTAAAGGCATGATTTTACTATTGGTTTCCATGATTTTATTATTGAATGCTTTTGGGTTTTCAAATATGATTTGGGGTTTATTTATAAATGGTTGGTTATGGTTTCCCATGGTTTTAATTATGTTTTTCTATGCAATAATGGTGGTTTTGGATAATTGAATTATATGGGAATGGTTATTGGTAATTGGAATTGGTTTTTAATATATACTATGTCCGTAATGTGTTTGACAAAATGCTTATAAAGATATGTTCATTGCGTCGACTTTTTTTAAATGGAACTCTTGCTTGGTTTAAATTTGGTAACAAATTTTTGCATGTATTAAATGGTTTGGAAAGGTAAATGGCTAAATGGTTATGCTTGTGGGGTACGGATTCCCCCAATGGGATCTTTGTTTGGTTGTGCGGCTACACAAACTAGGGCCCTTTCAGTAGGGAAAGCTGAACCCATATTGCCTGTGGGTGCTTTAGGATGGTAAATATTTTAAATGCATGCTAAACCCGGTTTCCTTTCCAAACACTTACATATGTATGGTTGTATGCATCATGGATGGTTTTACTTGGTTTTATAACTGGCATTATTTTATCCTTATCTTGAGTTCATGGTAGCAATCACTCAGTAACCCATCTACTGGCGGCTGTATACCCATATTATGTGGGAATCGACCATTCTACTCCTTCTGTCTAGCACGCAGATTCAGTATTAGCATTTGGACTGAAGTGGTGAGCTTTCATCCTTTTGGAAGGCTCCATTTTATGTTATGGACATCTTTGGACATTTTTATTTTCTTTTAGACATTGGTTTCGTCCATTGTTGGGGACATATCCTAATAAGATATTGTTAATCTTTTGGATAGGGGTTTTGTGGCACTTCTGGGGGTTGGTATGGGCGGGATTAGTATTGGTGTTGGCCTTGCCATTGGAATAAGCTGGGAAGCTGGCATCATCGGACATGATTTCTCACTGTTCTATTGATATATTTTGGGATTGATTATCATATTATGTTTTGGTATTATCTTTGGTTATTGCCTGGTTTATGGCCTTTGGTTTGGCTTTCTATGGTTGGATGGTTGATTTGGTATGGGTGGACTCGGTTGGTTTGGTCACGGTTCTGACCCTATACCAGAGTCTTTATGAGAGCATTTACGCTATCTTATTATATGCTCGAAATTCAACCCATCTGAGGCTAGATATAGGTAGTTGGGTTAGGAAACAGGGGGCGGTCCCCTGTCCTGGTTGGACTTGGGATGCCCATTACGTCTAGGCCCTGGTTTGGGTCATGACACAAATGGAGGAAAGATATAGAATAAATAAAATAAAAGACTAAAATACATAAGATGGTCCCAAAACCTAGTGGAATCTGTACAAAAGCTTCTAATGTAATAAGATTACAAAATGAAGTTTTAAATGAATATATTGATACAATTCATCTTTGAATACAACATAAAGATTTGTTTAATACATAAGAGGGAGAATTACAATGCTCTGAATGCTAGGATCTCACGTTATGTGTCCATACCAAAGCTGCTCCACACGATACGCACAACAACGATGAGAACACGTACTATGATATACAAGGTGCAGAACTATAGTACGAGTACCAAACACATGGTACTAAGTAGGCAACTACCGACTAAGCCCAAAAGATAATGCAAATATAAATAGTATACAACTTAGAAAGTAACTACACCTAAATATCCAACAAACTACATAATAAAGCTAAGGAAACAATAACTCTAACTATTCTATTCATATACAAGAAACTAACATAATGAGCTAATATAACAATAAGGATAAGTTATCCTATTTCAACCATACTCTGAGACCTTCGCACTATTCTGTATATCACTGGCCAAATAGTTAATGTCGCTTAAGCGATAATATGATATGAACATGGGATCCGCTTAAGAGACACTATGTTTTCTTAAGCGGTTGCAGCAGCAACCTAATGCACCAAATTTTGCTAAGTACAGAATAAACTTCGCTCGGATGCTCAGAGTTCATTTAGAATCCTGTACGTGCAAAAAAAATATGCTATCATACCAAATTTGTCATTCCAGACTCAATGGAACCATCAAAACTTTCATCCGAGGTCATTTCAACTAAGCATGAGGCCCACACATATAGTTTCATTTTTTATATGATTCATCCAATAGCCCAAAATAAGTCTGGAAGCCTCAAGACCTGAACCAATGGTCTCTTTACCCTAAAACTAATATTCTGGAGCTGATGGTGCTGTTGAAGTTCTCATCCGAGATCGTCTACTAAGTGTTTTAGTCCGAGACTAAATCCTAAACAACGAAAGCTCCTAAACAAGCAAATGAGTCAAAAATCCAAACAAATTATCTGATAACCAAACCAATAATTTTGGCAAGTCATTAATGAACTGTATCCACTATGGGAAGGCTCAAAACACCAAAAATACATAAAAATTAAGAAAATAACCTAAAGGATCATTACAAGCTTGTAAGTGCATGTTGTTTGGTGTGGTCAATACAAATAGTTTTTATGTTGTTGTATGATTTTAACCTACCCCATTGCTAAATATGGAATGTTTTGATATTTTTTACATTCTCATGGGTTATTGGTGGAATAAGGTTGGCAGACACTTGTGTCTTGAATTTAATACATGGACGAATATTTTTCCCATGAGTGTAATATGTAGAGGGTGGATGCATCACCATAACATGTATGTACGAGGGTCAGGTGAGTTTGATGGTTCCATGAGTAAACCCAGGATTATATTTAAATGCTTGATATATTTGGAATCCTTGTGTGGTATTGTTACTTGTCATAAATTTTAAGATCTTATTATTAGGTTAATGGTTGGTTTAATTAGATATTGTTAGAGTTAGGATTGTTGATTCAATCTCGATTGACTTAATTTATTGTCTTTTGACTTGTCTTGACTTAGCTTTACTGAACTTGTTTTGGTGATGATATGCTAAATTACTGATCGAATATCCTAAAGTTCTTATTTGATACATGTTGTGCTAATTGTATTGGTTGAGTATGTATTAAATTTTGATATCATAATCTAGTTAGGTCGTGATTGCTTAATAGTTGGCTAGTAATTCTTATTGTGACCTGACATGCTGTATTGACTCGGGTTGGAAAATAACCAAGGAGGTTAAGGTTGAATAAAGAGTTTTATCTTAGCAGGATATGGAGAAGGATAAGTGTAGGTTAGGGAATAAATTTGACCTAATGTTCAGGGAACCAAATGGAGGTCGCATGTCTGAATAAGTCTTCTCTAGGTATGTAAAGTGACTCATTAGGTTCTCGACTTTGGTCTAGGGCTTTCCTTGTTGTAGTTATATTTAGAGGTTATGTTGACCCATGGTGGGGGGCCAGACTTAGTGGTTTGAGTGGTAGAGTCGTAAGAGAAAGACTAGTGTCTCAAAAATCAAGACCAAAAGATAGAAAAAAGGTTAAAAGGAATGTTTGTAGGGTGGTAATGAGTTTGCAAGAATGCATATTTTCTGAAGAACGCATGTTTTCTATTGAATATTTATGTTATATTTGTGTAATGTGATTCAGGTCAACCAACGAGGCTTACCAGTAAGTGTAATTTGCACGCATGTTACTCTTGCTATATCCTTTTTATGGTATAGTATTTTTCAGGGTTTAATGTTGGTTTCCTAACAAGTTGCGGTAGTGATCCATCAGCAACTCACACTTCTCTCACTCATGGTGGAAGCTGTGTCTAGTGTTATGTATCCCTTTAGCAGCTCTTGTACTTGTTTATAGTAGTTCCTAGGGTAGTTATATGTCCTTACAATTTATAAGGTTTTCCTATCGTAAATATTAGTGTTATTGTTTAACTAAAGAGTTCCACTTGATTTCTTAAAGGTATGGAAAGGGTTTCTCCTATCTAGGTGGATTAAAATATGTGCCCTCACGATCTAGAAGTTGAGTTATAACAAGGGATCTCTAAACCCTTTACAAGGGATCCTTGACACTTGTCTAAACTCCATCAAAATTGAGAGATAAAAGTCTGAGAGGAGTAAGGTGTGATAAGTGACAATTCTTGAGTGAAAAAAGGAGAGGTTGTGAGGAGTGATATGAGAGAATTGTCACAACCTTATAATAAATTTTGTGACCTCTCTTTCTTTTCTAGTTTTCTTTATTTTTGTGCAGGTATTCTAAGAAACAAGCCTAGTGAGGCACCAAGAGCAATGTAGAATCATGAGGTGCTAGAAAGCTTTCTAGAGGAGCGCAAATGACTCTAATGTCGAAAAGCAAGTTATGCAGTCCTTACTATGAGCTACAAGGTAATACTTTGTCAAAAGTAGAAGATTCTTCTGTGACTGTGTAATGCCCCGAGTCTGGTACCCCGGACGCTACACGGTGCTAATAATCCCAAAGGACCACTAGCTAACCCATGACTAATACCTGGTATGAGCTCTGCATAATAGTAAAACTGTAAAACCAATATAACTGAGATAACTACAGAAATCTAGCGGAAAATCTGCCATAAGGTTCAAAACGAAATAATACCGAATAAAACAATGTCTGAACAAGGTATAACATTACCCAAAACTGAAAACAACTATCTGAATTACTCTAGTCTGAAAGCCTCTAAAACTGTCTGAACTGTCTAAATAAAGAGTTGATGGGACATTTCCCCAACTAACTCCATCTACTGAAATGCTGAATCTAATAAGGAAATGAAATAAAATAATATCCTCGAATGATGAGGACTCACTGCTGTCTCCTGCTGTTGGCTGAATGTCTGAACCTCTAAGAATGCTCTGGGGCCCGTATGTCTGAACCTATGGTATAAAACACCATAGCGCCAAGAAAAGTATGTGTTAGTACATGTGAATGTACTGGTATGCAAAGTAAGGTAAAACTGAATGCAAGAGTTCATATGCATGAATTATAAACGACTGAATAACATGAACATGATTGCGTGAGAATACATACATGATTACATAACTGTGATAGTGAAATTTTAACATGCATAAATATTGTATTGTTTTCAATTTAATACTAATAATTTTCTTCTTTTTTGGCAGGAAATAATTAAATTAATTAAAAAGATGATACATGATGAAAGAATCTTGCTATTGGGACTTTGCAAGAAATTTTGTAGAAGCTTCAAGGAAAATAAATAAATAAACAAAATAAAGAAGAAATACAAATCTATGTAGTGTGGAGGGAGCTCTAGTTTCATTGAACAAAAATGAAAACAATGTACTACATATGCCACATGAAAATTACTTACATCACATCAACAAGTGGAGGAGACATATTTTTTCAAGAAATTCTTTCTGCACACATGAAGAAGGGAGGAGCTACGTAGACTGATACATAGTAAAGTAAAACTATTAATAGATCTCCTTTAAGTTACAAAAAGAGAGAGGAGGAAAGCAAAAGAACACTTAATATTTTAAAGCTCTTCTTCACTCTTTATTCTAGTTTCTTTATGTTGAAAATAATTGTATCTCCTGCTTTTAATTAAATAGCGGAATAATTCATCTTGAATATTTCTTCTATTTTCTTATTTAATGGAGAATAACTTAATTATTACTAGTACCAAATCAAGTATGAAGTAATTTTCTATTATGTTGGGTAAGTGATGGATCTTGATATTTTTATATAATAGCAAATATTATTCCTAAATCTAATGTATGTGAGCTGAAATTTGATAAGTATCCTCTCTCATTTAGATGTTGTTTTATTTAACATATATCGTATTGTACTACATATCAACAGGTTACTAATTCTGTAATCGAAAAAGGCTAAAAAAAAGTAATATTGTTAATTGGAGTATTGATATGCCGTTAATATAGTAACATCTATCTATTGTATGTTATGATTAATTCTACACATATTTGTAATCGAAAGAGGCAAATAGTGTAATAATTATTTATAATAAGTAAGGTAACCGAAAGGGACTTACTACAAGAGCGAGAAAGCATATCTTTCAGGCCAGTACATATTTTTGATTTTTTAATATTACTATTTTGACGATTAAATTGCATAACTGAGAGAAGTGCATTTAATTGTTCAACTTCAGCAATTATATATAAATATAGTCGTGAGAGATATTTATACATATGTGAGAAATAGAAATTGAGGAATATAAAAATTTGCTTTGTATAGAAATATCGAGTGAAGTCAGGATCCCAACACCTTTTTAATATATTGAGAAAAATCAACGAAAAATATATTTTCTTTATTTCACGTTATTAATTAGTTAATTCACCACTCAACTCTTTTTGACTTTTTCAAATAGTAATCAAAACGAGAAATGTTTGTAGAATAGATAAATCAATCTCTGTGGGTTCGACATCTTTCTATACTATAATTTGGCATTGAACGAGGTAAAAACATATATACACGTCAGAGACTCATCAAATTTTTGGCGCCTTTGCCGGGGATTGATAAAGTCTACTACAAATTAATTGTTTTACTACTAATTTGAATTTTGTGGATTTAATTATTTTAATTTTAAAGAAAAATTTCAGGAAGTATATGACCCATTCTTCTTCAAGAGAGATAATCACATATAACCCTGAAATCGAAAAATTTCTACGTCTATTGCGAAAAGAACAAGCTTATCAAACTCAATTTTCTTTACAAAAAGAAATGGAACACGAAGAGCTTAATAATAATAATAACAACCCACTTCCACTACATCATGTGGAAGAACAATTCGATGAGATAATACCACAACGTGATAGGATAGTTAAAGATTATACAAGACCAGACCACTTTGAGGGCGAATCAAGTGTGATGAGGCCACCTATAGCGGAAAATAATTTTGAAATTCTCATAGGCTTGATTCAAACTATTCAAAATTCATGTCAATTTACCGGTGATGCAATTAAAGATCCCTACACCCATTTAATTGACTTTCTTGAATTGGTTAAGACATGTAAGTATAATGGAGTCACAACTGATGCTATCAGGTTGCGACTTTTTCCTTTTTCATTAAATGGAGAAGCCAAGACATGGTTGCGAAGCTTACCAAGAGGGTCCATTACTACATGGGACCAAATGACTCAAAACTTTCTTAACAAGTACTTTTCACTTGCAAAAACAATTAAAATGAAGCAAGAAATTAATAATTTTATGCAAACAAATACTGAATCTGTGTATCAAGCATGGGAAAGACTAAGAGCAATGTTATGAAAATGTCCACATCATGGAATTTCTGATCCTAATATTTTATATATTTTTTATCATGGTCTTAAATCCTCTGCGAGAAATGTAATTGATGCAGCATCAGGAAGATCTATAATGAGTAAAACAACTGCAGAAGCCATACAATTACTCAATGAAATTTCAAAAAATGTCGTTCAATGGCCATCTGACAGAATAATTATTAAAAAAATAGCAGAAGTCAATCAAGTTCAGGCTTTAACTTCATTGACATAACAAATTGCAGCTCTTACACAAAAATTTGAGGCATTTCAGGTAAGTTCTCAATCATCACTTCAACTTAAAAATTGTGACGTCTGCGGAGGTAATCACCCTAATCGTAAATGTCAAGCTTCCATACAAAGTGAAGAACATGTAAATGTTATTGGCTACAAAAATAATTATCAATTTGGTAGTTCCTTAGCACAAAAACATCCAGGATTTCAATGGAGTAATCCTAATGGTGCTGAAAAACCTCAAAGATTTTTTAACCAAAAGAAGCAAGCACAGGGACCACCTGATTTTCAAAATCAAGTAAAAAGACAACAAAATTTTCAACAATACCAACAACAAAATCAAAGAACTCATCAAGATAGTCTTCAGAACATGATGTACAAATTCATTAAGGCTACTGATGAGAAGGTTGAAGCCAACATTCAACAATTAAAAACTTAGAATTTCAGGTAAGTCTATTAGCAACTCTTATTTCTGGACAAATTCAAGGTTCTTTGCCAAGCAACATTGAGAAAAACCCAAAAGATCACCTTAAAGCTATTTCTCTACGCTCCGGTAAACATCTCAATAACCCATATGAAGGAAAACATAGAAATTTAGAAAATGATGAACAGGTAAATAAAGAAGAAAATAAAGAAAAAATTGAACTTTCAGAAAAAACAAAAGAAAAAAAGGTGCAAGAAAATGAATTAATAACAAATCCTTATTCTGCACCTCTTTCTTTTCCCAAAAAGATGAAAAGAGAAAAACTGGACAAACAATTTTCAAAGTTTCTTGAGATCTTAAAGCAAATATACATTAACATATCTTTCACAGATGCTTTGACGCAAATGCCTTCATATGCTAAATTTTTTAAAGATATTTTATCAAATAAAAGAAAATTGGATGAAGTTTTCGTAGTTAAGCTTACAGAAAAATGTAGTTCTATACTTCAAAATAAGCTTCCAGAGAAACTCAGAGATCTCAGAAGTTTTACAATTCCTTGTACTTTAGGAGATGCTCATTTTGAAAAAGAATTATGTGATTCAGGAGTTTCAATAAATCTAATGCCCTTTTTAATTTTCAGAAAATTAGAACTTGGTGAAATAAACGACATTGGCGTGTCTCTTCAATTAGCCGATCAAAGTACTAAAAAACCTAAAGGAATAGTTGAAGATGTTTTAGTGACAGTTGATAAATTTGTGTTTCCTGTGGATTTTATAGTACTTGAAATGGAAGAAAACATTGAGGTGCCATTAATTTTAGGAAGACCATTTCTTAAAACAGGAAGAGCGATTATTAACGTTCATCAAGGACAATTAATATTACGAGTTGAAGAATAAAGAGTAATCTTTGACATGCAGAGAATAATAAAGTTTCCTGAAAATGAATCGTCATCCTCTTGTTTTCATATTGACTTGATAGACAGTCTTGTAGATGAATACAAAGAGGATCAGTGAATTTTTGATTCATTAGAAATATGCTTGATCAAGTTAAGTACCACAAGCGATGAAAATCACATGATAAAAGAAGCAGAAACATTAGATGAAAATATCAAAAATGAGAAAGTTTCACTAGAAAAAGTTCAATCCAAAATTGTACTCAAAACTCTCCCTCCCATATGAAATATGTTTTTCTTAAATCTAAATTTTTTTCGATAATCATATCCTCTTCTTTATCTACAAAACTGAAAAACAAATTAATTGATGTGTTGAAAGAACACAAAATAGCTTTAGGATGGACTATAGCTGATATCAAAGAAATAAGTCCAGCTATTTGCATGCACAGAATTCTTATGGAAGATAATTACAAACCAATAGTTCAACCTCAGAGGAGATTAAATCAAAAAATGCAAGAAGTTGTCAAAAATAAGGTGGTAAAACTTCTAGTAGCGGGTATTATTTACCCAATATCTAATAGTCCTTGGGTGAGTCCTGTACAAGTGGTACCAAAGAAAGGAGGCATTACAATAATTAAAAATAAAAATAATGAAATCATACCAAACAAAACTATCACAGGATGGAGAGTCTGTATTGATTATCTGTATTGATTATAGATGACTTAATGAGGCAACAAGAAAGGACCATTTTTCTCTACCTTTTATTGATCAAATGCTTGAAAGGGTTGCAGGTCATGATTTTTATTGCTTTCTTGATGGATATTCTGGATATAATCAGATATCAATTGCTCCTAAAGATCAGGATAAAACTACCTTCACATGTTCCCAAGGTACGTATGCTTACAGAAGAATGCCATTCGGACTATGCAATGCCCCAGTTACGTTTCAATGTTGTGTGTCAGCAATTTTCTCAGATATGACCGAAAAATTTCTTGAAATCTTTATGGATGATTTTACTATTTTTTGTAAAACATTTGACGAGTGTCTTTATCATTTAACTTCAGTGCTTAAAAGATGTGAAGAGACAAATGTAGTTCTTAACTGGGAAAAATGTTATTTTATGGTAACTGTGGGAATTATTTTAGGACATAAAATCACTGCTAAAGTAATAGAAGTTGATAAAGCTAAGGTTGATCTTATAGCAACTTTACCCCCTCCTACGACTGTAAAAGGTATTAGAAGTTTCTTAGGACATGCAAGTTTTTATAGGAGATTTATAAAAGACTTTTCAAAAATCTCCAAACCTTTGACTAACCTACTAATGAAAGATGTGAAGGAATACTCTGATGATTGTAGAAAAGCATTTGAAACTCTCAAAAAATAGTTAACAAATTCTCCAATTATTGTTGCTCCTGATTGGAATCAACCTTTTGAAATAATGTGTGATGCAAGTGATATAGCAGTTGGAGCTATATTAGGATAAAAGAAAGACAAGATATTCAGGCCTATTTACTACACTGGTAGAACTCTCAATGAAGCTCAAAGGAATTATGCTACAACTGAAAAAGAATTATTAGCAGTAGTATTTCCTTTTGATAAATTTCATTCCTATCTAATAGGAACCAAAGTTACAGTATTCACCGATCATGCCACTTTAAAGTATCTTTTAGCAAAAAAAGATGCTAGACCTAGATTATTAAGATGGATACTCCTTTTACAAGAATTTGATCTTGAAATTAAAGATAAAAAAGGGTTAGAAAATCAGGTGGCTGATCATTTATTACGTTTGGAGAATTCTCCTACTGAGTTTTCAGATATCAAGGAAGAATTTCCCGACGAACATATCTATGCAATCACAACAGCTATAAATCCATTGCCTTGGTTTGCTGATATCGCTAACTATTTAGTGGGAGGATGGATTCCAAAAGATTTTTCTTATAAACAACGAAAAAGGTTAAAAATGGAAGTAAGATATTATTTTTGGGAAGACCCTTACTTATTCAAATTGTGTGCAGGTGGCATGATAAGGCTATGCGTATCAGAAATAGAAATAAACAACATCCCAAGCCATTTTCATGATGGAGCTGTAGGTGGACATTATGGGGGAAGGAAGACAACAGCTAAAGTTCTAGAAGCTGGATTTTTCTAGCCATCCTTATTCAAAGATGCGAGGCAGTATGTCACAACGTGTGACAAGTGCCAGATGAGTGGTAATATTTCAAAAAGAGATGAGATGCCCCTTAACTCTATCCTTGTGTGTGAAATATTTGACGTATGGGGTATAGATTTTATGGGTCCTTTTCCCATTTCAAATGGTTGTGAATACATTTTAGTAGCTGTTGACTACGTATCAAAATGGGTTGAAGCAATGAAAACTAAGAAAAATATATTTTTTAGATTTGGAACCCCACGAGTCATCATAAGTGATCAGGGAACCCATTTTATGAACAAAAAATTTGCTAGTTTG